>NC_047659.1:98831254-99135004 GCF_011762505.2 Arvicanthis niloticus
AATCTCAGTGTACTTTTAATTTGCATTTCCTTGGTGGTTAAGGATGCTGAACATATTTTCATGGTTCAGCATTTGTGCTTAACCTTGTGAGAATTGACTTTTATTTCACTAACCCATACACTTGTTTAGTTGTCTGCTTTTTCAATATTTCATTTTCTGAGTCCCTTATATAGTCTAGATATTAATCCCATGTCAGATGTATAGCTGGATTTTTTTCTCCATTGTGTAACCTGTCTTAGGTCTGATGATTGTTTCAATTTTGTGCAGAAGCCTTTAAAATTAGCATAATACTATTTGTCAATTCTTGGTCTTGTTTCTTGAGCTGTAGGAGTACTTTTATTATTTTCAAAATTTTACTTAAAATTTTTTTATGTGTGTATTTTGGCTGCAGATGTATGTCTGTGCCCACATGTGTACTATACCTATGACGGCCAGAAGAGGGCACTAGAGCCTTTGGAACTAGAGTCACAGACGGCTTTATCCAGCATGTGTGTGCTGAAAACTGAATTCTAGCGCTCGCTCTGGAAGAACACCCAGTGTTCTCAACAGCTGAGCAAACTCTCCAGTCCTTGAAGAAGTATTTTATCCATGTTAGTCTTTGACAGTTTCAGAATTTGAGATCTTTTGGGGAAGTCTTTGACCTGTGTTGAGTTCATGTGTACAGGATGAGAGAAGAGTATGGTTTTATTCTTCTCCATACTGACGTCCAACTGACTCAGAGTTGTTTGCTTGAGGTTTTTGGTTTTCTGATGCACATTCTGGCACCTCTGTCAAAATTACATGAGTATATTGTGAGGATAGTCATGGCTATTCTATTCTATTATTCTATTCTATTCCAGTCCAGTCCATTCTACTGACTCACGTGTGTGTACCATGCCTCTGTAGTATGATTTGGAAACAGGTGTTTTACCAGGTGGGGTTTGGCACCTCCAGCATGGTTCTTTTTCATTTATGATTATGTTTTCTATGAATGTCTTTTATTGTGAATGAGCTGCTTGCCTGACTTTTTTTTCTCAGCATGTTTCTGACTTGTACACAGGAAAGTTTCTGATTTCAGTATGTTGATTTTGTATCCTTTTTCTTGGGCCTTGGACATCTGTGATGATGTCATTGCTTGATTTTTTTTTTTTTTTTAATCATCTATGTTTTTTTCAAGTCAAACATTTCCAATGCTCAAGTGGGGCAAGGTCACAATAGGGTTGAAGTTTTGTTCCTCACCACTGGGGGGCAGTGCATCTCAATGGTTAGACCTTAATTTCACATTCTTAGTGCACAAGTTCTGATCTCCAGCTCCACTCCAAGAGTAAAATACTAACTTCAGATGCAACCACAACTGATAGATGGGCCTACCTTGAAAACACAGCCATAGTCAACTAAAACCCATAGTCCCCTTGACTCCAATTGTTTTGTTGGTCTAAAGGAGCAAAGACGGCGTGGTAGTGTGCTAAGTTAGTAGATATTAAAGTTAATATGGAAACAGAATCGTGTGAGACTAACAGGTAATATGAGAGCAATAGAGAAAAATAGAAGAAGATGAGGTAACTTGAAGGGAGGACCCAGGGTAGTGCCAGCTAAAGTCCTGATAACAAGAGAGATACGTGAGGGATTGGAATCAGACAACCCAAACAACTTCAGTCCTTGGGCAGCCAAGCCTGGGAGATGCCAGTCCAGGCCTACCTGTCTGGGGAGAGCAGGACAGAGCACTGTACTTAAGTGTAATTAAAGTAAGACCTCTCTCTGTGTGTCAGTGTACCTGCTCAGCTGAAGGCAGGCCCCATGGTGTAGGTGGCCTGAATGTAGGTGGAGCCTATTTTTGTGGCCACTTGTATGTGTTCAGGGCAGACCGTCTCTATGAGATCGATTGCATGTGTGCCCAGTGCAGAGTGTCTCCATGTTGTCATGCATGTGTGTCCAGCTGCAGATAGTATGCAGTCATTCACGTGTGCCCAGGTGAAGGTGCCTCTATGAAGTTACTCCTTATGTGCAGGTGCAGACTGTGGTTATGTGGGTTCATGCCTTAACACAGGTGCATCTGTGCCAGCCCTTGCCTGGGTGCAGGTGCAGGTTATGTCTTTATGCCATCTTGCCTTTCCTTCCCTGGCCATTTGGGCTGGTGTCCTACAAAAAGGGCAGAGCCCTAGAGGCATTAAGCTTCCTGCGTTGATATTTGTGTGCTGTTTACTCCATTACTACAGGAGGTCGTTTGCAAGGTAGGTTGCGGGCACTATAAAGGGAGGGTCTTTCAGTCTCCAGGGACTGAAAAGGGCTGTTGGCAAGCTTCCCACCGGCATGTGCCTTAACGCCTTTAAGCAGTTGTCACTCATCCTTCTTCTTGGGAACTAGGGATTCTTGCTCCAGCCTATGTATGCTCAGACCAGAATGCGACCTTGTGGAATATGGCACCATTCTGACTCAAAGATTTTACTTTCTAGCTAGAGGACTCCTCTTTAGCTGTTCTCTGTCTTTATTCTTGAATGCGAGGTCACTGAAGTAGAGCTCACCAACTGCACAGACGGGATGGCCAGCAATCCTTAGCGTTCCTCCTGCCTCTGCCTCCCTGGTGCTATGCTTAAGTGTGCATACCTCCATACCAGGCTCAGCTCCAGGCTCAGCTCATGTGTTCTTCATTTTTCTACTTCTTCTTGCTTTCTTTTTTTTTTTTATTAAGTAAATATTTTCTAGTACAGGTTTAGAGGCAAGTGTGCTAATCCACTGAGCCATCTCTCTGTCCATCTTTTTATTAATTTTTTTAAAAAAGCTTTTTACTGATTTGTTGTGAATTTCACATCATGCACCCCAACTCACTCATCTCCCCATCCTTTTGTATCTGCCCACAAAATAAGAACAGACAAAAAGAAAATAAAAAATAAACAAAACAAATAAAATATATCTCGTCTCGAAAGCTGTAGTGTGTCACAGTATCACACAGTGTACCTTTCTGTCCACATGTCTTTACTTGCAAATGTCCATTGCAATTAGCTATTCTGGTTTGAGGTCTCTGGCTTTTGCTACACTATCAATACTGGATCCTCACTGGGACTCCTCTCTGATGTCCTGTTGTTGCCCTGTGTCATGGAGATCCTGCAGCGTTGGATCTGTGGGACCGGCTCCTTCATGTACTCCATCAGTTCACAGATGAGGGAAATGTTGGGATGGAACAACTCAAAGCCCTGGATCTGGGCCTGGGTAACCGCTGAGTTGGTCAGCCTGCTGCTCTCCCGCATCCTTACCTCCAAGGCAAGCTCTCTAGTACTGCCCCAGGTAGCTACCCAATGCCACTGCCTGCGAAGGGCAAGGCCGTCTCACCTACACCCAGGCCACCAAAGCCAGACTCACTGAGAGTGCTACACCTGGGTGGGGCCAGCTCTCCCACTCTCATGACCCTGAGGCCAGCTCACCATCTGCCAAAGGTGGTGAGGGGCGAGGTGAGGGGAGTGGCAAGTGGCAAGGGAGGAGCTAATTAACTTTTCTATAGTTCTTTGCCCATCTCACTCCTTTAGGAGTTTTTTCTTTTGTTGAAAATAGATTTTTTTTTAATATAATATACTCTGATTATGATTTCTCCCCACTATTTCTCTCTTTTGTTATACTATTTTGCATATGTCACATCTACAGAAGTTACACATAATAATATACAGTATACTATTACTTTGTATAATTTTCACAACTTCTGTGAAAGAGAGTAACAAACCTGCGTTTATATGACTTGTTACAACACCCTTCTTTTTATTACTTCTTTTATTTTTTGAGATTATATTATTTTCCCTTTCTCTTTTCTCCTATCAAAATCTCCTTTATATCCCTCCCTGCTCTTTTTCAAATTTATGGCCTTTTTCTTTAATAGTTGTTACTTTCATATATATGTGTGTGTATATATATATATATATATACATATACATATATATATACATGTATATGTGTGTATATATATGTATATATATACACACATATATATTTGTTTGTATTCCTAAACACATAAATGCAACCTGCTCAATCTGTATAATGTTACTTGTATGTATGTTTTTAGGGCTGACCATTCAGTTATTGGATAATTGATTGGTTTCTCCCACTCTCAGAATTACATAGTTACCTGTAGTTTATGTTGGGTCGAGGCTTCGTCCTCCTTCATGTTAGCGAGTCTAATGTTGTTGTCCTTGTTCAGCTTATATTTAGGTGATCATGTTGGTGAGACTTTATGGGTGTAGCTTCTGGTATTACTAGCAGAATATCTCACAGAAAGCCCTGATTCTCTGGTTCTTACTATCTTCCCCCTCTGGTGTAATGTTCCTTGAGCCTTGGTGGGAGTACAACACCCTTCCTATTCAGAATACCTGTTGTTTTTATTTGTTCTGTGGGTTGGCATTACAAGCTGGTGCATTTCTTTCTAAAATACTTTCTTCCCAGTTTACTTTTTGGCACAGTTATTGTGAAGTATATTACATTTGTATATGTTATAGCATCCATTATACAATTATTTTCATATGACTCTATTTGACTGATTTTTCCATTAGTTAAAAGAGGAAGCACAGGGCTGTAGGGTTGGATCAAAAGCTAATGACACATGTTGTTTTTACAGAGGACCCAGGTTGGATTCCTAGCACGGACTCGCAGCTCGTGACTGCCTCTAATTCCAATTTCAGGAGATTCAACACCCTCTTCTATCTTCTTCAGGCACCAGGCATGAACATAGATACACGTATAGAATGCACATACATGCACAGACAAAACACTTAACACATACAACAAGAATCCATTTAAAATATTTTAAAAAAGAAGCATACAGTTATCTTGTCCTTGTGTACCAGCCAAGGTAAATCTCCTGGATGTATGTTCCTCTTTTATTTCAGCTCAAAGAACTTCAATTCATATTTCTTATGTGGTTAGTTCCAAAAAGCTGTTCTGTTTTGTTCATCTGTGAAAGTCACTCTTTCATCTTAATTTCTGAAAGATGGCTCCATGGGCTGAAACACTGATGTTTGATCCATGGCCCCCTTCCAACACTTTGAGCTGTGAAGGTCCTCCATTGCTTCTGATGATAGCCAGCTTGTTAATGTATTGGTATTCCCTTCAGGGTTAAGATTTCAGGGTTAAGATTTCCTCTATGACATTAACTTCAGTATTTTCACGATGTCTAGAGAATCTGTGTTCGTCATATCTGAGTTCATTGAGTTTCTCAAATGTGGTGATTGTTTTTCAAAAGATCTGGTAAATTTTTAGCCATTAGGTTTTTTTTTAATCATCGAAGATAGTTTTTATTATATTTATTCATTGTGTGTGCGTACACATGTGCATGTGTGTGTGTATGTACATGCTCATGCATGTGTGCCTGTATGTGTGTGTGCCCACATGCACCATGGGGCTCATGTTAAGGTCATGTAGAGTCAGAGGACAACTTGGAGGAGTCAGTTCTCTTCTTCCACTGTGTGGTCCTGGGGATGGTACTGCAATGATCATGCTGGGCTCAGTCTCTTCTTCCACCGTGTGGCCCTGAGGATGGTACTGCAATGATCAGGATGGACAACAAGAGCCATTGCTCGTGAAACATCTCCCAGCCTTGGTCTTTCATTTCCTGTCACCTCTCCCTTCCTCGTTGCTTCTTCTATTGCACACATGGGGATGTGCTCATGGGCCTCACACTGCTTCGAGCCTTTGCATACCTTTAACCATTTTTTCCTGTTTTTTTTTTTTAATGTTGTCTTCTAGTTATTGATTTATGTTTGAAAATTTTATAGTTTCTTCCAGCAACTCAAGTTTATGATTGAGCTACTCTCATGAAAATTTTTCATTTCAGTTGTTCTCAACCTCAGAATCTCAATTTTTAAAACAATTCTGTGCTTTTATTGATACTAAATGTTGCTATCCAATACTTACAATTTTAATGTGAATTATGTTATTTAAAAATATACTTGTGATAATTGATTTGGATTTTTGTTTGCTAAGTACAACATCCATACTTCCTTAGAGGCAAATCAGGGGCTGCTTTGTTTCCACTTTGAGTGGCTCACACTTGAATATCTTATAACTTGTTTTCTTTGAAAACTTCATGTTTTAGGTAATATCTGAAGACTCTCAGGGTGCTTGTCTTCTGTCTTGAGTTTCTGTTGTTTATTAATGTATCCTCTGCTGTCTCCATGTAGTGCTCTGTGATGTCACTGCCAAGCAGATTCTATCTTGAGCATGTGACTGTCTCCTGGATTGCCTGGGATGACTGCTTTTTACCAGGTTGTGCTTAGCTCTTTGCTTAGCTCTGCATAAGCTTTTAGGTGGCTTGTTTCTATTGGTAGGCAGTGTTCTGGCTCTTAGGTTCCACTATCATATGCTAGTTGTAGGATTTTAGCACCCCTTGGAGCCTACGTTGTATCCCTGACTGCTTCACTTAGTGAAGTCCTGTGGAAGGGCCAGGATAGAACTAATCTATGAGGCTGCTCAGGCCACAGGAACTCTTATTAGATCTTTCCATGATTTTTTCTATACAGTTTTTAGCCAACATACTGTTTAGTCTCAATCCATTCTTACTTTTTGCCACTAAAGGGATTGTGAAGTTATCAGAAACTCTTCACGATTTTCTTACTGTAACACTACTCGTCTGCATGGTCTTTCACATGCTTTGAACCAAGTGAAATCACTCTCCTGAGCCAGAAGCTCCTGCTGCTATGGCCTGCCTCTCTTCTGGTTCTAGCTTGGCACCGTTGTAACAGCTTGAAAGGGTATGGTGGGATCACAGCTCCTGGTCTCAGGTCTCTTTCCTAGTGTGAGACCTTGACCCTAGAAGCAAGCTGGAGCAGGATGCTCAGGACTAAGTGCTCTTGACTTGCTGTGTCTGAAGTGAAGCTTCTGCTCTGTGAGAGAGGACTTGCTGGAGGAGGAGAGTCCCAAGTTCTCTTGCTGTCCACTGTCTAATTGTGCTTCTATACTATTTGGATAAAAGTGAGGTAAGTAGATGCCAGTGTCTTGCTTCTACTGGTGTAAAGTCATAGCACAGACAGGAGTTTTCAGAGAGTCCTACTTGGCTACACCTTCCTAGAGCAGAGCTTCCAGCCCATTGAACCAGTGGTGGGAAAAAGGCAGACATGAACATATCATTTCTCCAACATCAGACTGTCACTTTTTTTTACCCTGAAATTTGGATATTATTGAATAGCAGTTTCTTCTTATGTTTGTCATAAAATATTTCCCAAAGATCTTATGTATTGTTGTAGGGATCATTTTCATCAATTAAATAGTAAATGATTTGGTATTAGTACCATTGCTTGTAGGCCAGCAAAAGTGGAGTCCATCCAAAGGTGAAAATCATATTTTCTTTTGAGAAAAGTCTAGAAGCATATGGCTGTCTTGGTCCAGACTATGACCTAGGTGAGCAAGGACTTCCTAGCTCTTGGCAGGAATTCTGTGGGCCGGCCTCTATTAGCCTCCCAGAACCTTTTTGAAATGCATCCACCCAGGCTGTCACCTTGAGTTTTGTTCTTTGGCATCCTGTGACTTACATAATTTCCAGCACCCTAAGATCTTACACATAAACTCAAACGACCTTGTAGAATTTTATTTCCAGGCTGTATTCGTGTGAAGCAGATGGATTGATTTTGTCACCGGCATAATACATTGTTAATTTTGGAAATGGTTTTTGTAAAGAAAACAAGCTGAGTTATTTTCTTTTTAATTTTCAATTATGTGCAAGGATATATCATCATTATAAAGAAATCAAATGGGCTTTTCACAACCCAGAAGGCAGTGTTATCCTCTGGGATGGCTGTCTAGTTAGGGTTTTATTGCCGTGAAGAGGAACTATGACCATGACAACTCTTATAAAGGGCAACATTAGGGCTGGCTTACAGTTACAGAGGTTCAATCTATTATCATCATGGCAGGAAGCATGGCAGCATCCAGGCAGACATGGTGCTGAAGAAGGACTGAGAATTCTACATCTTGATCCAAAAGAAGCCAAGGGGAAATCTGTCCTCAGGCAACTAGGAGGAGGATCTCAAAGCCCTACAGCAACACTTCCTCCAACAAGGCTACATCTCCTAATAGTGCCACTCCCTGGACCAAGCATATGCAAACCACCACAATGGCCCAGGAAGGAAATGGAGTCATAAAAGAGATAAGCAGAGAAAGCATGGTAGTGAGGTGTAGGAAGAAATGGACAACCACCTCACAGTGAAATTCTGGAACACATTTAGATGTGTCAGGTACTGGAGATATCCACTGTGCTTGAGGGTGGAAAGCCAGTGGTGGGTCCTTGGGCCAAGTCCAGCAGAGGGTTCTTTTCATTGCCGTGTTCTAGACCTTAAAAACAGAGGTGTTGAGCCAACACCTGACGCCCACACCTAGAGCAACACCGAGGCCAGCAACTGGGTGGCTAGCAAGTTTTAAATGATTTGGTTTTGTTGAGAGGGATGGTTGTTACCACAGAAAGCCAGTTAAAGTAAAAGGAAATTCCCCATAGAGAAGTATTCCCTGAAGCTTTATATTCTGTTGCCAATAGACCAGTAAAGTTGCTTTCACTTATTATTTCAACTGTAGAATCAAAGATGAAAAGGGATGCTGGGAATAAGTTGTGTTGATAGAGGCTCATGATTCATAATTAGTGATTAAAGTGGGAGAGAGGTTAAAGCAAGGACTTGTCTGCTAAGGCAATCGGAAGGAAGACCAAGGACTTGTCAGAAGCAGAGGACAACTATTTTAAGCACCAGAAACAAGAGTCCATTCACCTTCCTACATCTTTCTTGGGTTAGCCAGTGCCATTTTCTGGGGACAACTAGGTTGGTTGATTAAATGCATCCCACTTGGGTAAACCTATTATTTCTCACCTCTGTTCATCTATAAAAGTTAAACTAAGCCACAAAATACAAAGATAAAATAGCACAGATAAAAGCAAAAAATTGATCCATATTTATTCTTATAGATTTGAAGTTGTCCTGACAGAAAAAATACCTCAAAGCAAAGAATGTTAGACTAAGTTGATTATATAAAAGTACAGATTTTAAATGGGGTATAGTGGCATGTGGCTTTAATCCTAGCACTTGGGAGGAAGAGGTGGGAAATCTCTGAGTTGGAGACAAGCCTGGTCTGTGTAATGACTTCCAGGACAGCCAGAGCTTCATAGTGAGATCCTGTCTCAAAGAGAGAGAGCTGTTGGGGAGGGGGAGGGAGAGAGAGAGAAGGGGAGGGGGAGGGAGAAAAAAACCACCAATTTTAATATATAGAAAGCTTCAGTAAATAATTATTAAAGGATACTTATATAGAGAGACAAATGGTACTTAAATGTAAAGACATTTAAACTTAAAGGAGACCCAAAAGCAAGCTGGTGAAATGTGTCAGGAGTTTTAAGGAGAGCATGAGCATGTGTGTGTGTGTGTGTGTGTGTGTGTGTGTGTGTGTGTTTGTGTGTGTACCCTTTTCCCTTGGAAATTTACTGAAAGTATAGCTTTATAATGTAAAGCTTTAAATATATCCCATGATATAGAGAATTTATAGGTAATAACATTTTAGGTGAAAAGAAAGCACATACAGAACTCTCATGATGTATTCGTAACTCGTTATGTTGGCACGTGTGGGGGTTTCATCTCCCTTTAATTATAGCACATTTGCTTTTTCTGACACTGAGATGTTCCCAGTTTCACACAGATTTCCCTGTATGCTTTATTACTGATGTGTTATATTAAATTGGTGGTGAGTTTTTAGGCTATGATGCATCTTTCGCAGAAGAGGATATATACCTTACTGCTTCTGTGTGACACCAGTCCACACTCTCTTTTTCCATGTGTCCTTCTCAAGTCACAGGAAAGACAAACAGACCCAGTGCCACCAGTCTCCATATATCCAGCAGACTTCCTAAAAGTCTAATCTTCATGTCACGGGTAGAGTCTTGAACTAGGACTTATACCTTCAAGAAGATGGACTAAATGTGCCTTTCTCTGCTCCTTCCACTGAGGACAGCTGTGGAATCTGGACGTTACATGCATAATCTAAAAAGAGTGAAAGCCAACAACAAGAAGGCAAACAGTCAGGACCTCAGGATCTGAGGATGACACTGGGGAAGTTCCTGCTTTTCTCTCTATCATACATGTCAGAGCAGTTACAGGGGCAGCTGATGACCCAGAAATACCAGTGGACAAACACATATGCATGTGTACACACATACACAAACACACACTCACGTCCATATACACTCACACAATAACACACACACACCTCACAGATACACACACTGGCAAATGCACACACACACACAAATTTATTTGCCCCCTCTCAAATACACATTCAAACATATATACATACCTTGAAGTTTGTTTTCTTTTTAATGAAAGGGAATATCAAGAGACACTTATCAAGACAGAAAAGATAATATTTTTCTGCATATTCTAATACCACACAAAGAACCAAAACATCCTCCCTATCCCATGCTAACAAAGGGTAAGGCCACAGCCTTCCATGTCTCTGATGAAGTTTCTGAAGTCTGTCGCCAGGCTGAGTCTATCTCTTGTGTAATGGGGATACTGTGGGAGAACTAGACATCCTCCTGTACCTAGCAGTTCCTCCTACCTCCTGCTACGAGGGAATCAGAGGCCTGCTGGATTTGTAACTGTCACTCTCCCCAGCAGAGATGACACTTTGTCTACCTACTGCTGGGCTGCTGGTGATCATATGAGAGGCTAGAACTCTTGCCCTTGCCCAAAGGGACCCATGCATGACTGGAGAATCAGTGGAGGCCAAAACACATGTTGGGTTTCTATTTCTGTTTGCTAGTAATAATGCATTTCTATGCCACAATAGGCCAGAGAAATCCAGAATTTTAATAAGACCCAGAGATTCCAATGTAGCCTTAAAATGTACAGATTCCAGTTGAAAATCACTCATTACACTGTGAACCAGGAAACTAAAATGGAAACAAACAGAATGGAAAAAGAAACCAGCAGCCCTTGGGCTATAGACACATGCACTGTATGAAGCTTTTACCCAGGTCCTTTTACTCAGGTCCCCATGCTTTCGTAACAAGCACTTTCCCCACTGAGTTATTTCTTCAGCCCTGAAATGGCTCAGTGAGTAAATGCACTTTCTGCCAAGCCTAAAAACCTGAGTTCGATCCCCAGGACCCACATGGTGGAAGGAGACAAACTGAGTTCCCTCAAGTTGTCCTTCAACATCCACATGCATGCAGCATTGTACCTCCTCCTATGTTCACAGAGGTGCAATGAAGGTCATTTACACTTTCAATATAAACCCCATGAATGTCCTTGAAAGCACAATGGGGAGGACAGAGGAGAGCATCAGTGAGCTGGAAGAGAACACAGAACAGACTAGCCGAGAGTACAGAGCTTTAGCAGTCCGAGGAACTGCAGCTATGTGTGTTCTTGAATTCCAGACAGAAAGGAGAAAGAAAACGGTGTGTTTGTGTGTTTGTGTGTGTGTGTGTGTGAAAGAGAGAGAGAGAGAGAGAATGAAAGAGAGAGAGGAGAGAGAGAGAATGTAGCTGGAATAAAGAAAAATAACCCAAGCCTGGTAAAAAGACATAACTTACAGATTCAAAAAGTTGAGCAGGTCCGTAAGGGGTGAACCAGGGAAATTCACAGGCAACAATCAGAGAGAAACAATCACAGCAGAGTTCTCATCAGAAGCTGATGAAGGTCACAGGAAGTGGCTTGCCATTTTTCAACCATTAAAGAACCATTAAACCAGACTTCTGTGTGCAGCAAGATGACATTTCAGTACCTTCTCAGATGAAATAAAACTGAATGTCTTTTTTCACTCACAGACTAAAATGATAGCTGAGTAAACTTCCTGTCGGACATGGTTGTACACATCTGTAATCCTAGTAGTCAGGGAAGCTGAGCCAGGAGGATTCATCACAAGTTCAAGGCTAACCTGGGCTACACAGTGAAACTTTGTTTCAAAAACACCAAAACAAACAAAGAAAACAATTTAAAGAGAGAGAAAGAAAAAGAACAGAAGGACAGAGGTAAAGAGGTCTGTTCCCCGCCCCTTCGCCTGCGAAAGAGGGACACGTGAGGCAGTATTCGGGTATTACCACAGACGAGGCTTTACTTGTAACAGTAGAAGCGGAAACGCCGCGGAAGGGCCAAAGACAGGAAGAGGCACAGCTTAAATACACCCTAGAGTGACGTGTTCACTTCTGATTGGCTGTTCACTCATCACCCAATATTGCACCTCGGGATTGGCCAGTGACTTTGGCGGGCTTTCTGCCTTTGCACCTGCGCAGTCCATTGTTTACTAGTGGGAAGGACATCTTGGAATGGCGAATGTATCACCACTGACCACGGTTTCCTACAGAGGTCAGCTCAGGAACTTTGGAAAATTCCACCAGACCCCTCCCCTCCTGGAAGAGAAAAGACATAGAACCCTTAGGCACCCCTCCCCTCCAGAAGAGAGAGGATAATTATCATTCCTCAGACTACAAGGGGTGAGGACCCACCCTTGGGTGGGGGAGGCCCAGAGCACATGGACACATTCTACAGGTTGGCCACCCCCAGACAAGGGAAGTCCTTGCCACCTCATTCCCTAAAGACCAATCAATTTAAAAATCACACTGTTCTGCCAATCATATTGTGCCTTTTTGCTGTTTCTCTAAAAACTGTATAAAGGCTCATTGAATGAGCTGCTGGGGTTGCCACCTCTCCTTCGGGTGCAGGACGACCCCAACTCGTTGGAACAATAAATTCCTCTTACTTTTTGCATTGATTCTCAGCTCTGAGTGATTCACTCAGGGGGTTCCCGGTAAGCTAGGGCTCACCAGAGTCTTACAGAAGGAAGGAAGAAAGGAAGGAAAAAAGGAGTTGAGGAGGTCAGGGGCTAAGAGCTCTTGAAGAGGAGTCAAATTAAGTTTCCAGCACCTACATGTGGAGGCTGACAACTACTCACAGCTCTAGCGGCCAGGGGTCTGACATCTTATCTAGCCTCCGAGGGCATTGCTCTAATACACACACACACACAAATAAAAATAAAATCTAAACAAAAAAGGAGACAAAAATGGAAAAAAAATTCTTAAACAAAAAAAGGGAAAAATAAAAGAAGAAATTCTGGAAGAGTAGGAAAGAAGAGACCACAGCGTAAGTGAGAATATAGATAGATGCACTCTCTTCCTCTTGAATTCTCTAAGTCACATGCTACAGCTGGGGCACAAAGTTATGACATTGGTACCTGTGGCCTTAAATGAACTTACAGATGTTACTCAGGACCGTCACACACAGGAGAGGATAGTGGACGGTAAGAGAGGCAAGGTTTCTGTACTGCACTTGTCTTGGTAAAAGAATGACACAGGTTGGCTTTGTAGGAATATGAATAAACTGTGTACATAAAACCTCAATGTAACTCTAAAAATAGTATCCTGTAGCAATATACTCATGGATACCGTAATATATTAAAATGTAACCTGAAGGAAGGCAATAAACATGAACCCTAGAAATAAAAAAATATAGTTTTGAAAAACAGACATTAACCCTAGTGTTATTATTGCAATGAATGTAAAAAGCATAATTCAGTAAAAAAGTAGAGCAAGTCAGGGACTAAAACCCATCTAACTCTATGCTGTCTGCTCACTTAAAATATGTGTATTTTACACATGATATTTTACACAGAGACTAACCAAAGAGAGCAGGAGCGGTTACATTAATTTCACATAAAGTTAGCACAGAATGCAATGCTCACCACAGATCGAGACATTTACCTACAAGAGGTGCCAATCCACGAGGGAAACACGGCAGCACTGTACATGCCCATGAAATGTAAGCGCCTATGAAGTGAACAGCTAGAACTGAGAAGAAAATGAGACCAACCCACAACTTCAGTTAGAAAACATCAACATCCATTTCTGACAACTGATAGACCGACTGCACAGGATGCCATGGAAGATGCAGAAAACCCAGCAG
This sequence comes from Arvicanthis niloticus, assembly GCF_011762505.2. Classification (NCBI taxonomy): domain Eukaryota; kingdom Metazoa; phylum Chordata; class Mammalia; order Rodentia; family Muridae; genus Arvicanthis; species Arvicanthis niloticus. The sequence continues at coordinate 98,845,138 of NC_047659.1, forward strand.
TGGCAACAGCCAGCAAGAGCCAATCCAAACAAAAAGAATTCTGCTCAATAGACACAGTGTGCATGTTCTTTTCAGATACCCACCTACACTTTTCAGACACTGTCCTGTGCCACAAGAAATAGCAACATTTTTTTTAAAAAATTGAAGTCCTGTCAGGCATCAGTGGCTGATGTTCCAATACTCAGGAGTCTGACTACACAGATTCAAACTAAAAATGGATAAGATGGAAATTTTCACTTGCAAAATAAAAAACATACTTCTTAATTACCCATAATAAAAGAGGAACTCAGAAGCAAAAATTTAAAAATATGAAAATAGCACATCAAATTTTGTGCAATATAATTACTGAATACTAAGAGGGAAATTACTGACACCAAATGTTCATATATATGTCCAATTTTTCTTTTTTATGTGACTAATTTATGGCATATGTATCATATATCCAAATATTGTATATATAAACATATACATATATACACAAATACACACACACATATATGCATATATATGATAAGCTCCTATCTCAAGAACCTAGAAAAAGACTTGAATAGACTAAAAAGAAGGATAATAATGATAAAAGCAGAAATCACTGGGCCTGAGAAAACAGAACTATAAACAATACTAAAGAGCAAAGAGCTGGTTTTTTTGAAATAATAAAAACCCACAAGTCTCTAGCAAACTGTTGAACAGAAGGAAAACATAAATTTCTGACATGAGAAATGGTCTGTGGGCTACTCAGTGAAAGGGGCCAATTCCTCAGGAGCCTCAAAACACTGCAACTCACCTGCTGTGTATGAGACATGGAATAGCCCATAGTCAGTAATAGGCAGTGATGAAGTTGAATTTAAAGACTCCTGAACAGGTCAAACATGATGGTGCATGTCTGGATTCCATGCTTGGGAGGCAGAGGAAAGAGAGTCAGGAGTTCAAGGCCAGCTTTGGGTACATAGTCATTCTGGCCTACGTTACATGAGATCTTGTATCAAAAAAAAAAAAAAAAAGTAAAGAAAAATTATGAGCCATTTCCAGACAAAATGATCTCACTGCTCTATTAAGCATTTTAAAAAGAAGTAACAACTTTACACAACTCCTTTAGAAAGAAAAGTGGAAGGAACACATTTCAGTTCTTATATAGAAGCCATTACACCGTGGTTTCCCAAATAGAGAGAACACAATAAAAAGAAGTCATTCAGCATTATCATTCAGGAACATAGACACAGAATATCCCCCAAAAGTAAGTGTTAGATTTTGGCAGAATGACAATCACTCATTGTGACCAAGTGGGCTTAATTACAGGGACCTGAGCTTGCTTAATATTAAAAGGTCAATATAACCTATCATATTAGTCACATAAAGAAGAAAAATTGGACACATCTTAATGATTAAAAACTCTCATTAGCATTGAGCTTGATGGCACAGGCTTGTAATCCTAGCTCCTTGGGAAGCTGAGGCAGGAGGACCATAAATTCAAGGCTTTCTTAGGCTACAGAATGGGTTCAAGTCTCAGCTATAATTTGTGGCTCCCCATCGGTTACCAGGTAACATAAGGAGATCCTGACTCAAATGCAAAATTTAAAATGTGCTGGGCATATAGCCCAGAGGTAGAGTGCTTACCAAGAATGTGTAAAGCCCAAGATTCAGTCCCCAGTACCACAAAACAAAAAAAAAAGCAATGTCTGGAAATAGAGGGGACAGAGACGGCCGGGAGAGAGAGCCTTTGCTGCCTCTGCAGAGGATCCAGGTTTGGTTCTCAGTATCTGTGTGGTTGCTCACAACCATCAGTCACTCCAATGCAAGGATATTCAGTGACCTCTTCTGCAGACACCAGGCACACACACACACACACACACACACACACACACACACACACACACACAGAGAGAGAGAGAGAGAGAGAGAGAGAGAGAGAGAGAGAGAGAGAGAGGCAAACACATAAAATAAAAAATTAAAAAATCAGTAAGGGTAGAGATGACTGTGACTACTTCAATAAAGAACATCTCAACAAACAAACAAACAGAGTACAGCCAACATCATAATTAGCGAAAGACTCTTTCTCTAGGAGCAGGTGTGGCAAGGATTTGTAACTCTACTGGTTCCATTTAACATGGAGGTAGGAGCTGTGTCCGGTTCAGTAGTGAAGAAAACATGAAAAATAACATGAGCATATAAATTGGACAGTGAATAATGAAACTGTTCCTGTAATCCTATGCCAGGGCTGTGTATAAAATGCTGAAGTATCTTTAGAGACATCAGACCTAAGATGCCAGTTCAGTGTGCTCAAAGACACAAAAGTCACACATAAAGCCTTCCTGTACTTCTACACAGTTCTAGTGAATATGAGCATCTTGGGGCTAAAAAGATGAACTGTAATGTTAGTTTGCCATATAGTGCTTAATTACGGGCACATTCTGAGAGCGGTGTGACTGGGCATTTTATCACTGTTTAACATCCTTGGAGATTGCTGTCATAAACAGATACAGTTATTGGCTAAAATGTCATTATGTGTCATATGATTAGATAATTCCATTAAAATGAAAGTACTAGGTACGCATTTATGAAAACATCTGTGAGACCTATGTTCTGGAAAAATTGACGAAATGAGAAAAAGATCTAACTGCATAGAGAGCTGGCTCGTGTTTATGGACTGAGGGGCTGTGGTGTTTTAAGAACCTATGGATGCCTTTGCCTCTGAGGTGGATTAAGAGTGAAGGCGGAGAGGCCAGCTCTTTTTTGTCTCAGGGCATTCACACTGCCAAGCGTAGTCTAAGGCCAGTCTGAGGCATTGAGTCATGGACGTGTGCTGTAAAGAGGACTTCATGCTTGTCTGTCACCTAGTGGTCAGCCTCAGTGATGGGTGCCGAGTGCGGGGGCTCAGCATTTATCTCTGTCCCACGGTCAGGCTCAGCCTCTCAGGGAGAGTCTGTGGCTGACCATTCAGGATACTGATGAACATAGTCACAGGTCACATCTGCACCTGCCTCAAATGGAGAAGAAAGAAGAAAGATGGCCTGACTCCCGAAGGGAATCTTTATTCTTTATTTGACTGGCTGAAGTGCTGCAGTATCTCTGAGACGCTGTGATGGACAGGATCTCACACACAGATCACTGTAACAGTGAAGCTGTTAGCCCACCCTGGCAGTCTCAGCTGTAAGGCTCCACATTTTGTACCATTGTTTTTTTTTTTTGTTTTGTTTTGTTTTGCATTCATTAAGATGCATTTTAAAAAATCTCAAGGAAGCCTAGTCCTGATGCCTAACATTAACTAAACCTTGTCACTCATAAATAATGCTAAAACTCTAGTTCTTAAAAAATAAGTTAATTACCCTTGTGTAGTAACCAACTCAGGCTCCTTTCTAAGGTCGGCTGACTGGCTCTGGAAAGAATCGGCTGCCTCTATGACTTTGTCCACACCACCCTCACACTATGTTTTGTCTGCCTTCTTTCAACCTGAAATTCAGGAGGAATAATCAATAGTGTTTCTCTATATATAAGGGGAGCTGCTACACACACACACACACACACACGCACATGCACACGCACACACACACCTTAGCATGCCTTCTTTCTCAACAGTTTTATTATCTTTAATTTCATATTGGAAAATAGACTTTCTCCTTTGCCTTAAAGGTCTCTTACAGGAACTTTGGTGAGTTAGAATAGAGAAAAAAGTAACTATTGGGGAAATTTTGCAATCACTTTCTTAATCAGGAGTGAGTAGACTTTGGAAGGGTGAGAGTATGATGATGCCCCCTGCGTGTTCCTCACTTCCCGCCCCAATGTTCTGGGTTCCTGAATGAAACACACACACACAGCCTTTATATTTTGATATGCCTAAAATAGCTCAAAGGCTGGGCCACTTCCTAACCTCCACTTGGCTAATCCACCTCTCTGATATTACTAAACCCTATATTCTTTCTTTGCTGCCCTGGACCCAGCTGGGCAGCTCTTTTGGGTCACTATCCCTGGCTCCTACATGGCGGCTATGCTCTCTGTCCTTTTCAGGCGTTGCATCTCTCCTCTCCTCTGCTTCTCCCAGCATGGCTAATCTCTTCCTTCTTCCACTCTCTCCTCTGCCCCAAATCCTAAAAGTCCTGCCTCTGTCTGCTTTGCCCAGCCATTAGCTGTCGGCACCTTTATTTACCAGTCAAAACCAACTGGGCAGGGTCCCTGTGTATCTTACTGTGGACACTAGTGTGAGCAGTTTTGGGGACCCAAATTAACATAAGAATACAAGCAGATACAGTTCTCAACCTTCCTAATGCTGAGACCCTTTAATGTTCCTCATGTCATGGTGATTCCCAGCCATGAAATTATTTCGTTGCTGCTTCGTAGATGTAATTTTGCTATTGTTATGGACTGCAATGTAAATGTCTGATATGTGACCACAAAGAGGTCATGTAATGGTCGAGGACCATTACAGTTGAGGAACCCAAGGCTCACAGATGCCTGAACAAGATAGCCTACTCACAGGTGGAAGTGTCTGCGCCTCCATGGAAACCAGGTGTGCATGGTCCCAGGCCTGAGCTTTTACCATCCTATCTTCTGCCTCCCCTGCAGTGGTATAAATTAGGATGTAATGGCTAGATCCCAGGATGGCCTCCCACAGGCAACAAGAGCCACCAGTACAGGACAAGAACAGATTGATCAGAGAGGAAGCCATATTTCTTAGTGTTTGTTTGTTTTAAAGAAGTTTATTTGAACCATAATGCAATAAGCCAGATCCACTCTTATTTAAATAATTGAACCCTCAAAGAAGAACCTGAAACACTCTGCCAGTCTCTTATGCAGAGGGAGCCTACTTCTGGTCTTTGTCATTAGACAATAATGTTGGTCGGAAAGAACCTATTCAGTAGAGATACAGGGGCAGCAATGTGGGTATACTGTGCCTTCTCTCAGGCCTGAGTTCTCCAGGTCACCTATTGGCTCATAGGAAGAAGTGGCATGTTTGTAATCTAATCCAGACTGTGCAGGCTACTCCATTCCATGTTGCTGCTACAGTGCTAATTGTGATGAAAGTGGTCTTCACAGTCTCAGGGAGCAGAGAATTGATTGCTGCCTGGTGGTTTGGCCTAGGGAGCGGCATTAGGTGTTGCCTTGTTGGAGTAGGTGTAATTGAGGTAGTGGGCTTTGAGACCCTCCACTGCATGGAAGACAGTCTTCTCCTGTTTGCCTTTGTAACAAGATGTAGAACTGTCAGTTCCTCCAGCTCCATGCCTGTCTAGACACTGCCATGCTCCTGCCTTGATGATAATGGACTGAACCTCTGAACTTGTAAGCCAGCTCCAATTAAATGTTATCCTTATAAGACTTGCTTTGGTCATGGTGTCTCTTCACAGCAATAAAAAACCATAACTAAGACACTACTAGACACTGGCCACAACTTCATACCTATGTGCTGTCTGTTGGGTAGAGGCATTCCTAGGTTTTTGATCTAGCATAGTCTGTGAGAAAGGGAGATAGGGAGAATGGTAGTAATGGCTCTTTTCCCAAGAGCTGCATACTAGCAATGTCACATGGGTTCCAGCATCTGTGTGTGTAGGCTTGGGACACTGTCCTTAGTTGCTGTGTAGACTTTCTAGCACTGACATCAAAGCAATCAACCAGCATTTCTTTCTCATCAAATATCCCTGTTTAAAACTTGTTACTGTCATTAATCTCCCATTGGAAGAAGAGCTGGGTGTACGAGCACCATTCCTTGACCTTGAGATGTGTTGGGGTGCAAGGTCATTGTGCAAACGGGTTCATAGTCAAGCTGAAGCCAGAAAGGAGATCAAAACCCTCCTCTGTCACTGTCAAGAAGTTTAGAAGACACAAATGTTATTTGTAAAGTGTTTACAAGAGTAGGAAAGCATTTTGGAAGCTTTTTTGGGAGCAGATCCATATTTGATTACAGCCAAGACACACACACACTCTCTTTCCCTCTCCCTCTTCCTCTCCCCCCTCCCCTCTTCCTTCCCCCCTCCCCTCTCCCCTCTCCCTCCCCCTCTCTCTCTGTGTATTTGTGCAACACCCATGCATGTATATGTGTAGACACAGGTGTCACACTCTAACCCTTTTCACATTGCTTTTACTATCACTGCCACTACCATTGCTGCTGCTGCTACTACTGCTACTTGAACCAAAATCTTTCACAAAACCTGGAGCTTGTCAATTTAGCTAGACTCCTGGATCTGCCTGTCTCCCCCACAACTCTCACAGGTTATATTTGTTCAGCTTTTACGTGGGTGAAATAAAAATGTAGGTGCCTATGTTTGCAAAGCAAGCACTTTATCCATTGAACTATTTCTTTAGTCCAAGGCCACTGTGAAAGCCATGTTTATCTATGGCATACTCAGACTTGCACATACACACTTCTTTCATCTGTTGTACAGACCAATTGAAAATTACCCACTTGAAGGATGACAGCTAAATCATGGTGGATCTAACATGTTGAATTTGATGTCTGGTACAGAATTGCTCAGAGTCCAAAGAGAAAACCATTAGGCATTCAGTTTTAAACAAGCAAACAAGCAAAAGAATGTTATGGGAAGCCTGTCTCCATTTTGATACCAGGCTTGACTCCACAGGGAATCAGATGAGGTTGAGTGTGGCAGGGCTTGGAGCTGAAGGGAACTGGAATGTTCAATGCCCACACATCTGATAATAAAAAGCCAAATTTCCTAGAGTTAGACCCCAGTCTTCTGGGTGCAGTTAATGCTTGTATTAGTATAGTCATGCCCAAAATCCCCCCTAGAAACAGCTAAAGAGAAGTAAGTGTGTATGATTAGTAGGGCTCCTGGTTTCAGCCCATGCTGGCAAGGAAGGCATAGAGGCCTTTATTGAGGAGTATGTAGAGTCTCCTCACATTCACGATGGAGACAGTGCTGGAACCAGGAGCCATCTGTAATCTTCTTGTGTCTACCTTTAGTGACCGATTCTGTTCTGAAGGGTTTCATGGTTTCTTAAAATGATGTTGCTAGCTGGAGGGTGAATGTTGAAACAGGGGCTTGTGGGGACTTTTACATTAACACAGTGCTTTAATAGTGGGCTTAAGGTGTTCTGCTTTGATTCTAGGGAGATGGCTCAGTGGGTAAAGTGCCTGATAAGCAAGCACAAGGATCTGAGTTCAGATCCCCAGAAGCCATCTAAAAGCCAGACATGGTGGTATATCGGTGATATATATGTGTAATTCCAGTTCTGGGGGCATAGAATTAGGCAGAGCCCAGGGGCTTGCTGGCTATTCAGCCTGAGGATAGCACCAAGCTCTGGTTAAGTGAGAGACCCTGTCTCAAAACATAAGTTGAAAACACCTGATGTCTGGCTCTGGCCTTTACATGCATACACATGGGCAAGCATGCCTATGCATATGTGTGCTGCACACATGCATACACCACGCACAGGTGTGTGTACACACATACATGCTCTGAATTATAAAATATTTTCACTCTAAGTCCTATATCTAGGAGCATCCCTCAAAAAGAGGAGAAATAGAAAGGATTGGGCTAAGGGCTCTCTGAGTGGTTGGGATATCTCTGTGAAGTCATATGGGAATGGGATGTGTGTGTCCCATTGAGAGCTCTCACTGGGTCCCTTGACTGTAACCTGAAATTGAATTATTAGTAAATCCCAGTGGCCATGGGAGTGTGTCTGGAGCCCAACTTCTGTCTGCAGAGGTCAAGCACCTCAACACTGAAGGAGGCAAGTTTTCCTCTCCCTTCCAACTGAAGAAATGCCTGTGAACTAGCTTGCACCCTTAGCTTATACCCCAAGACATCTCAGAGTCGAGGACAGAGGCTCAGCCACATACGATTCTCTCCTTCCAGGGTGACTGGATGTCATTCACAGCAGACTGATGCAATGATGCTTCAGATCAGGAAACATGGGAAGCAATTATCTTTTTAGTAGGTCACTGGCCTCCTTTGGGAGAAGAGACCAGAGGGAGAGTAGGGAAGGCAGGCAGCGTGGTCCCCCCGAGAGGCTGCGCCTGCAGAAGCTGCCTTGGTGATTAATAGCAGTGTCACTTTCTGCGAATGTTGCTTCAAGCGGCCGTGTTCACAATTGAGTGGGGATGAAATACAACAACCAAAAATAAATGTTTCCTCTATTCCTTAGTTGTTGCTGGAGTTCAGAAATAGCATTTCAGATCTATAATCTTAAATGGCATCATTCACAGTACCCTCTGAGCCCTGGATTGATTTTCATGTGGATTATCAGCGTGCATACATACATGGCTCTTTGTTTTTTTAAAAGATCACAAGAAAGCTAAGTGACTTGGATTCTTTTTCTTTGGAGGGAGTGATGAAGTAAGAATTGTGTTTATAGAGAAAAATATACCCTTTACATGTATTTTTAACAAAAAAAATAGTAACTCAGTGGAGGAAAGACAGGAAGAATATTGTGTCCATATAGATCATATTCTGGTACAATAAAAACGTCTGGCAGGCAGTAATTGCTGGCCAGCTGCAGGGATTACAGCCCTGTGAGCTGTGTTTGGGGCAGCATGCCAGGATCCTGGCAACTAGGGAAGGAGCCTTCAGTGTGCCCAACTGGGTCCATAAACAAGATGCCGAGTGCAGAATAGCCAGTCAAGGTTGTCATGTGGACCATGCCTTCTAGGACCAGCATCTTGATATCCAGTCTCTGTTGCCTCTCTTGCAGCCAGACAATAAGCTTGGGGCTAATAGTGGCAGTCCTAGGGCTGACCTCTGGTAGCATCTCTTAGCAGAAGAGTCATTAATCTTTATTGTCACATTTCCCACCTCTAAAGCCAGATAGAATATCAGACAGGTCAGAAACCAATGGAAACTCTCTTTCAGTGCTTTGGGGACTGTCAGCATCTGAGGCCAGAGGAAAGAAGTTGAGTGCCCTGCTTTCTGTTCATCCACTGATTTTTTTTTTTTTTCTGGTCTCATACAAGAAAGTCAGGGTATGGCTGTTGGCATGATAGGAGGTGGGTTCCTCTCTCCTCCTCTCTCATTCTTCTTATTGATTTCTATCCTGTCTATTACTCCTATCCATTGTCAAAGTTATTTCTCTGTAACAACGACTAATAAGCAAATATTCCAGAAAAACAAAACACTAGTATCAGTTGGGAGGTAGAGGGTGCCATTGGTAAGCGTGGACTACACAGGCTAAGCAGGCTAAGCAGATTAGGAATGACCAGTTGGATACTTTGGGAGGCTTCTGATTTTGGGGTCTCTCCTTGCTCTGACACTGGCCCTGGTGTCACCTGGGGTGACTTGTGCAGGGTAACAGTGGCCTATATTGTGACAGCCTTGTGAAGGAGGTATTGGGGCCTCTGGATTTGTTAGCTTGCATTTGGAAGATGTTGTCATGGGGACATCATTTGCTATCTTTAGGAATGAGCTCACCCTGGGAGGCGGGGCAAACACTCCAGGATCAGCAAGGCTCCAGCAGAGAAGCATGAAGAGCAGTTTGCAAAGACACATGCAGCAGCGTCAGGCTGAAAGGGAGAGATGTTGGCATTGGGGGACCACAGGAAGATTACTTAGGGCATTCTAAGGAGAACCAACTTCGCTTTTATTGATTTGCTTCTATTTGGGTTTTTGAAGGGACATATTGGAGGGAGAAGTATCAGAAAAGTCTCAGCTGGGGATGGAATGTGTCTTAGTTAGGGTTTTATTGGTATGAAAAGACATCATGATCATGCAGCTTTTATAAAAGAACACATTTAATTGAGGCTGGCTTATAGTTTCTGAGGTGTAGTCCATTATCATGGCAGGAAGCATGGCCGCATTCAGGCAGACATGGTGCTAGAGGAACTGAGAGTTATACATCTTGATGCACAGGCAGTAGAAGTATACTGTCTTTTACACTGGGTGTAGCTTGAGCATAGGAAAGCTGGAAGCCTACCCTCACAGTGAAACACTGCCTTCAAGGCAAGACCAACTTCAACAAGGCCACACCTCCTAATAGTACCACTCCCTATTGGCTAACCATTCAAACAAATAGTTGATGGGGGCCTTGCCAATTTGTCTTAATTTGGGTCTGTGAAGAGACACCATGAGCACAACAACTCTCATAAAGAAAAACCGTTGGGGCTGGCCTACCGTTTCAGAGGTTTAGTCCATAATTGTCATGGCAGGAAACATGGCAGCATGCAAGCAAGCATGGTACTGCAGGGAGCTGAGAGTTCTACATCTTGATGTAAAGGTAGCGGAAAGAGACTGTGAGCCACACTGGGCATAGCTTGAGCATAGGAGACCTTAAAGCCCACCCCAACCGTAACATACTGCCTCTAGCAATGCCACACTTACTCCAACAAGGCCACACCTCCCTATGGGCCTTTGGGGGCCAATTACATTTAAAGTACCACACTAATCAAACTACCAAGTTCCACCTTCTGGCCCCCATAAACTTGTAGCCCTAATATATAATACAAAATGCATTTAGTCCATCTTCAAAAGTCCCCATAGCCTATCACAGTCTCAACAATTTTTAAAAGTCCAAAGTTTGAAGCCTCTTCTGAGATTCATGCAATCTCTTAACTGAAATCCCATATAAAATCAAAATTGCACACTTAACCAGATCACATACTTCCACCATATAATGGCAGAGGATATACATTACTGTTTCAAAACATATGGAGAGAGCATAGTAATAAAGCAAAACCAGAACCAGCTGGACAAACTCCAAGCTCTGCACCAGATCTCCAACTCCTTCCAGCTTTGTTGATAGCAACACATTCCTTTCTCTTAGGCTGGTTCCACTTCCTGTTAGCAGGTTTCCTTGGGAGGTATCCCATGCCTTACAGTTTCAGAGGTTTAGTCCATTATCATCGTAGTGGGAAGCATGGCAGCATGCAGGCAGGCGTGGGGCTAGAGAAAGGGTTGAGATCTTGTTCTGCTGATAGCAGAAGGGGACTATCTTTCATACTGGGTATAGCATGGACATAGGAAATCTCAAAGATTACCCCTGCAGTGACACACTTCCGCTGAGGCAAGATTTTCTCCAACAAGGCCACACCTCCTAATAGTGCCACTCCCTCTGGCCAAGCATTTAAACACATGAGTCTATGGGGGCCGTACCTATTCAAACCATCACAGAATACGTGGCTGAGCCACCACAAGTGAGTCAGTGCAGTTAGATATATGGCAGTCGGGCTTGAGACTAGTGGAGGCAGTGAACCCTACATGGACAGAGGCCCTGGGTGGGGAGAGTCTGTGAGGCATCCTTGAGAATTCAAGCAAAGCCCAAGTGGACTCTTGGATGTCAGGCAGAGGAATTTGGATTAAATTCCCAGTCATCTGGCTACTAGAGTTTTAAATGCCTATAGAATGCTATGTGTGGCTGTGTATCACAGAACTAATCAGTAGGTTAGGAGGTTGTGATAATTACCAATTAAGTGCTTTCTTTTATTAAAGTTGCCATGGTCATGGCATCTCCTCACAGTAATAGAACGTTGACTAAGACAGTGGGGCTAACAAACCAGCATCTCCTGAGCCATCAGCTAAACTCAGAGAGTGGATAGAGTTGATGAGGCTTGGAGATAACTGTGCCCTGAACAAGTTGTTTGGTGGCCAGAAGCCCTAGCATATCCCATCCCGAGAGTGGAGATAAGTGCTTTACAAGGTCAGGTGGGAGGGCATATATTCTTGTGAAATCTCTCAAGTTTATGAAATCAACCAGCAGTCCTGCAGTGAATTAGCTGACCTCCCTGTCACATGATGAAATATACTCTGAACCCTGCCATGTAGACTCTTGGTGGTCTCTCTAGACTGTATTTATTACCATAATTGGACTCAAAAGGGTCAAAGAGGAAATGGGACCATCACAAATTATGCCCACATTGGGAAACTGATTTTATCAGTTTTGTTTTCTGTTACTGTGCTAAAACACCCTGAAAAATAAAAACAACAACAACAACAACAACAAAAAAAAAACAACTTAAGAAGGATTTTTCACTAATGTATTTGTTTATTTACTTTACATCCCAATATCTGCTCCCCTCTCCTCCCAGTCCCCCTTTCACATAGCTCTTCCTCCAGTCCCCTTTTTCTCCCCTGAGAAGTGGGAGGCCCTGTTGGGCATCACCCACCCTGGCACATCAAGTCACTGCAGGTCTAGACCCATCCTTGTCCACTGAGACCAAACAAGACAGCACAGTTAGCAGAATGGAATCCACAGACAGGCACAGGTTCAGGGACAGCCCCTGCTCTAGTTGTTGGGTGGCCCGCATGAAGACCAAGCTGCCCATCTGCTACATATACCCAGGGGTGACCAGGGGCACTAGGTCCAGCCTGTGCTTGGTTCAGTCTCTGGGAGCCCCCAAGGGTCCATGTTAGTTGACTCTGTTGGTCATCCTGTGGAGTCCCTGTTCTCTTCAGTTTCCTCAATCTTTCTCTCAACTCTTCCACAAGACTCCTCAAGCTCCATCTAATATTTGACTTTGTGTCTCTGTATCTGTTTCTATTGGCTACAGAGTGGAGCCTCTCAGAGGACAGTTATCCTAGGCTCCTGTCTGCAAACATATAGAGTATCATTAATAGTATCAGGGACTGGTTCTTACCTATGGGATGGGTCTCAATTTGGGCCAGTCATTGGTTGGTCATTCCGTCAGTCTCTGCTCCATCTTTGTTCCTCCATATCTTGTAGGCGGGACATATATTGGGTCATCGGTTTTGTGAGTGGGTTGCTATCTTTATCTCTCTGCTGGAAGTTCTGACCAGCTGTACTCGGTGGCCACTTCAGGCACCGTATCCCCCCCTGCTAGGAGTCTCAGCTAGAGTCACCCATCCTCCCTGGAAGGGTTTATTTTAGCTCACAGTCCAAGTACTGGACCACATGGTAGGAAGGTGTGGCAGTAGGAGCTTGAGGAAGCTGGTCACATTGTTTCTGCAGTATTGGGAGCAAAAAGTGGTAAATCCTTCTATTTTCTCTTCTTTTTATGCCCATGGAATGCTGCTGCCCACATTTGGAGTGCCCACTCAGTAAACCAAATCTAGATAATCCCTCAGATTCTAGATCCTGCTAAATTGACAATCACTATTAGCCACCACCCTGATCTAGCATCCAAAAATGTCCCCTGGGGCCTTGATCAGACCACTCTGCCATGGTTGCCTGCATTTCTTCATTTGAAAAACCTATTTATTCAATCTTGTGCATCTGCTGTGAATATTCATTCAAAATTGTGCTGTGCCAAAACAAACACTTGCATGAAGAAACAGAAAACTCGATTAGAATGCTATTTAAAATTATGTGGTTATCATGATTTTTTGGCAAATCAAGACAGAAAGAATATTATTATTGATGATTTCCTTTGCAGTCTTTCGTGTGAGTAAAATACTCTGAAATGATATTTAAGAAATCCTTGATGAAATACTGGTGATTGACAGGGATGGAAGGCTGAGCTGCTCTACCTGGCTCTTCCCTGTGATGTGGACTATGAGCTCCATGTCTGGGACTTGACCTTGAGCATGGTGGATGCCCAGAACCCACTGTGCTGATGACACAGGTCAGACAGAGCTGTCTTCCAGAGGAGTGGCCCAGATATTGCCATGCAAGTATCGATAAAATTTTGGCTTCAATAATTATAAATACAACTATAGCATAATTATAAAAATTAAAACTCAAGAGAGTGGAGACAAAGAGAACGTTTAAAGTGACTACATGAGACCATTTATGCTGTTGTGACAAAGCACAATTGGCTGGGTGACTTAAACAATGGACACTTACACATCTTGTGGTTCTGGAGGCTGGAATGCCACATTCCAAGAACCATATCTGGTGTATGTGTGGTTTGTCTCCCTGTCTTCCTAAGTGTCCTCACCTGACCTTCCTTCAACACATGGAGCTGAAGAAGGGTTTAGTGGGTAAGTCAGATTAGTACCCCACACTTATGACTTCATTTAACCTTAATTACTTCCTAAAAGCCCTATCTCTGAATAGTGACTTGGGAATTAGGGCTTCAGTGTATGAATTTTGTGGGGACACAATTTAGTCCATAGTGGTAACCTAACATTATGATGGCAGCATTATTGGAAATTTGATTTTTTTTCCTTTCTGTTTTTGGTCTCATTATGATCCAGCAGAAGCTGAGAGGTTGTCCTGCATACTGCTCAACCTCTCATTTGAAACCACGCCTTGCTGTGGTTGGTAGAAGATGATATGGGAGAAAGAACATGGGCCAAGGGTGGGGCATGATAGTATTTCAGGGCCAACCATGTGGAATGGTCAAACTGTGCCTAGGGAAGTCTACTTTGCTGCAGCACCTGCTCCTGTGTGTGCCTAGTTTTGTTTGCCTCATCCCCTCCCACCTGTGTGACACAGCCAGATTGTGACTTCTAGATGCCTTATGCACTAAAATGATCAGGGTACTTTTCTTTATATTACAAAAGAAAATATACTGAAATAGAAGATTATGTTGAAGAAAGTCTGTGTCAAACATGAAAACTAAGAAAAAATTGCTCTTGTGTCTATTGGTATCAGTGGTGATTTGAAGATGCTTGGCCCAGGGCCTTGTTGGAAGAGGTGTATCATTGAAGTGGTATTTGAGACCCTACTCCTTAGCCACAAGGGAGACAGTCTTCTCCTATCTTCCTTGGATGAAGATGTAGAAGTCATAGCTCCTTCAGCCCCATGTCTGTCTGGATGTTGCCATGCTCCCACCTTGATGATAATGGACTGAATCTCTGAACCTTTAAGCCAGCTCCAATTAAATTCTGTCCTTTATAAGAGTTGCCTTGGTCATGGTTTCTGTTCACAGCAATAAAACCCTAACTAAGACAGAAGTTGGTACTGAGTATTGCTGTGATAAGCCTAACCATGCTTTTGTTTGGAAGAATATGGATTTGGGGATTTTGGATTTGAAAAGCAGTGGAATACTTTAAGTGGGGCTTAATGGGCTATCCTAGTAGGAATATGGAAGACTTTGTAGCAACAAAGAGAGTGGTTTGAACTGTACAGACCTCATCAAAGAGGTTTTAGTGGAGAAGAATTTTAGTATGTTGGCCGAGAGACTATATTTGTGATATTTTGGTGAAGAATGTGTCTAATTTTTGCCCTTGTCTGAAGAGTCTACCTGAGGCTAAGGTAAAGTGATTTATACTAATTGTATTGACAAAGGGGGTCTCAAAAAAGCCCGAAAGAGCCTTTGTTTTCTGGTTTAGTTTTATGAAGAGCACTCTGATCAATCGTAGCAAGCTTAAAAAGAAAAGCTTTTAAATGTGTGGTTTGAAGAGTAAAAGGGCACCAGGAAGTGCAATGCAGTTGAATCCTGTGTTTAAGGAGATGAACAGATTAAGGGAGTGGTGACCTTAGGGCAACATCCTACCCAGCTAAATTTAGGTTCAGGCCAGGTAGTACAAGCCTTTAATCCTAGAAGACAGAGGCAAGCAGATCTCCGAGTTCAAGGACAAACTCCAGGGTTTGTTTGTTTGTTGTTTTTTTTTTTTTTTTTTTTTTTTTTTTTTTTTTTTTCAGCTTAGGTCCATATGTGGTGGTACATCCATTTAATCCCAGCATTCCAGAGTCAGAGCCATGCAGATCCCTGAGTTCAAGGTTACTCTATAGCAAGTTCCAGAACAGCCAAGATTAGGCAGTGAAGGAGACCATTAGAAAACAGAAGGCTGGTGATGATGTACTAGAACAAGTCTCCAGCTCTAGTAAGCAGCAAGCAGCAGAGCTTGGCAGCTTTGGCCATTCGTCTCTTGCTTTATAGTCAATAGGAGGAGAGTACTGGAAAAATTGATGCTGGTTAGTTGGGGCTAAGAAATTAGTGGTGATTAAGAAGAGACCAGCATAACAGGTAAAATCTGGGAAGTGTTTTCTGACAGCACAAAGAAGCTGTGTTCCAGATGTGGCCAAAGTTGTACTTTGTGGTATAGCTGGACTTGGTAATGTGTAAGAGTTACTTAGGTGGCACTGATTTTGAAGGCATGAATGGGTCATGGAGAGCAGCTGAGGTTTGGCACTGTGAGAGGTCAGGGAAGGCCATTGGTGAAGGTTTGACCTCAGTTGCAGTTGATAGCTCAGGACTGAAGGGGTCATGCAAAGAAGTTGAGGCTTGGCACCATGAAGAGAGCCTATGAGAAGCTATTGGTGAAGCCTAATTGCAGCAGAAGGTTCCAGTGCATTAGAGATTCCAGTACCATAGGATAGGATGGCCACCAAGAACAGCAGCAGCAGTGGAATGGAGTCAACCAGAGTCTAAAGGCTCTACAGATGTCAGAGCTGGAGAAGTGACCCAGGCCCTTTTGAGAAGCCCAGAAGATTGTGTATGAATCCCAGACATTGGAACAAGAAGCTGTGAAACTGAAGTTGCCTTGGAAAACCCAAGACGTTAGAGACGCCAGAGCCATGTGATACCTGCTGAGGAAGGCTGCTAACAGGGAGTAAAACCCGCGCAAGAGAAACAAGTTTGTTGCAGTTAACAAAGACGAAAGGAGTTGAACATTAGACACGGAGATGCAGAGTTTGGAGTTTGCCCAGCTGATTTTTCATCTTGCTTTGGTCCAGTATTTCCTTACTATGATGTTTTGGAATGGTAATGTATATCCTATGATGTTAGGAGTATGCGATCTGCTTTTTGATTTTGTAGGAGATTACAATTAAGTGATTGGATGAATCTCAGAAGAGACTTTGAACTTTAGACTTTTAACATTATTGAGACTATTATAGACTATGGGACTTTCGAGGTTGGACTAAATGTATTATGCATTATGTCATGGCTAGGTATGGCCCCCACAGACTCACATGTTTAAGGGGGCCAGGGAGTAGAATGTGGTGGTTTGAATATGCTCAGCCCAGGGAGTGGCACTATTAGGAGGTGTGGCCTTGTTGGAGTAGGTGTGACCTTGTTGGAGTAGGTGTGGCCTTGTTGAAGGAATTCTGTCACTGTGGAGATGGGTTTTGAGACCTTCCTCCTAGTCACATAGGAGATAGTTTTCTGTCTGCCTTGGTTGAAGATATAGAACTCTTACCTCCTCCAGCCCCATGTGTGCCTGGGTGTTGCTGTGCTCTCACCTTGATGATAATAGACTGAACCTCTGACTCTGTAAGCCAGCCCCAATTACATGCTGTCCTTTATAAGAGTTGCCTTGGTCGTGGTTTCTGTTCACAAGTGCATGTATGCACAACATGATAATGTCTATGTAATATGTTGCTTTTTAAAAAATCAAAACTAAGCTATGGCTGTTTAAAGACAGCATGTCACCAATCCCAGAGTCATAGACTATTGGGGGCAAGCTCTGTGTCAGCTCTGGGTCACTTGCAATCTGTGGCATGGTTTGCCCATGGGCATTGCTGCAGGGACTGTCCCACCTGTCTTCTAGATTGCTCTGAGGAAAGACATGAGATGTGTTTGCCTCTAAGTGCCCTGCAGCTGCAGGTAGAAGGCATCTTCAGAATGTGGAGAGCCTGTTCCTCACAGAACTGCAGGGGCTCAGGAGCTCTGGGAGTAATGATGCACCTGCAAACTGACAGAAGTGTGGAGGCCACCACCACCCTCCTTGTTGCAAATGTCCTTTTGAAATATGTTCTAGGCTATAGCTCCTGTCCTATTAATTATGTCACAGACCCAATAAAGCTGAATAATTAATGATCACGGGGCACTTGCAGCTATAAGATGTCACGAAAATGTCAAGGAGTACAAATTACTCCATGCGTTAGGTAGAAATGGTGCCTTACCTGTGTTCCACGATGGGGAGGTTAATTTCTAGGAGAGTTAAAAATCTTTCCTCAGGAGCTAAGGTGGGAGGAGTACTGAGAGGAAGAGAAGGAGTAAGGAGAGGAGGAGAAGAAGGAGAGGAGAAACTAGGTGATGAGAGAGAGAAAGAGGGGGGAGACAGGGAGGCAGATGTTCACGTATCTCCACTAGTCAAAGATAGTTGATATATCTAGGTTGGGTAGTGGGTTACACCTCTGATTGAGCATTACCAAACTTATAAAGCCTTTGATTAACATTTTTTAAAAAAAATGTATAAGTGCAAAAAGGAAAAGGGGGCATGGGATAGGGGTTTTCTAAGTGGGGGGGGAATGGGGAAAGGGGATGGCATCTGAAGTGTAAATAAAATATCCAATAAAAAAATGAAAAAAAAAATCTTTCCTCAGAAGGCTGGACTGTCTCAAACACATTTTAGGAGACTTGGGTTTGTGTAGCCTGCAGCATTTGAAATACCAACGGCTGGCTGCCACTTGTAGCCATGAAAATGAAGTCACCTACCACATTTTGGTAAAAGTTTTTTTTTTTTTTTTTTTTTTTTTTGTTTTGTTTTTGATTCTCTCTAGCCGAAGGCAGTTTGGGCCCAAGGGCAAAGAAGAGGTGAAGATCATTGAGCACCAAATGCAGTCACTCAGGCTGATGTCTCATCTGGCCACAGCCCTGGCCCTGACCTTCACCAGCAGGTGAGATGGCTCTGGGGATGCTTCTGTCCCAGGAAGCTGTTAGTGGGGTAGGACACAAGACTCATTTTCTAACTGTGGGAAGGATAGGGCCTTGGTGGGGTGGCAGAATTTGATCCAAGTTCAAGGCAAAACCCAAAACTTAACTTAGTGTCCAGATGAGTGGAATCCACAAAGGATTCATGGATATTATAACTAACAGATGGGGGCTGTACTGATGACTCGGCAATTAAGAGCATGGCTGGTCTTCTAGAGGATCTGGGTTTGATTCCCACCACTCACAATGGTGGTTCGTGACCATTATGAGCTAAGGATACTCTTAGTTAGGGTTTTACTGCTGTGAACAAACACCATGACCAAGGCAATTCTTATAAAGGACAACATTTAATTGGGGCTGTTTTACAGGTTCAGAGGTTCAGTCTATTAACATCAAGGTGGGAGCATGGCAGCATGCAGGCACACATGGGGCTGGAGGAGCTGAGAGTTCTACATCTTCATACAAGGTAGACAAGAGAAGACTGTTTCCCACATGGCTAGGAGAAGGGTCTCAAAGCCCACCCCCACAGTGACACTTTCTCCAACAACGCCACCCCTACTCCAACAAGACCACACCTCCTAATAGTGCCACTCCCTGGCCCGAATAGGCTTATTCAAACATGATGAGTTTATGGGGGCCATATCTAGCCACAGCATAATGCAAATACATTTAGTTCAACCTCAAAAGTCTCATAGTCTATAACATAGTCTATTAGATCCCAGTTTCTGGGGATCTAATATTCTCTTCTGGCCTCTGTGGCCACAAGGCACTCTCATGGTGCACAAATATGAATGTAGACAAAACAGTAGGACACATAAAATAAAACAAAGTAACAGATTTGAACAGTTAAAGTACTTTCACCCTCTGGTAAAGTTTCTAAATGGACAATAAAGCTTTGAAAACTAGATCAAGGTGTGTGTGTACTAGAGTCTGTTGGGGGCAGAGGCAAGGTGCTGAATAAAATCACAGTTATGGTACTGTAAGCGCACATGCACGCTCACCTTCACCACAGGCTTCAGAGTACTTTTCCTTTAGATTTATTTGTTTTGTGTGCATGACCATTTTACCTGCATGTATGTATGTGCACCACATGTGTGCCTAGTAACTGAGGGGGACTGAAGAGGGCATCCAATGCACTGAAACTGGGGTTACAGATATTCTGAACCATTATCTGGGTACTGGAAACAAACCTGGTTCTCTGAAAGAGCAGCTCTGAACTGCTGAACCTCCTTTACAATCCTCTCCACAGGCTTTTAATGAAGCCTTCAGATGCTCCTTCTCCCAGCCCTGGGGCAGGGCAGGGTTCTGTGTCTTGCGTAGCTGTAATCCCTACATCCTAAAGACAAGAAACTTTGAGGTTTGCCTAAGATCACAGAGCCCAAGAGGATGTGGATTAGGAAGAAAACATCAAACTTTAGACCTTTCTCCTGTGTTCTTTTTTTCTCTAATGTGCAAATTCTGCTTCTCAGTGGGGCTGCCACAGTCAGTGTCTGGGTAACTTATAGCCCATGTTTGTTGGAAAATTTACATGAATGAGGAAGGATTATAAGAAGATGACCATGAGAGATTTTGCCATGTCTGATGTGCTACTGACCTGTGGGGTACCAGAGTTATTGGACCTGGCTGGGGGAATGGAAGTCCAGCATTCCATTTCACAGAGTACCGAGAATGAAAAAAAAAATCACTGTTTTAGTCCAAGCTCCCTGAGAAAAACAAATCACTCACACCCAATATCTATTATTTAAATGTTTCTGAACATTTCCCCCAGTACTGGGGTGTCTTAGCATGCTACTCTGTTGCTGTGATAAACTAGTAACCAAAAGTAAGTTGGGAGGAAAAGGTTTATTTGGCTCACATGTCTGTATGTTAATCCATCTTTGAGGTAAGTCAAGGCAGAATCTATGGAGGAACATTGCTTACTGGCTTGCTCCCCTGGCTTACTCAGCTTGCTTTCTTATACAACCCAGGATCACTTGCTGAGTAGTGACACCACCCACAGTGGGTTAGGCCCTCACATATCAATTGTCAATCAAGAAAATGGCCCAAAGACTTGCTTACAGGCCAATTTGATAAAGGTAATCTCTCTTTCCAGCTGACTCTATTTTGTATCAAGCTGTCGAAAACTAACCAGCACACAGGATTGACTGATAGGCTGCTGTGAATGCTGGCTAGTGCTCTACCACTGAGCTACTTCTTTCTGAATTTAGGTAGACTAAAACACACAAATTGTAGTGTACAGTTTAGTGAATCTGGGCAAATATGAACCGTTGTGTAGCAAACACTCTAAGTATAAACCATTTTCATCACCCCAGGAAGCTCCTTGGGTCCCTTGAAGTTGAACCTCACTTCACCATCATACTGAGACAACACACATTCTGATTTCTATTTCTGTAGCTTGGTTTGGTTCAGTCCAGTAGAGACAGGCCAGAGTTCTAGCTTTAGGTTTCAAGGTGAGAAATGACAGGTAATTGACACAAATTAATATCCAATCACAGAGCCATTATTGTGTGTCAGGTGTGGTACTGTGCTGTTGAACACATCACCCATTCAATTGCTCTGAATTCTTGACTGTTGCTTGTTTGTTGTGTGAATGTGGGCACATGTATGTTGTGCATATGAGGAGGTCAAAGGTCAACCTCAGGGGCTTCCCTCCCTTCAGCTTCTAAGGAAGTAGCATATTCTAGTTTGTGGCAGCATGAACAAAATTGATGCTGGCTTCTCCCCTCCCCAACCTGCTTTTCATTTTCCGTCTCCACAAAGGTTATCAAACCTAGCTATGGATTTGTCTTCCAGCTTGCATGGATACGTGCTGCTTGTCAGTTGGCTTCAGGTTTCAGGGTCTGGGTAACTTGAAGCTTGACTGGTGAGATACTCAGGGTTTTGGTCCCTGCTCAAGCAGAGGGGTGGGCCAGGTCTTTAGTATACAAGCCTGGAGTCAGTCAGCAGGAGAAATAGCTCTGCAGCCAGGGTCAGCTGGCCCTGCCTTTCCTCCAGAGTCTTGTGACTTCACAGTGGAAAGGCAGGCAGCAGAAGTCAGGTGGGATGGGGTTTTGGGGGGTTATATAACTTGATCCCACAATTTGCTACTTGTGTGACTTGGAATTCTGTCTCAATTTCTCCATATATAAAATAGCAATAGTCAGGAGTAGTAAAGCTCCTGACTTAGGAACTTTTAGTAAAGATCGAATGGGGGACGATTTGGATGTGCTCAGAATGAAGTCCTGGACACTCAGTACATTTGGGTGGTGTGGGCATTACCCTCAAGATTCCTCAAACTTTCTTCTTTTTGTATCTGAGTGTCGCGTTTTATTTATTTCAGCATTATTCATAGTTATGGAGTCAACCTTATTGTACTTCAACTGGAGAATAGAGAAAATATGGCGCATAGTCCTCTAACTTCCTATTCTTCTATTCTGCCATTTCCCATTCCCTGACGGTTGGGTTTGCCCCCCCTCCACATCTCAACTGACCTCCTTAGCTCCACTCGCTTACATCTACCTCCAAGCTGCACCTCCTGAAACAAAGTAAGTTATCACTGGGACTTTCAAGTACTTTCGTTCTGGAGAAGCTAAAGCTCCCTTGTATGGTCTTGAAAAGTCTTCCCTCTCTCTCTGGAAAAGTCCCTGTCCATCTGTCCATGTCTCTTCTCTGTTGGGTCTACTACTGGACCCTGAGTTCCAACACTGGGCTCACATGCCTCCTGCCAGGCCCCTCCCATCAGCTGCATCCATTCCCCACACTCTTGCTTTCATCCTCCTAGACAAAGCTCTTCCAAGCCATCTCCTGGAATCATTGCATGGTAACTCTTGGTTGAGGACCTGATTTGTGTGAGCATAGAAGTTGTGGGTCATTAATTTGGTGTCTTCATATCTCACAGTGCCTGGCTCTGTGTAGGTTAACTCAACTAAGGGGATAAAGTTACCTTGTTCAGTGACATCACATTTGGCCAAGGCATTAGTTAGAGTTTTGCATTTAAACCATTCTGATAGTCTGTGAAGCAGAGATTTCATGTTGTGAAGTTCAGAAGTTCCTGGCCAGGGAAACTGGGGATGGATACCTCCCTTTGGAGCCATCTAGTGAGATTTGCTATAAAAAGAAATCTCCTAGCTTAGAAAGAAACTAGCAACTTTTTAAAAATCCTATTTGTAGTGTACTAGCTCAAAAGAATGTCTGGATCTGCCTCTTATTTACTCCTGACCAAATGGGCATCCCAAGCAGTCTGGGCTGGGTTCCAGACCAGAGGTGGAGGTAGGGGCATAGAAACACTCATGTCTTTCAGCTGGATTTAGTTATTCTCTGGAGAAATCTTCCCACTTGGCACCTGTGAGGATAAACTTCAGATAAATGCTAATGCATATTCAAGTGCTTATAGTGTATCAGACACTGTCTTAAGATTCCTCATGTACTGACTCTTTCAACATCTCGAGATAACTCAGCAGAGCAGAAGTTTGTTCAGTGTGCGCGCACGCACGTGCATGTACATATGTCTGTGCCTTTAAACGCAGAGGCCAGAGGAGCACATTGGGTGACTTCTTCTATCTCTGCCCACTTTATTTACTTGAAACAAAGCCTCTCATTGAACAGGGTGCTCACTCTTTGTGCTAGGCAGGCTGGCCAGTAAGCTCTTAGGAATCTGCTGCCTCTGCCCCCAACACTGAGGTTGCAGGCACACATGCCCTTGCTATGTTTTACTTTTTAACATGGGTACTAGGGATCCAAGCTAGGCTGTCTGGCCAGCAAGCCCTGGGGATCTGCCTGCCTCTGCACCCAACCCTAGCTAGCCCTTCCCTTGTTACATATTTACCTAAGAGAAAAGAAGCCATGTGCCTTCTTTAAGATGCACACATAAAATTTCGCAGCCATTTTATCTGTAATAGTTCTAAATAGGAAATAAATGAAGTGTTCATCAGTAAGCAAATACACAACTGAAGGGTAGTGTATGTGCTGCATAAAATGGGATACTAATTGTCAGGAGAGAATAGCAGTGATTAATCAGTGTTGTAACAAGGATGAATCTCAAAGCAAAGCACTAATTGAAATAACAAAGGTATGTCACATGTGGTACAGTCCTACTATGTCTATAATGAGTGACAAAGAGCATGTCCACAGTGACCTTGGAAAGGGGCTGGAAGGAGGGATAGACTGCAGAAATGTGTAGGTAATTTTGGGGTGCTATTGAAAGTGTTTTGTGGCTTGACAGTCTTGTAAGAATATACAACCATCAGATCTGTGTGAAAGGCTCGTTTTGAATGAATACTAAATTATTCCCCAATAATGTTGATAAGAAAAAAAGCTTTAAGATGAAACCAGTAATGAAGCTTATAACATGTGTAGAAGATCTACCTCTCTGTATGTGTTATCCCTGTCTCTCTTTGTATACAAGCAGTGAGGGTTCCTCAAAGGATGAAAAAAGGAAGTGGGGGTGCTCTATAAGGAAAACATTCCCACATCACCTACACAGTGATACAACGTTATTTGAGGGAAGTATGATAGTCAAGTATTTTAAGTCCTAGAACAATCACTAAAAATAATGTAGTGTGTGCTGGTTAATTGCCCAGCTCAGACTGTCCTGTGGGGCATTGTGATGATTAATGTGGAAGGGCCCAGCCCACTGTGGGCAGCATCAGCCCCTGGGCAAGCCTCTCCTGCATTACATAAGAAAAGTGGCTGAGCAGTGGCACAGGTGAGCGCCAGTACACAGCTTCCTCCATGGTTTTTCTGCTCCAGGTTCCTGCTTGGAATTCCTGCTCCGACTCACTCAGTGATGGATTGTTATCTGGAAGTGTTAGCCAAGTAAACCCTTCCTTCCCCAAGTTACTTTTGGTCATGGTGTTTATCCCAGCAGTAGAAAGCAAACTAGAACATTGTTTAAAAGTTAATGGTGAATATCTGGTTTCTCTTCAGAGCATATCAAATTTCCCCCTTTTAGAAGTTAATGAATAAAGACGACACTGATTAACATCCCAAACTGGATAGGGATGCCATGTGATCATACTTCAAAGTACGAGTCTGGAACTTTCCAGTGAGTTTTAGATACTAAGACTGTTCTACACTTAGTATATTGTCCACCCTTGACTTTAATGCCCATGTCTGAGGATTTTTCTGTGTCCTAGAGTTTGGCTGAATAAGGAGAACTCAGCAAAGCTTTACACTGAGCATTATACAGTTATACAGTAACTTGTTTTTAATTATTTTTATTTTATGTATATATATATATATTTTACTGATTCATTGTACATCCTGCTCACTGCCTCCCTCCCTGCCACTTCCTCCTCCCACAATTCTTTCCATCTCCTCTTCCTTTGTCCTCCGAGTGGGTGGGGTGCCCCTGGCTATCCTCCTACCCTGGCACATCAAGTCTCTGCCAGGCTAGGTGCATCCTCTCTCACCAAGGCCAGACAAGGCAGCCCAGCTAGAATAATTTCACGTACAAGCAATAGTTTTCCAGTTGTTCAGACCCACATGAAGACCAAGCTGCACATCTGCTACATATAGTCGGGAGGCCAGGGTCCAGCCCATGTTTGTTCTTTGGTTGGTGGTTTAGACTCTGAGAGCCCCAAGGGTCCTGGTTAGTTGACTCTGTTGGTCTTCCTGTGGACTTCCTATCTCTCTAGAGGCTGCAGTCCTTCCTTGTATTATCCCCTAAGAGTCTCCAAACTCCATCCACTGTTTGACTGTGCATGTCTGCATCTGTCTGAGTCAGCTGCTGGACTTGGTTTTTTTTTTTTTTTTTTTTTTTAAAGAAACTGAGGATGAGACCATAGTGAAGATATTCAAAGAAGAGAGAGAAAGAAAACCTAGCCCTCTTTAACTATGGCCTTTTGAGGAGGTAGGAGGACACACAGATGGAGACCAACAAACATGGCATTGTATAGTTGTTGTACCCACAGATGGTTGAAAAGTAAAAGAAACTGGTAAAAAAAAATTAGGGAAGGGATTAGTCATATCTGCATTAGCTTCTGGCCACTGATCTAACTCTGCTTATCTCTGGGAATCCATTCCAATGCCCAGTGGATGCCTAGAGCCATGAATGACAGCAAACTCTACACATACTGTATTTTTCTATAAAACTATATTTTTCCATAATGCCCATAATAAGTTTATTTTATTTATAAAATTAGATAAGAAATTAACCACAATAACTAATAATGAAATAGTATAATTATAGCTATGTATTGTAAAGATGTTCTGTGGATCTGATCAATGTCTTTCACAATGTCTGATTGTACTGCACCTGCTGTTCTTACGATGTGAACTGGTGTAGTGCCTTTGAGGTGAGCAGGTGAGAGGAATGATATAGGTATTGCACACAGGGCTGGGCTTCCATGCAAAGGTGACCTGCATATAAGCACCAGCCCAGGACAATAGGCAATTGGATAACTAAGACTTCTACAAGTCACTAGTGAGTGGTTGGGATGGATACAGTATGGACAGTGTGTGAGAGATCATTGTGCTCCAGATAAGGTGCAGAGAGATGCTAGGAGGTTTTAGCTGCCCAGAGACATGTACGGTTTAAAACCTACAGACTGCTTGTTTTGAATCTTCCATTGAATATTTTCAGATCCTAGCTGACCACATTTAAGACTGTAGAAGGCACAACTATAATCCATAGACTTGGTGGCCTAAAACAGCACAGAGCTGTGTTTTACAGTTCCAGGAGCTGAAAATGCTTAAAATTAGGGAATCAACAAGTCTGCCTTTCTTCAGAAGGCTCTAGGGAGAACCTGCATCCATGAGCTTTTTAAAGCTTCTTGGGGCCATCTCATTACATGTCTTGTCCCTTCCTTTCATCTTCAGAGCCAGCAATGTCCATTTGCTGGATCTCTGACTCTTCCCTCCTCTTCTTGTCCTCCTGTTCTCTCTTGAACACAGACACTTCTGTTCACGTTACCCCAGCTGTGTACCCCAGGTCTCTAATCACAGCTCCCAAGTCCCCTTTGCCATATGAAATGACATATGCACAGGCTCCAGAGCAGGAATATCACCTTCTTTGGGGACCATTACTCTACTATACAATCCATTCCAGAATTCCAGTAGAGGAGGATTTTAAATAAATAGCAAGTTTTCAAGGCATGCAAAACTTTTGAAAAATAATGTGGAACCAGACCCTATACATAGACAGAGAGGAAGAGAGATAAGCATGGTGCAGAGAGGGAGACGACGGAGCTTAGGAAATGACTGCAGAAAAGCAGAAAGTGAAGGAGAGCCTTCGAACAGGGAGAATGATGTAGTAGAGACTGGTGGTTGTAGGCTTAGAGGTGGTACCAGGAGATAGTTTTGTAGGGAATTCTGGGTAATAACTGGAGCTCATGGATGCTTCTTCCATATGGGCTTGACACACTACTGCATCCACCACACATCTCTACTTTGTCTTACAGGCATGCAGGCTACATCCTGGATGAAGATATCTTCCAGGGAAGGGAGCTCATCAACAGACGCTCGCTACAAGCACTGATGGCTGGGCTGAAAGCCTACAGTACATGGGAGACCGTCAGCTGCCTGCAGGACTGTCGTGAATGCACCGGAGGCATGGTAAGCTCCTAAGATGAGCAGGCCTGCCCCAGAGTCACCAGATCTGCAGGGTTCTGCACTGGACAGTGTGCATGGGGAGAGGGATGTGTTAGACAAAGCAAACCTTTGAATCTTAAGGACACTGTCACTGCCCTCACACTCTGGGAACTTAATATTAGCTGTGACTGTGCTTATCACTTTGTATGGTGTTGCAAGTACTGATGTAGAAATGCTCGGTGTGTAGTAGTTGGCCATGAAGATCACAGGCGAATGTCATTGAATTTGAAGGCTGTGATTGACAGGATAGGAGATGCCGTTGAAGATTCAGATAATCAAAGCTCTGCCCCAGGATTTAGTCCCACGGGTAGAACAAAGGAAATGACTCTAAGAGTTTCCAGCTCTGGGAAGAAGGCAGAGACAGAGCATTCACAGGCTGCAGCAGTGTCTCCAGCTCCGGGTCTTAGCCTGGACTATGCAGAGAGGGACACTGTGAGTGATAAAGTGCAATGCGAGTCTCTGGGAGTTGAGGGGCTCAGAGAACAGCTGTGTTGTGTTGCTTGTCCTGAGATCTGTTCATCCCAAATAGGGTATGGACGACGGACCAAAGAAATGCTTCTGTCCACGTCCAGTTTGGTGAGCCAGTGAGTGAGTCTGCTTGGTTACCTAGAGGGGCATGGGTGGCACAAAGGCATCCACGTCACTGAAAAGCTCACCACTGGATTACGGAGGTGTGCTAACATGCCTGGCATTTGTGTGAGTCCTGGGATTTGAGTTCAGGTCTTTACGCCTACACAACAAATGTGTTTACTCACCGATCCATCTCCCTAGACCCACAGTAATGTTTATTCTTTATAAAATCCTTGCTAATTGTGCAATCCTTGCTTATGTCTGGGTGTATTCCTCTCCTCCTTCTTCTGCCCTCCCTGACCCTCCTCATTCCCCAGGTATAGGAGACAATCCATGAAAGTTGCATCCCTGGGGTTCCCCTGTACATTTTCATGCAGCCCCCTCGAAAAGTCTCCTCTCTCCAGCAACTGTCTTTTACTTTTATAACTTTGGAGTAAGATCTTGTGAGCTGTATAACTTTTGTTCACTTTCTGGGCCTGGCAAGATTTGGAGCTTCTGAGTCTTATGAACCTTCCTTCTCCAGGAAAGAGTCTTCAGTTTGGAGAAACATTTACATAATAGGATGGGACCTGTATCAGGCTCTCCCACAATTCTGGGAGCTGAGTAGGATTCAAGAAGACTGTGTTAGACAAAGCCAGTGAGAAAGTGGGCCCGACGTGTGTGTGTGCGTGTGCGCGTGTGCGTGCACACGCGCGCGCAGGGAATGTGGATGTGACATTGTGGATCTGTGACTCAGTGTCCAAGCATTAGCTTTGGCAGTAATCAGGGTTCAGTCCAAATGGAAACACAATATTGATAACCCCTAGAAATATAACATTTCAGCCACACACAGTTTGAATTCAATAGCTCATGCAGCTCCCAAAGGACACTTTCCAGAAAAGATGGACAAAAAACACAAGCCCCTATTGGTCCTCTGATCTAAATTTGATGCTGAGCGTATTGAATATTGCCTAAAATACTTGTATAAAAAAAAAAAAAAAAAAAAAAGAAGAAGAAGAAGAAGAAACTTTTTATCTTTAATAAAGAAAAGGTGAAAAGAAATTCAAGGAGTGTTCTAGAAAATCAAAGGGGAAGGATGTTTGGAAGGCTGTTCCCTGGAGTTGCGGAACCCTGCAGAGAGATAAGTGGAAGGGGACAGAGCTTCTGGCAGAGCTGAGGGGCTTCTCCATGAGCTGTTTGCTGGCTCATCAGAAAGCCAGAGGTGGCTAAGTAGAGGTCTACCCAGTACGGTGAGAGTGCTGGAAGATACATATGTATCCTCCCTACAGAATGTTTTGTGGGAGACCCCTGGGAAAGGGTGAATGAAGAGCAGTGACCTCTGACATTGGAGTACACCTGTGCAGATCCTCCAAGGTAGCCAGGGCAGTGGCTTGTTCTGACTTCCCTTAGAGACCCAACAAACCAAAAGACTTCTTTCCCCTAGAAGCTATTGGGGCTTGCTGTCCTTTCAGATAGGAGAACAGCAGCATCTGGGAACAGAACTGGAGATTCTAGACTAAGGCTGAGTGAACAGGTTGGAGGTGGGATCTGAAGGGACAGGTGGGGGGGGGGCAGGGGGACTGTTCAGGAGGGGATGGCCAGGCAGGGCTGGAGCCTCAGCTGGCTCAGCTGGTGTCCCTGTGAGAGATCCCTCAAACCCAAGATCTCCTCACCCACCTGTGATCTTCCAATCATCTTGCATTCCTCCCTCGGCTCATCCTCTTTACTGTGGTTTGAATGTAGTTTTGTTTCCATTGGGATTGAAGTGACCGGGGCTGTTAAGAACATTTAGGGTCATGAAAGTTTTTCTTGATAGATGGGGATGGCTTAGTTCTAGGAAATAGGAGATATGGATGAAATTTTAAGCTCTGAATCATGGCTTGGTCTTTCTGGCCACTGACCCCTCTCACCCCATTCTGAAGCTAAGAGTCTGTTTAGGAGTTATCTCATGAAAACAAAGGATGGTTCAATGGTCAGGAAATCTGATGAGATTTAGGATATTTGCATCAAGAACTGGTGTCAAAGACCAAATAGTAGAATAAAGTATGTTCCAAGCACCCTACTGTTTAGGAAATCACAGGTTTTAGGAGCCTTGTGCTATGAGCTGGAGGTGGAGACCCAACATCCCCTTGTCTTGGACAGATGGACTGATGGACATAGGAGAATGAGTAATGAAAGGAGTGAATGGGTGTCCTGTGTATCTATTTTCTCTTATTCTTATAATTTGAGATTAATTTATAAAATTCGTGTCCCCTTTCACCTTTCTGTGTGTTGTTATTTTACTTCAGACACTTAAAGAATTTTGGAGTGTGTGTGTGTGTGTGTGTGTGTGTGTAAGCTAATGGCTGACGCTGGCTGCCTTCCCCAATCCCTATCCTCACCTTTGTTATGAGTTAAATTTTCTCTTGACACTTTTGTATATGACTATGATGCAGCTAATTACTCTCGCCCTCTTCTATCTCCCTCCCATTACTGTTCATTCTGCCTCTTCCCTACAAATCCTTTGTCTACATTTATATCTTTTGTTTTATTTTATGACCCACTGAGTTTAACCAAGGCTACCTGTGTAACTGTGGTTGTAGAACTGTCCTTTGGAGCCTGGTGGGTATACAACTGAAGGTCATGATTTCTTCTTCTCCAACATCCATCAACAGGCAATAGTTCCATCTGAGTCCTCCCCATCCATGGATGGCTGCTGAAAAGCTCAGCCTTGTTCAGGCCCAGTGCAGGTGATCTCTGCTGCCATGCGTTCGTGAATTCTGTGTTACACTCAGAAAACAGTGTTTTGTAGCCCTTCTTTCTATCACCTGGCTCTTATATTCTTTTTACCTCCTCTTCTGGATAGCCCCTGAGCATGAATACATGATATAAATATTTATGGCCGCATGCTCATCAGTCATGGCTAGAGCAGCCGTGAGCCTCTTTCACTGCAAAGAGAAGCTTCCCCGATCCAGGCTTAGGGTAGTATGTATATATGTATAAATGCAAATCTTTAGAAGATAGTATTATGTGATGTCAACCTATGAAAACAGCAGTAGTAAGTCCTCCCATCCTTATCTCAGGGCCCATAACCTCCTTGCCACGAGTCTTGGAACAGGTTTAAAGTACCAATCATGAATTCTCTGCTGTGGCCTTAAATCTATTCAGGTATCTATCATTTACTCCCATAACAGTCATGCTCCTACTGCTCCAGTGATTTCATTTTTCATGGCAGGTTGGAATTATGGCTTCCTCTAGGAGCTTCCAGCACCTTCCAGCAGGCAATAGGCATGATAGCCAGGAGAAAGGTGGCTTCCAGTTCATTCCAACTTTATTTCTCTATGCCCTGCCACCAATGTGTGTCCCACTTTGTTTCTGGAGATTGGATCTTTCTCTGAACACAGAGATCACTGATTTGGTATACAGGCTGGTCAGTAGGCTCTAGAAATCCACCTGCCTCACCTCTCCAGGGTTGGGATCGCAGGTGCATGTCACCACACACAGCTGCACCTGCCCCGCCTCTTCAGGGCTGGGTTCACAGGTGCATGTCACTACACACAGCTGCACATGCCTCACCTCGTTAGGACTGGGTTCACAGGTGCATGTCACTACACACAGCTGCACATGCCTCACCTTGTTAGGACTGGGTTCACAGGTGCATGTCACTACACACAGCTGTACCTGCCCCGCCTCTCCAGGCTGGGATTACAGGTGCATTCACCACACAGCTTTCTGCATGGGTGATGGGGATGTAAAGTCAGGTTCTCATGCTTGGACGGCAGACACTTTGCTGACTGAGTCATCATGACTTTTTATAGAGAAATTGCCAGCGTTGGCCGTATGTCAGTCATATTCAAAGCACGAGTGCCCCACTGGCAGCTCATTTGAGGGGAATGACAAATGTGATGTCATGTCTAGTATTGGGGACAGGAAACTTGAGAAGAGGAGGAAAAAAATCATATAGTGTGCTAAGATATGAACCTTTTCTGGCAATAATCTTTGCATCTTCTTTCTTATCACAAGAAGTCCTCCTAACCTATGAAGCCCTCCTCTTAACTGCTGTCTTTCATGTTTGTCACTATTACCTAGTATGAGTGTCATCTAGGGAGAGCATGTTATTTCCTCAGTGAAGCAATTTTTTTTGAAATCATATTTTTTATTAGATATTTTATTTACACTTCAGATGCCATCCCCTTTCCCCATTCCCCCCCCCCTTAGAAAACCCGTATCCCATGCCCCCTTTTCCTTTTTGCATTTATACATTTTTTAAAAATAATGTTAATCATAAGCGTTATAAGTTTGGAATTGTTCAATCAGAGGTGTAACCCACTGACCAACCTAGATATAACAACTATCTTTGACTGGTGGAGATACATGAATATCTGCCTCCCTGTCTCCCCCCTCTTTCTCTCTTTCATCACCTAGCTTCTCCTCTCCTCCTTCTCCTCTTCTTACTCCTTTTCTTCCTCTCAGTACTCCTCCTACCTTAGCTCCTCCTACACATCACCCTTCCTGTTAAAATGAAACTTTTCTCTCAACATACAATTAGAGCATAATTATGCCAATTT
The DNA here is from genome assembly GCF_011762505.2 of Arvicanthis niloticus. NCBI lineage: Eukaryota > Metazoa > Chordata > Mammalia > Rodentia > Muridae > Arvicanthis > Arvicanthis niloticus. The sequence goes on from NC_047659.1 coordinate 98,877,178, forward strand.
GTACCAGTGAGGTACAAGATAGTCCTAATACCTCGTCCATCCTTTTGTTGACTAACCAGCACCTCTGTCATTTATCCTAACTAAAACATTTAGTTCTGAACCTGGCTTTAGGATGAATGTCAGCTGATGACCATCCACTCAAATCTTTTCTCTTATGGTAAATAGCTGTAAGTTTTCAACCCCATCAGAAATCCAGAATGACTGAGTTAACTATAATTGTGGGAAGCACAAAGCATAGCTTCTAAAACTTAGCCAATTTATAGAGACCGCTGAATACCTGAAAAGCCCCTATACTACCGAACGTTGGAGCATCAAATCTTCAGCCTTCTGGCCCAGAATCATCTGACAGACCTTGGTGATGCAGGATTATTAAGGACTGATTACTCTGTCTAGGCAGATATAATCAGTCGACTATTCTGCATGTGTGTCCTTTTCTGGACAGTAATTTGTCTGTAGATGGAAAGAGGCAATTCTTGCCTAGTGGCTGTTACCACACAACTGGAGTAACTCCAAGGATGCTCAATTTCTTCTTAGAATCCACAACAGGAAGCTGTCAGGAGCAGACAGGTCTCTAATCAATATGAACATTAATATATAAATATTTGTAGCATCAGTTCTATGGACTTCTGATGTTTTGAAAACCAACTATCCATGTAAGGTAACCTGGACTGTTGTCTGTTCACTCCTCTCAGCTATTTCTAAATAAAATATGGGAAACACCCTAACAATAAACTCAAAAATATGAATTTTCTATAGTCCCTTAACTCATAGGTTAAGCGTCCCAAATCAGTTAAAAAAGGGCTGGATCTAGGCCTTGTATTCCTAAATGTGTTATACAGGCACAATGCCCATGAGCGTATCAATATTCATCTCATTTTTATATTAATAAGAGGCTCATACCAATGAAAACCTTAAATTTGAGATCAAAGTAAATTTTGTACCATTTAAGAAATTATAACTTCATCTTGATAATAATTATACAGATTTCTACCAATAGGTTATGGCTATGCAATAAGTCCTAGCTAATCCCCCCTGTTCCAACAAAACCACTACTTGTCCCTAGAAAGACAGACCATTATTAACCACATTAGTCCCCAAGCTCAGGGAATAGGGGCGCTGACTCTTCTTTAACTTCTTCAAGCTGATTAAGGGCATTGAGATTTTAGAAGAGGGGTGGGGGGGGGGAAGAGTAAGTTGATAAGCCTCTGATGCTGTGTCTTCACTGAATCCAGATGGAATTCCAGGACATCAGAGGTTTGGGCAGGTCTGCTCAGTATGCTTGATGAGTAGATACACCAAGGCTGTGTATTGTGCAATATACAATTCTCAGAACAAGTTTTAGTATCAAGAGAAAAAAAAAAATTTCCCACCCCCAGGGGGCTGACTTTTTTTTTAAAGATGTTGGTTCTGAAGACTTTTTTTTTCCGCTTGTTAAAATTGGTTGTAGTATTTACGTTTCAGATTTTATCCCCTTAGCCTACTTCCTCCCACCACCCAGAAACCTCCTATCCCATCCCCCTCCTCATGCTTCTATGAGGCAGTGACCGCACCTACCCCCCCTCACTATCCCCTCCCTGCCCTCACATTCTCCCCCCCACCCCCGTGTGTTCTTTTTTTTTTTTTTTTTATGGGACCAAGAAACTCCTCTCCCACCTATGTCCGACAAGGCCATCCTCCCCTACATATACCTCTGGAGTCTTGGGTCCCTCCCTATGTGTTCCCAGGCTGGTGGTTTAGACCCTGGGGGGCTCTGGTTGTTTGGTATTGTTGCTTTCCACCTGGGGTCAATAACCCTTTCTGCTCCTTCAGTCCTCTCACTAAGTTCTCCATTGGGAAACCCCTGATCATATCAGTGGTTAATTGTGAACATTGTCCTCTGAGTGTGTTAGTCTTTGGCAGACCTCTAAGGAGACAGCTATATCATGTTCCTCACATTATGCACTTCCAGCCATCCACAACAGTGTTTAGATTAGGTGACTGTACATGGGGTGAATACCCAGGTGGAATGGTCTCCTGATGGCCCCTCCTTCAGTTTCTGTTCCATGTTTTGTTTCCCTATTTGCTCCCTTGAGCATTTTTGTTTCTCGTTCTAAGTAGAACTGAGGCATCCTCTCTTGGTCTTCCTTCTTCATGAGCTTCATGTGGTCTGTGGGTTGAGTCTTCATTAATCCAAGCTTTTGGGCTAACATCCGTGGAGATATGTTTGTGTAACTATCTTCTTTTGGGGTTTTTGGAAGATTACTTTCTTGCTTTTTCTAGGTTATAGTTTCCCTCCTTGTGTTGGAGTTTTCCACCAATTATTCTTTGAAGTGCTGGATTTGTGTTGAGATACTGTGTAAATTTGGATTTGTCATGGAATATTTTGGTTTCTCCATCAATAATGATTGACAGTTTTGCTGGGTATAGTAGTCTGGGCTGGCATTTGTGTTCTCTTAGGGTCTGTATGATATCGGTCCAGGATCTTCTGGCTTTTATGGTCTCTGGTGAGAAGTCTGTTGTAATTCTTATAGGTCTGCCTTTATATGTTACTTTGCCTTTTTCCCTTACTGCTTTTAGTATTTTTTCTTTGTTTTGTACATTTGATGTTTTGGCTATTATAATACTTGTGTCTATGACTCCTGATTTTTTTTTTTTTTAGGTTTTCTATCTCCAGGGTATTGTCCCTTTGTGATTTCTTTATTGTTTCTACTTCCATTTTTAGATCCTGCATGGTTCTGTTTAATTCCTTTTCCCGTTTGGTTGCATTTTCTTGCAATTCCTTAAGGGATTTTTGTGTTTCCTCTTTAAGGGTTTCTATCTGTCTACCAGTGCTCTCCTTAAGTTCTTTGAGAGTGTTATTTATGTCTTTCTTAAAGCCTTCTATCATCATCATGAGAAGTGATTTTAATTCTGATTCCTGCTTTTCTGGTGTGATGGGGTGTTCAGGGCTTGCTCTGATGGGGGAGCTGGGTTCTGATGATGCCATGTAACTTTGGTTTCTGTTGCTTACGTTCTTGCTCTTGCCTTTTGCCATCTGGTTAACTCTAGTGCTGCCTGTACTTGCTGTCTCTGACTGAAGCCTGTCTTTCTAGTTATCTAGCTTGTGTCTGATCTCCTAGGGTCCAGATGTCTCTGTGATCTTTTCCAGCTGTACTGATTATAGTGGTACCTCTAGGATGCCTCAGGATATGGTGCCTCCAAGGTAGTAGTCCAGCTAGGTGTCTGCTGTTCTGGGTGCAGTGTCTCCTCTAGAATATCTCAGGATATGTTGTCTGAAGCTCTGAGTTCATTTGTTCCTCTGTGGCTCTGGATTGAGTGGACCTTCCAGTATGTCTCAGGTGGAATCCGGGGTCCACACAACAGCAGACCTGGCAGAGGTCTGATCCAGGCCTCAGATCTGGGAACTAGTTTCTAAGACACTGTCCAAGTTAGAGCGCCTGGGATCCCTGCTTCCTCTGGGTTCTTGGAGGTTGGGGACAGAGCTGCCACCCAAGATCTGCTCAGTGCTCTGGCCCAGACTGGAAGGAACCAGTGTTCCAGGCCGGGAGTGACTTCCTGGGTGCTTTTGGTTCCCAGTTACTCCCTGTTTAGGGCGGGCCCTGCTGTCTGCTTACCTAAGATACTGCCTGAGTTCGAGCGCCTGGGATCCCTGCTTCTTCTGGGTCCTTGGAGGTTGGGGACAGAGCTGCCACCCAAGATCTGCTCAGTGCTCTCTCAGTGAAGCAATTTTAAAATCACACGCAGTATGTTTCTTTTCCCAATTGCAAAAGCAATGCATACCTGCTGTATACCCACTGCAGAAGTTTTTGAAAATACAGAAAAACACAAGGAAGTAAATAGATGCTACACCTGTGCTTCTAAGCAACCACTAGTTTCTAAGCCACATTCTTTCTATACACTGTGTGTGTTTAAAGTTTTATAAGCTCTTGCCTCTGAGACAGTAAGGACGATGCTTCAGATCTCACTTATGCAGCAGTGTTAGTGTCTGGTACCATTTATGATGTATGTGTAACATAATTTAACTAACCAACTATGGTGGTGTGAAGATGCTTGGCCCATGGGAAGTGCTACTATTAGGAGGTGTGGCCTTGTCGGAGGAAGTGTGTCACTGTGGAGGAGGGCTTTGAGGGCTCCTAGTGCTCAAGCTCCTCCCAGTTTGGAAAAGCTGGTCTTCTCCTGGCAGCCTTCAGATCAAGATGCAGAACTCTCAGCTCCTTCTCCAACACCATGTTTGCCGTGTCCCTGCCATGCTTCCTGCCATGGTGATAATGGACTGAACCTCTGAAACTGTAAGCCAGCCCCAATTAAATGTTGACCATTATCAGAGTTGCCTTGGTCATGGTGTCTCTTCGCAGCAATGAAAATCCTAACTAAAACACCAACTTTCAGTTATATAACAATTTATCATAAAAATATTCTAACACCTAACTTTGGTGCTAATTTTTGTGCATATTCTGCTTTTCGGGGAATACATATTTAAATAATATTGATACTGTGAACAAAGGTTATACCTATTTCTTCTCCTATCAGCAATCAAACACCAAAGCTGAATATTTTCTAGACTAGTGGCTTTCAAGTCCTCTTGATCATGACCCCAAATAAGATACAATTTTCATTATAATTCAGATTCCACAATACATATATAAAAATTAAAAAATAGAAATTTGCATGTAATAACACTGGCCTTCCCATTCTGATGTGTTCTAGTAATTTCTTTTCATTTTAAGAAAAGCAGGTCACTATGCATTACCTTGACATCATGATCTGCTGGTGTGTCACAGCTTGCTGTTTGCACAACACAGCCAGGCTCACTGATGAAACTCCAAAGTCTTATTCTAGCTGGGGCTTCATCACAAAGTGTATCCAGGAAGCTTCAGTGTTGGAGGATACATTGTCTAGTCCAGGCTGTGGGATGCCTTCAGTGACTGGAAGGCTTCTAATTTCACTCCTTGGTACTTAAGATTTTGTATTTGAAGGTCAGGAAGAATGAGGGCCCCAGTTCTCTCTTGAGAGCCAAGACAACATAGTAACCATTTCTCCCTACCTGCCTGGATGAAGTATCTCACCTCTGCTGCTTTTGAGTATTCCTGCTGGAGCCTTGAAATCCTCAGAATCCTTTTGTCTACAAATGGATATTTCCTTAACTTGCAGTGGGTTGCTTTAATTATGTAACCATTCTGTGTTAGAAATTAGTGAGAAAGTCATAGACCTACCAGTTGTTTTTATAGTGTTTTGTTAGTTCTTGCTTTTTTGGGAGGGTGGTGACAGGCTATGTCTTGGAAGAGTAATATTTTGCTGCTTTAAGAACCTTCTTAATGAAGTTGATTAATGCAGGGTGTAGGTAGAAGTGGAACTTGGAAATGACGTCATTTCTAACCCTTTGCTTCCAGGCTCTCATTTCTCTGATTAGCTTCACCTTTGCAACATTATTGGTCACTTTTTGTATGCAAAGCCCAGGACATATGGCTTTCATACAAAGAACGAAATGTTTCCCAAGTCTACTATTTCGTAGTCCATGCTATTTGGAACTGTCATAGTTCAAGTTCACGTGAGCATGTGCTAACCCTGATGGCTAAGTATGATTGTGAAGTAAAGACACTCTCACTCTGTTAGGTGGTAACTCGAGGGCACATATTTTTGTCCAGAAGGTGATATGAAGCAGGTTCTGTGCACTGTGCGTGGCATTAGGAGACTGAGAGGCTTTAGTCCCAGGGTCATTAGGGGATTTCTAGAAGGCAATAGATTTGCCTTCATGACCTAAACAGCAACAAAAGGTCAATATATATGTACTGAGCTGTTTGCAAGTCACTGGACATCAGGCAAGAAAAAGTCAGTGACCTTTGACCCACACAAGTCTTACAACTGTCCCAGTTCACTGCCTCCAGAATCTTTCTAGGCTGTACCTAAGGTGGAGAAACCAAAGCAGAGCCCAGTGAACTCCTTGTGTTCAGAATGTGGAGGCAAAAGTCCAAGGAGACCAAACATGTGAATTCACAGGACTGACGAGTGGACCAAGCAAGAACTCAGGTCTACAGCAGCATCCTGTAAAGAGTCACTAACACCTCTTGAATGCCTGTGTGTGTGTTACTAAAATTCCTCCCCTGGATATGGACCACATCTGCCACTCCTCCTAAGGCCCTAACAACAAGCCTGAGTATGATTTTCCCATAGTTCCCCCTGGGAACAGTATGTATTAGGATTATTTATTGAACAGGAGGTTACTGTCAGTAGCTCCAAAGTAACCACAGGGAAAACTCTCCACCCAGTATAGAAGATGATCACACATATGAAGACCCCCACCTACACACTCTAATGTTCGGCCTCAGGCCACATCCAATGAAAACAAAACTGCATGCAAACAGCCAGGGTGTCTGGAGGAGAGTCCAGTGGCCTTTCCCACCACCTCCTTCTCTGAGGGAATGTTAACAGCCTTCAGGCCTGATAGGGACAGCTCTCCACTGATCTCTGGAAGATGGTGTCGGTTTACCTCCTTCCACGTGTGAGGGTATGCCTCAGAGCTGAGCAAAGACTCTCTCAGAAGCATCAGAGGACCAGCATTCAGTGGACAGAGGCCATTGGGAGTGATTGTTTTCTCCATCTTTAAAAAGAAATGCCCCATATAAAAGAATTACCTGTAAAATTGACAGCAGGTTTCTCACTGGGAGCAAGGCAAGTCAGAGGATGTAGAAAATCATTTCAAAGTTCTGAATGGGACAAAGGCAACCTAAACTTGCACATCCAACAAATTATGTTTCAAAAACAAAGGTGTAGTAAAGATGTATCACAATTGCAAAAGCTGAAAGAGTCTCTGACAGGCTTTTGCAGTAGGAAGTAGTAAGAGTAGTTCTCAGGTAGAATGAGAAGGATCTCAGAGTGAAAAGAATAAAATTAATAATTGCATGGACAAACAAATGGCAAGTTTTCTCAGTATTTAAATCGTACACACACCTGCATTTTGGAAACAGGGTCTCACTGTGTAGCACCGACTGGTCTCTGGATCCTCCGAGCACTGGGATCACAGGTGTGTACCTCTCTGCCCAGTTGAAGTATCTTTGACAAAAATTACTTAAGCAAAAGTGATAACCTTGTAGCCTGAGGTCAAGCTGTGAGTGCAGTGCTTCCATCCCCAGGCTTTTGGCTGAAATCAAGTGTGACATAAGACTGAGAGTAGAACAAAGGCCTGGAGAGAAGAGAAGAAGGCTACTATCGAGAGGTCTCAGGCTACACACACACACACACACACACACACACACACACACACACAGCCATGTAACTGCACTTGAAAGTATATTGGGAACAGCTGAAGTTGAACGCTGACTGAGTTTTCCTTGTTTGGAACGTTTAGGATCAGAAGTGTTTCAACTTTGGGGAGAGTTCCTGGATTGGGGAATATTTTCATAGACATGACTGGGTTGGAATGCTGAAGCACTTTGGAAACTGAAACCTTTCCAGATTTTACAGCATTTGGGATTTCCCTTTTCTATACCATGAGCCCTGAGATCTCTGCCAGAATAATACGACAAGATTTATAACTAGTATGCGATTAAAATGAAATTTGAACAATACCAAAGTAATCAGAAAGGTGGGGAAGCAGTAAGAAAACTGACCCACAGGTGGTAAAAAATAACTTGCCCAAATTTAAGCTCTAAATGGTGGCCATGCCTGGCTTAAAAGCAGTCTCTTCCCCTTTAGATCCCTGGTTCATATGCAAATTAGGTTGTGGTGGCTCACTCTCCACTCTTCAAAATAGCAGCGGAGCCCTCCCTCCCTAATGGGGGAGCAATTTTATTCTGATCTGTTGCTTTGCAATGATATGAACTTGGGCGAGCCCCTCACCTGCCTGAGCCTGTTTCCAGGAAGTCTGTAGACCACAGCAGTGAAAACCCATCCACTGGACCAGCCCCTCTTTGTTTTTTATTAGCCCTTTTGAGTCAGCTTCCTGAAGTTTCCTTCAGAAAGAGGTAAGGTAGGTTGTTACCTACCGGTAGACCGCTTCTGTAAGTCAGAGAGGGCTGGAGCTGGAGTTGCCAAGGCCAAAGCTGCTTTTGGTGCACAAAGTTTAGGTTTCTACTTTTGGTATGTAAACTAGCCTTGTTCAGATGTGATGAAAGTCTTTCACCTGGCTCTGTGGGGGAGCTAGTCATTGAAAGCTTTACTCTCCAGCCTCCAGGAGGTCACACAGCCAGAGCCCCTAGCTTGCTTCACTTTGTCACCCACATTCTTCCCTTATGGATTAATGGGGTCACTCCAGTTCTCAGGACTGTTGCTGTGGAACTATACTTACCCAGTTTGAGTAATTCTAGACCGAGTCCTTTAAACTCATGCAAGAGAGTAGTGGGGAAATGGCCTTGGTTTTACATATTTGCCTTTGTGGACATATGAAAGAGGTATCTTGTCATGGCAGAGGCACCATTGTCTTTGGAACACCATGGTCAAGGTTCTACTGGCTCTTTCCACTGAGGACCTCAGTTTCTCAACTCATAGATCCCAGGACTATTGATTAAATGCAGCCAGTCTTCTGTACCCATATATGCTGTTCCTGACTTTAACCAACTGCAGATTGGACATATTCAGAAAGTAATTGTGCCTGAACTAAACATGTTTGGATTCTTCTTTTTCTTATTGTGACTCCCTAATCAATATCATATAATAAACATCTACATAGCATTAGGTATGAGAAGTAATCTTGAAGTGATTTAACATATTTGGGGTATGTGCAAAGGTTAAATTTTATATAAAGGACTTGAACATCTAAGATTTGGGTACCTGCAATAGGTTCTGGATCTAATCCTCTAAAGACATCAAGCAACAGCTGTGCTTGATTCTCCCTTCTTTCCTTCTTATGGGATGATATAACAGATGAACCCTAACTTTTTTCCTTTCTTTCTTCTGTTCTTCATTACAACTTACTGGACACAAGTGGGAGCCACCTGGCTGGGGTCCTCAGGATAAGGTTTTGGACTATGGAGGCTGAGCCTCAGGTTCTACAGAAACAAGCTTGGAATTTGGACACAACTCTTGGGTCTTGCTGTCTCCTTACGAGGTCAGAGCCCTTGGGTGGTAACTCTAAACATACCCATAGTCATATCTTATGCCTTTGTCTTGGCCCCAGAAGGTACTGATCCTATGTTGCCTTTGAGACCAGTCTTCCCAGCAGGATTTATGCCCTTCCTCCACTCATAGAGCCTGCTTATTCTGCCCCTCGCTGTTTCATTTCTCCTCTGCACGTTCCAGAATCCCACATAGAACAGGCAAAAACAGAATAAAGAAATAAGAGAACAAAACTGAGCAAGCCAAAGTCTCTGAGGAGATGTGCGATCCAGCATAATGATGAGGTTATCAGAAAACAGGCCTTGACCCTGCCTTTTATGTTTCACATGGAGCTGCTGTTTGCTGTTCAGGGATACGAGGCAGCTGGAAGAAGCCTGAGTGATTACATTCAGTGATTGCATAACAAAACACTGAGATGATGCTTGTAAATTAAAAAAAAAAAAAAAAGACAGAGAGAGGAGTGTGGTACATGGCTCCTGCTTATTCAGTAGACTTCACCCTAAGGCTAACTCCTCAGGGACATTCAACACCACCTCATTTATCTGGCATCAACTAACCTTGGAACAGAGCCAAGGCCTAACACAAACAGAACAGATCTCTGGGAAGCCCAGAGATGTCTAGAAGCCCAGACTCTGGAGTGTAAACCCTACTCCACTCCTGAAGGAACCTGGCAAGTTTCTGCTGTGAGCAGGTCTTGTGTGTTGGCACTTGGCTCAAAGTTCAGGTACTCTGCAGAGGGAGGATCAAGGCTCTGTGAGTACAGGTGGCTAGGAGCACCCAGAAGTACTCGCTAGTGCCTCAGGAGATTTCAAAGAACAAGAGTTTAAAAAATCCAAGAATATAGAGAACCTCCAGCCAGCCCTGAGAAGGAGTCTAAGCTCACCAAGAACACGGAGGTCACCCTGTCACCCAGCAGCGCAAGCTCTGTATAGGCAAACAAGCTCGCACAGGGAGAGACAATTGCTTGATGGTCACCCATTCTTTCAGGTCCTATAGATGCATTATCTATAGGATAGCATTTATTTGAATCCTTATCTTTCACAGCAATCTGAAGCATATGCACCTCTCAAAAAAGACAAGTAGGTCAGCTTGAGTCAGATCTGTGAAGACAGAGGCTGTTTGGCTTCCTGACCAAATTGTGGAGAAGAAACGGGGCCAAGAACAATTCTGGCTGTTGCCTGGGTCATGTGCTGTGAGTGGTGCTGCTGAAGGATTCTGGCTCTCAAAGTCAGGCTGGCTGGAACTGCATTTCTGTGTAGGGTTAGAGCCTATTGCAGGGTTGGGGTTTGCTGCAGAGTTAGAGTCTGCTATACTAGGGTTGGGGTCTGCTACAGGGTTAAGGTCTGATATAGTAGGGTTAAGGTATGCTAGAATTCACCATAATTCAGGTAATTGGGAAGCAGGCAGAAGAAGTTCCTTACTCAGGGTTCAGTGGGGAAATGTCAAATATTCAGAGAAGGGTTGTTTAGGGGTCAAGAGTTGACATTATCTGGTCGCCACTTATACCTTTCTCAGCCACAGTCCACTCGGTGGCATCTTTCCTACTCTTGTGGACTTCATCATGATTGCTGACCAACTCTCTGCCCTCAGGTTATTGATCAGACACCCCCTCTCTAAGTACTGAGGTTCTTCCAGAAGAGTCCCATTATACTAGAGCTCTGAAGTAAAGCCTAGGTAGCCCTCTTTATAGATCCTGTACTGCAACTCTGAGAATTACACAGATAATAACTAGTTTACCTGTTGTGATATTATAAAGACAACACAATAAAAAAATCTCCTTATGATTTAAATGATCTTTCAGCATTATTCCAAGATGAGAGGAATCAACTCTTGCTCTTCAGAAGAAGTTTTAATTTTTGAGTGCAGTTACTAATAATATATGTGTGCACACACACACTATATGAGTGCAGGCACAAGTACCGTGTGCGTGGAGGCCCTCAGGAAAACGCTCTGGGGTCAGTTCTGTTCTTTAACTCTGGGATCTGGGGATGGAACTTAGGTTCAAGTTTGCCCCAGGCTCTTTTATCTGCCGAGCCATCTCATTGGCCCAAAAGTTTTCATTTTTGCCTGCTTTAAGTTTTCTGAGCCCCTAAAAGGTCAACTCCCTGAGGCTGAATAGCTGCCCAAGGTTCAGCAACTTAGTTATTCTGTGACTTAGTTATGGCTGGAGCAACAAGGTGTAAGATGCCATTTCCTCAGATCTAGTGAAAGGAGGCAGGTGTTCTAGACGAGACCTTCTCAAACCAGGAATGGTGACACACACCTGTAATCCTGGTTCCAGAAACGAAGGTAGGAATATCCATAAGTCCAATGCTAGTATCCTGGGCTACACAGTGAACGTGTCTTGTGTGTGTATGTGTGTTTATATGTTTGTGTATGTTTGTGTGTGTGTGTGTATGTGTTTGTGTATATGTATATATTTGTGTATGTGTAGGTGTATGTGTATGGCAGAGTGTCTCATAGGTAGCACCAATTTCTTAGGATGGGCCCTTGATGTGAGCATATGAGTTCCCAGGGAGGAGGCCTTCATGCAGAAGTGGGCTCAGTGGGATAAAATGAACAAAATAAATAAACACATAAGTTAGTGTGTTTTCAAGTTTAAAAATAAATATGAGACCTCCCAAACCCGAGGATCTTGTCCCTGATTTAGGATTTTGCCTTTTTGAGTGTGTATGTAGGGAGGCCATGGAACTTTGTGTCTTGGCCTCTGGGTTTTGTATTAATTAGTGTTTCATATTTCATTCCTATTTAGCATATTACATGTTTTTTTTTTTTTTAAACAAGCCTGTTTGTATTGCGTTGTGAGTTTTGAAATCACTGAGGAGAAATATCATCTCTCTATGTGATAGCTTCCATGTTATCTCTGGACAGTCTTGTGTTACTGGGTCCCATCTTGCTAGGCAAATTAGAGTGTGCAGTAACAGGCAGTAAAACTGACCCTTGTCACTGATAAAGGAAAGAGAAATTGCTACAGTGATCCAAGGATAATTAATTTCATTGGCAACATGCCTCTAAAAATCTCTGCCCAAACTTCTTAGGGAAGAAAGTAAGTTGATTATAAATGTCATACAGAGTGGAGCGCAGCCAGACCCACGGTGGATAAAGGACGAGTCTGGCGTGGAACCTGAGCTGCCTTGCCAGATTCAGAATCTGTTGTGTAGTTGTCTTTCTCGTTCCTTTTCCTCTTGTGAGATAACTCTCTAAAAGGACACACACACACACACACACACACACACACACACACACACACATCAAGGCAGAACCAAATGGGTGGTGTGGAGCAATATAGCCTCATAAATTGACTTCTGAGCAGTGATCATATAAGCTACGCTTCTAATGGGTGGAAGTAAGTGAGGCTTATTACCAGCTTCCTCAAGCCAGAAGGAAGAAGACATCTTAGGAGGGGAGGGAAAAAGAAAGCAGAAGCAGGAGGGTGAAAAGGAGGGCATGGGGAGGTGGGGAGGAAGGGCAGAAATTCTGGTGTCATGAGAAGAGCCAGGAAGGGTAGAGAGTCCGCACATACATAATTGGTTTATAGTTTTCCGGCCTTTTCTAGGATTATGACTGTGTCACCTGTGAGAAATGATAGCTTTGCTTCTTCCTTTACAATTTTCGCTTTTATTCCTTTGTCTCTTACCATGGAAGTGGTAAGGATTTCCTGTGTGATAGTCGAAGCTTAAGTACCCACATCCATGTTTTATTCTTGTCTGTAAGGAGGATGTGCTTAATGCATTGGTGTGGGGATTTTCACAGACTATTCTGCTAAGAAAGCTCTGTGTTATAGTTGAAGTATGGAATGTTCCCCATAGATTCATCTGTTTGAACACTTGCTCCCTAGCTGTCGGTGCTCTTTGGGAAAATACAGACCTTTATGGCCCCACTTGCTATTCTCACTGCTCCCTGTGTGTTGATGCAATGTGTGTAGCCAGCTTCCTGCACCTGCCACCGTGTGTTTCCCATCAGGAAACACGGAGGGAAGGGCTCTATCCCTCTGGAGCTGAAAGCAGAAACAAATCCTATCTCCCGTAAGTTACTTTCTGTTAGGGCATTTTATCACAGCATAGGAAATAAACTCATAATCTGTTTTACCTCTTGTTTATGCATATATATGTGGGTTTGTATTATAGGTTAGTTTTTAAATTTGGACACATGAAATTATTTATCTGCATTTTTGTGATGATATTCTTTTCTCTTTGGAATCTGTAACATGGTGGATTATATTAGTAGAGTTTCTTAATATCACCAAACCTTGAGCTTGTGGCTGTAAAACAGCTTAGCTGTCCTGCTCACGTGCAATAAGTATGCTGTTGGCTCGATAATACTTGTTTAGGGTTTTCTATCCGCAACTGTGAGTGTGGTTAGCTTGTGTTTGTTCTTTTATGGCATTACTCTTATCTTGATTGGATATCAAACTGTATACTGCTCTCAGGGATAGGGAGATGACTAAGAGGGCAAACACTGGGCAAGCATGAGGCTCTGACCCTCTGGTCCATGAGTTCAGATCACTAGGACCCTTATAAAAACCAGGTAAATATAATGCCAACTTTAGCCCCAGATCTCAGGAGACAGGCACAGGAGATCCCATAGACAAGCCAAATCAGTGAGCTCTGGGCTCAAGTGAGAGACCCTGCCTCAAGATATAAGATTGAGAAAAACTGAAGAAGACACCTGATGTCATCTTTGGACTACACACACACCACACAGACACACACACACACGAACACACACACACACATGCCACACTCAGACATTCATGCACACATCCCTTTCCCTAAAACATGCACCAATGTATGTGTGCACATGTATGTGTACAAACATGTACACATGAAAAAAATATCATGCCACCCTCACTGATTTACTTGAATGTTGCTCTTTTTCTCCTGTTATCTGGACAACTTTGCATGGAATTGAGTAGAGTGACCCATCCCTTGACTATCTGGCACAGCAGCTAAGGACTGTACGGTTGGTTCTTGTGGGTTCTTTCTAAGAACATGTTAGAACATGGCTTTGCTTCTTGAGTGCCTATAAGCTACTTTCTTTTTGAGGGTCTGTTTTGGTAATTTCTATTTTTCTCTAATTTTTCCATTTCTTTTTAGTTTTATGTTTTTCTTGGCAGAACATTCACAAACCCCCCTTCTCCTTTTAAATCCTGATGTATCTGTAGTTGTGACTCCCCTGTCATTCCTATTGACATTTGTTCTTCTCTTCCATCTTTCCTCTGTATTTATTTTGCATTTATTATGTAGGCCATAATCTTCTCTCTGTTCTCTTCATTGCATCTGGTTTTCCTGTTTTGTAGATTTTTTTATTATTGTATTTCCTTCCATCTTCTTGGAGTTTATTTTTCTACTTATAGTATCTTTCTAAAACTTTTTGTAGTTAAGCTTTTTTGCATATGTATGTGTGGTGTGTATAGGCATGTCTGTGTGTGTTCTCAAGTGTGTGGGCACACATGTGTACACACACATGTGTACACACACGTGTGGAGACCCAAGACTGACGGGGCTCACTGTTTCAGCTAGTCTGGCTAGGCAGTTTGTTTGGAGGTTCTCTGTCTCTTCCAAGAGCACACATAAAGGCATGCTGGCTCACCTGTAGTCCAGGATTTGGATTACAGCCAGTTACAGGTGAGCTGGTATGCAGTGTGGCTCTGGGGATCCGAATCCTGGTTCCCATCACCCGCTGAGTCACTTCCCAGCCCTCTTCTCGTGTCTTAATTTAAGGGTTATTAATTTCCTTAATGTCTCTCTTATTATAAACATTTAATGCTACAACTCCCCCATTTGAAATACTGCATTGACATTATTAATTATAGTTTAATGTAGAAAACTTTATTAATTCTAAGTATATTTAACTTCCACTATGGCTTACTGACCCGCATGCTTCTTGACTGTTTTTTAATTTCCTGATGGTTAATACTTAAAATGGTAAGAAATGTTTGATTGCTATTAAATCTTTAATTTGTGTTATGAGCCATCTTTGCACTTGGCATTCCTTACATTAATTCTGACAACAGCCATACAAGGTAGAGCTAGTATGACCCCAGTATTGTGTACGTGAAACATGGGGCACTGGGCATTTCAGCAGTTTCCCCAGCACTACAGAGCAGCTGAGTCGACAGGTCTCAGGTTCAAATCCATACCGTTCAGCTCAGGACTAACCACTGCACAAACAGCCATTGTCTCAGTGACTCTTCTTGTTGCTATACCAATTATTCCTTATTTGATTTTTCTATTTAATTCCACCACAGTGAGAAAACACAGCCAGTACAGCACAGACATTCAAAAACTGCCAAGACTTACACTGTGGGGTTGAGTGTGGTCAGTTTCCAGGTCTATCTCAAAAGCATGTATGCTATTATCTTTATCTGGTGCAGTCTCCAAGGTGGTCAGTAGCCCGAGCTTGCTGACTAATGGCTTCAGTAACTGTGTTGACCTCAGATTTTGATCACATTGAAGTTGTGTTATTAGATGATCACACAGTTAGGTTTGCCTTATCTTCCTGGTGAATTACATCTTTGATCTGTAGATAGTGGCTCTCTTCATCCCTAATGTGCCGTAAGGTAGGAGTGTGGTTTGGGCCCTAGAGCTGTGGTTTGGAATTTCAGAGGGCATACTCCACTCCACCCATGGTGGAGTGCAACTAACAAATACCCCATTGTCTTGGGTGGGCATGGATGGGGGGTGTGTTTATCATCATATGTGGTGGTCCTCAGAAGGCTAGCTCATTCCAGTTGACTCTTTTGAACCCATTGCTTGGCCTCAGCACCTGCTGTCCTCTCTGAAGTCAGGTCTGTCCTCTGTTGACTCTCTGAGTATTGCTGACGATACTCTTTTTGAAGACATTTCTCAAGCATATTTGTGATGATTTCTACTAGAATGATTTTGACAACAATGTCTATGCGGCTGCTTTGGCAGAGATGACCATCCAGAGCAAATCTGCCTTCCTCTTTATCCCTGGCTTGTTTTTTCTAAGTCACCATGTATTCCCAGGGACTCAGTTCAAAGGGTCCTTACCTACTCCAGCCCATCACAGCATTCTTGATGGTAGAGTCCCTTCCTCTCTGCATTCTGTGCTGTACAGCCAGTTTCTCTCTGTCCTGTTGTCTCCTCTGCCAGTCTCCTTCTGTCTAACCTCTTGAGGTTGCTTGGACTCTTTCTTTTCTCTGTGCTGAGTCCCCTTAGATTCCACTTCATTGTGGAGTTTTAAATACTTCCCTGGGGCGAGGACTGTTTCGGTCCCAGACTTTTCACATCTCTAGATTCCCTCTGTCCCACGGCCATTGAAACCAGACCACTGGAAAGTCACACTGACTCTCACTCGAACACAAATGTGTTCCTTTGTGGGTCTCCTATCCCTGATTGGCTATTGCACACTGGTGGTCTCAGGGTGCAGAGGAGCAGGGGAGCAGGGAGACTGTTTTAGAGGACAGCTTGTCCTTGAGTCTGGGAGAAGGGGAGGAGAAAAGACAAGGAAGAAAGTTCTGCAGTGGGGGCAGGGGGATTGCAAGCATATCAACTATATTAGCAGACTGCCAGTCATAAGATTTCCCAGAAGCCAGTTCTCTGGTAGGGAAACAGTAGTGTAGTGGCTTTATCATGATAGGGTCTTTGTCCCTATGGAGTTGACTAGGCCCAAGCCTGATTTGGGTAGAAAGCAGCCCCACTCCTGTTGTGCTCTCTGAGAGATGTCAGGATATTGACAACACTCTGTCCCTTATCTGACTTGGGAACCCACCCCTTTCTCCCACCATCCTTCTCAGGAAAGCCCTCTGTGGACTTTCAGAGAAGCACCTGACCATCTTCGCCCCAGCCCTCCACAGTACCTCTCCGTTCCTCCTGGACCTCCTGTCTTTTCACCACCAGCTGGTCCAAGTCTTTTCACCTCTTGCTTCCTATGGTCTGTATTCCACTCAATAGCTAAAGTCATCTTTTAGAATAAAATCAAGTGATCTTGCTCCAAACCTTAGCATTTATTTTAACTTTACTTTGCCTGTAAGCAACCAGAGGTTGCTCCTGAGCCCCTGACTGACTTGATCCCGGTCGGCCTTCTGAGCCTTAACTGTAAGCCACTCTCCATCTCCGCTTTGTGTGATCTCTGGGTTTCTCCCTCCCCCCACCCCCTCCGCTCTTGGCCCGTGTAAGTATCTCCTAGTCCTAGCTTGGTGAATTCATTCCTGTGAGGTTCCAAGTTAAACAAGATACCCCCTCATTAAAAAAAAAAAAAAAAAAAAAAAAAAAAGGACTAGGCCTTGTTGCGGTGCTTAGGTTGTTTTTTAATTCCTAGGCTCAAGCTTCCTCCTGTTTCTCTCTGTTGAGTAGTTAAGACTCCAGGCTCATGCCACTTGCTTGGCTTTCTCTTACTGTCCCCTGACTCACACTAGAACTTCTATGTTAGCTCTCTCTCTCTCTCTCTCTCTCTCTCTCTCTCTCTCATATCTGTATGTGCCTATGTGTGTGAAAGAGGCCAGAGAACATCCTCAATTGTTGTTCCTCGGGCACTGTCTGCCTTTGTCCTATTAACATAGCATCTCTCACTTGCCTGGCATTTGCCAAGTAGGCCAAGGATCCACCTGTTCCTGCTTCCCCAGTGTGGGGATTACAAACTCACCCTGCTATTTTGTTTGTTTCTGTAGGTCCTAGGGATCTAACCTGGGTCCAAACACATGCACAGCAATCACTTTACAGACTGAGCTGTCTGTCTCCCCAATCCCATTACCACAGATTTTTAATGATCAATTTTATTTTACTGGTCTACCCACTGATTTCTGTCTTTCTTGAGGACAGGGCCAAGTCTGATTCATTATGGATAGCCTGGTGTCCACAACACAAAGCAGACATTTGGGGACAGGACTCAAGAAGAAATATCCTCTGACCCTTGCCAGTTCCTAAGTTCTGAGAATGCAATTCATTAACAAGAGGGCTCAAAACATGGCGGGCAGAGTGGGCCAGATCATCATCAGCTGTTAGACCCAGAGCTCTAGTGTCAGAAGACTCCGCCCAGCTGTGGCTGTCTCTAGAAGAGTTATGGTCAGTCTCCATACTCTTTCTTCTTGCCTAAGAGTGAATGATGGAGACATGCAGAAACAATATTAACATAGTTCTAAGACAGCCCCCCTGGCTGGGAGGATCTATTCCTCTGTGTGTTTCATTGGACCTCTCTTAATGAATAAGATAAGATTGATTGCATCTGTTTCTTCCTTAAATTAACAAAATTTACCCTCAGTTTGTTTAAAAAGAGGAACAAAAGCCTGTTTCTAATTTGTTCTGATACATTTATTAAATGTAATCATCCAGGAAAAAAATTCAGAGATGTTGAGAACAGCAGGAAAATATTAAACTTTCAAAACGCAGAGCTTGAATCATAAAATCTGTTTCATGGGTTCTCTCTGAAATGGGACATAATCCCAGTGGCATTCACAATTAGCTGCTGAGTGGCTCAATGTAACCCAGAGGGCCCAGAGAGGGTAGCACATCCACCCAACATGTTCCCTTTTCTCACAGATGAGATTCTGGGCTGTGTTACCCACTGAGGATTCTGTTGGCTTTTGGAGCATGGGTTCAGTCCACATTTCTTCCCTTCATTCACTGTTGTTTTATTAAGAGTGAAGTCAGCTAATGGAAAATATTACTCACTTTTGGGGGATGACTTTTTCTTTCCCCTATTCCCTTTTTCTTTCCCATTCCCCCTATAAACCCCACCAGGAATATAGAAACAAATGCCTCACTTGAGATGCCCAAATAGAAGGAAGAGAAATTTTGCTCTATAATAAAGCCCTAAAGTGCTGCTGAATGTCTTAGAGTAGAAATTCTTCAGACTCCGAAAGACTGACACACTCATGTTATTGTATAGATATAAATTACAAACACCAATATGTATTCGTGAGATTTGTATATGTGTGGATACATGGGGTTATGTATGATACATCTATAGATGAAAAAATTCTCTACAGAATAGACCGAACCAAACAGTACATCAAAAGATCATACACCATGACCAAGAGATATTCATTTCATCATTACAAGGATGCAAGACTAGTTGGATGTATGCCAATCAATAAATGTGATATCACACCACCAGAATACACAGCGACAACATAGGTCATTGTCATAGATACAGAAGACAGTGCTTGCCAAAATTCAACATCCCTTCAAGATCAAAAATCAACAAATTTAAGCATAGAAGAAAAATTACTTCGACTCAATGAAGTCAAGGTGGAAGACTCATAGTTAATGTGCTGTAAAGGGGAGAATTAAAAAGATTTTCCTCTATGATCTGGAATAGAAGAAGGCACCCCAGTTTCACCACTTTTAGTCAGTATAGCATAAAAGACTTAACTTGAACAATTAAACAAGAAAAAGAAGTAAAGGGCCATGCAGATCAGAAAGAAGGACATTAAAGTGATCCTGTTTGCTAATGACAGGCTTATATAAAAAACCTGCAATGGAATACTTAATAAATATTTCACAGAGTTGCAAATGAATTTACTAGAGTCCCAGGACATAAAATCAACACACAAAATCAGCAGCATTTCTACATATTGATGCAAAGCTATCTGAAAAATAAAGAAACCATCTTCAAATATAATAGCTACCAAAAATGACTAGGAACATATTTAACTAAAGTAGTAAAAAGCTCTACAACAAAACAAAACAACAGAACATTGGCAGAAGCAATTGAAGAAGACAGAAAGCTGGAAATGAAGCTCATGCTCTTAAATTGGAATAATTAATATCATTAATATTGTTAAAATGTCCACAGGACCCAGAGTGTGAGGCCCAAATTTTAATCCCGTTCTTTGCAGAAATGCAATGAACACTACCACAATTCATATGGCATAGAAAGAGGATCTGAATACTCAAAGCAACCTTGACCAAAATTACTAACAGCTCAATGAGCTTAACTGTATGACTCCAAATCCATAGTAACCAAACAGCAAGATTCTCACATCAAACCAGACGGAGACAACAGAACGGAGTGGAGCCCAGAAATAGACTTATGTACTTACAGCCAAGTGATTGGTGACAAATGTGTGAAGGACCCATGGGAGAGAGGGCAGCTTCCTCAGCCAAGGGAAATGGGACACACACACACACACACACACACACACACACTTGAATTAGATCCTCATTTTAAACTATACACAAAACTTAGGTCAAAATTGACAGAGAGCTTAAAAGTGAGACCCCAAACAATAAAACCATATAGAAGAAAACAAAGGATATTCATCTAAGCAAGGATGTCTCAGGTAACGCTCCCAACCAAATGCAGGCAAAATTGACCATGTCAAATTAGGGAATGTGTGGCAGAGGAAACAGCAGAGAGATAACCCATGGAATGGGGGAAATATTTAAGAAGTACATTTTCATAAGGAGAAAAGATGTCCAGTGCTTCTCTAAATAGCAATAAATACATAAACAAGAACCCTAATTAAACATAGCAAATGAGGGCTGGAAGATGGCTCACTGGATGAAGCACTTGGTACACAAGCAAGAAGCCTGGAATTGGCATCCTCAGAACTCATTTGAAAGCCAGGCAGTTGCCCTGGCCACCTATAATCCCAGGGCCCAGGAGGCAGGAACAGCAGAATCACTGCAACAAGCTGGCCAGCTAGATGCTGCTGTTTAAACAATAAATGTCCCCCATAGGCTTATATATGAGAACACCTGGTCCCAGTTGGCGGCACTGTTTGGGAAGATTACAGAACCATTATGTCCTGAAGTTTAGGAGGTGAGGTGGTTGTTGGGAGTGGGCTTTGAAGAATGGCTATTATAAAAAATGCTGGAAGGTAACAAGTGTTGGTTAGGATGTGGGATGGGGAGGCCCTTGTATGTTGTTGCTGGGAAAGTAAGTAAATGAGTGCAGTCATTATAGAAAACAGTAGAGGTTCCTCAAAAGGCTAAGAATAGTGTCGTAATGTCATCTAGGAATCCCACTACTGTGCATGTGCCCAAAATAATAAAACCACTATATTGAGGTATGTCTGCACTCCATGTTCATTATGGCACTATTTGTAACAGTCAAGGTATACAAAGTATACAATATATATTCATCAATGAATGAATAAAGTGTGATTATATATGTGTGTGTGCATATATAAGATTACACATAAATTACTCAGTCTTAGATATTCTATTGTTGTAATAGAAAAGGGACCAAGAGGTACTCTCGGATCACACCTAGTGATAATGTCAGTTTTTAATAATTTTATAATTTTTTATAATAGTAATACTTCAAAGCCCACCTCCAGTGACCACCTCACCTCCTAACCTTTAGGACCCAAGTGTTCTATAATCTTCCCCGAAATGTCACCAACTGGGACCAAGCGTTCCCATATATAAGCCTATGGGGGACATTTATCATTTAAACATTTATCTTTGTATGCACATATATGTACACATACACACACACACACACACACACACATACTGCATTTTCTTTGTGTGTGGCCATAGAATGGATGAAATTCTGATATTTTATGACACTGTAGATAAGCCTGTAGGACATCCTGTTGATTAGAATGATCCAGGTACAGGAAGATAAACACTGCATGTTCTCACTCATGTAAAATCTAAGAAGTTCGTAGCATGGAAGTGGAAGGTAGAATGGTGCCTACTGGAGCCTGGGGAGAGTTAATGGGGATGTGGTAGGAAGACATTTGTTGGGAAACCCTGCTATTAAGGTCATAGTCTACCATGACTGGACAGTTTCCTGAGCTTCACCCAAAATGGAGGACTCCCATTCCCATTGGGAATTTTCCCCCCGCCTGACCTTACCTGGGGAGTATGATCCCCACATCCTCTACCTTAGAAATGTCACATAGTCTTTGGTGAAATAACAGGTTCAACTTATTTTCTCCTGAGAACCTGCCTGGCAAGCACCTGGAATGCCTCTCCATGCAAATGAGGATGTCTTAGTTAGTTAGGGTTTTACCTCTGTAAACAGACAGCATGACCAAGGCAACTCTTATAAAGTACAACATTTAATTGGGGCTGACTTACAGGTTCAGAGGTTCAGTCTATTATCATCAAAGCCAGGAGCACGGCAGCATCCAGGAAGACATGCTGCAGGAGAAGCAGAGAGTTCTACATCTTCATCTGAAGGCTGCTAGAAGACTGGCTTCCAGGCACTAGGATGGGGATCTTAAACCCACATCCACAGTGACACACTTCCTCCAACAAGGCTACACTTACTCCAACAAGGCCACACCTCCAAATAGTGCCAGTCCCTGGGCCAAGCATATTCAAACCACCACAGAGGGTTCTCAGTACCTTAAACCTCAGCCAATGCACACTCACCTTGAAAATCCCTTTCCACTCGCCAAGGTTTATATAGCCCTTGTTGACCCCGAGTAAAATATACATGCAAGCTGTTTCACTAAATACTGTCTAAAGAGCTGTAGCACTGAACTCCTCGTATAACCCATCTTCCCCTAGCCAAACCCACAGACCAGGAGCCTGCTAACCCACTGAGCCACAACATAGGCCAAAGGTATAGAATTACAGCTAGAAAAAGGAAATTAATTTTTAAGAGATTAGTTAATAATGATATATTGTATTCTTCAAACATATAAAGAGTATGGGTGTTATGTTTTATATTTTTATGTGTTATATTTACCACAGGAGTAATAACCATGTGAGGTGGTGTCTTTGTTAACTAGCATTGTTGTTTCACTGGGTGTATATACTTAAGAATATGTTGGACATGATAAAATCATATGCTATCTGCCAATTTGAGAAGTGTGTTTAAGGGGCTGGAGGGTTGGCTTAGTGGTTAAGACATTTGCTTCTCTTGTAGAGGGCTGGATTTTGGTTCCCAACACTCACATGATGGCTTATAACTCCAGTTCAAGGGGATACAATGCCCTCTTCTGACTTCCTTGGGTACCAGGCATGCAAATGATGTACATGTGAACATTCAGGCTAAACAGTCATATACATTAAATAAAAATAAATGAATTTTAAAGAAAGGATGAAGTATTACTGAGGGAAGGGGGTTGTTGTTTGGTTTGGTTAATGTTTTTAGGGCTGGGGTGGTGGCCCTAAAATAAGAAATAAGAAAAGGCAAGATCTGGTATAGTGGGTACAGCAGGCACAGCAGGTGCAGAGGGTATAGCGGTACATCGTGTGGAAAAAGGGAAGGGAGAACCAAGAAACAAGAGAGGGGGAAATTTGGAACATCCGTTAGGGTGGGTGGGAATGTTCGGCGCACTTTCTTGTAAAGGATACAACTTGATTCTCAACGCCCATGTTGGGTGCCTCACAACTACCTGCAACTCCAGCTCTGTGGGATTTAGTCTCCTCTTCTGGCTTCTGGGCACCTGCTGTGGTGTACACACACACACACACACACACACACACCAAACAATTTTTAAAAGGAAGGAAATTTCGCGCGCGCGCGCGCACACACACACACACACACACACACACACACACACGCACATGCGGGGGGGGGGCAGGGGGAGAGAAAAGGAAGTAAGAAAGGAAGGAAAGGGGAAATTGGATAAGAGAAGTGAGAAAAGGAGAAAAACAGGAAACAAGACTCTTGAAATAAATGAAAAGAGGAAACCATAGAGGGGTGTGTGCTGGAGCGTTGTAAAGTAAATGAACAGATAGGGGAATCCAGACAAGTGGAAACTTTGACTTATATAAAACCAGAGAAACTACATAAAGGAAGTGAGAAATGTAAAGCATCTTTGGGTGGAAAAAAATCCGGGCATGAAACGTGGGAAAAGGGAAGTGAGACCTGAGAAATAAGAAAAGGCAGGAAATTCTGTACTGCCAGTATAGCGGGTAGGCTGGTGGGAAAAGGGAAGTGAGAAATGTAAAGCGTATGGGGGTGGCAAGGAACCCAGGTGTGAACTGTGGGAAATGGGAAGTGAGAACTGAGAAACGAGGAAGGAGGACATTTGGTACAGCAGCATGCAACTGTGGGAAATGGGAAGTGAGAACTGAGAAATGAGGAAGGAGGACATTTGGTACAGCAGCATGCAACTGTGGGAAATGGGAAGTGAGAACTGAGAAATGAGGAAGGAGGACATTTGGTACAGCAGCATGCAGCTGTGGGAAATGGGAAGTGAGAACTGAGAAATGAGGAAGGAGGACATTTGGTACAGCAGCATGCAGCTGTGGGAAATGGGAAGTGAGAACTGAGAAATGAGGAAGGAGGACATTTGGTACAGCAGCATGCAGCTGTGGGAAATGGGAAGTGAGAACTGAGAAATGAGGAAGGAGGACATTTGGTACAGCAGCATGCAGCTGTGGGAAATGGGAAGTGAGAACTGAGAAATGAGATGGGGGAGTCCTGTATGGCCTGGTATGACTGGTATGGCGTGTGGGAAAGGGGAAGTGGGGATGTAAGATATATAAGGGGGAATCCAGATAAGCCAGAAATCTGAAATGGAAAAATGGGAAAATCAGGTTTGAGGAAGTGAGAAGTGTGAGAAAGAAAACACACCAGATGAGAATGGGAAGCAGGACAGAGGAAAGGGAGAGGCCTTGGCAGGGGAAAAGCTCCCAGGCCAGAGATAAGCCACACTCCCTCTCATTTGCCTGGACCTGAACCTACTGGCCTGTTCTTTATGGGAGGAGACAGACAGCACTTGGGAAATTGTGAGATGCTACCTTAGAAATAGGATTTCAAGAAGTGAAAAGGAGGAAGAGGAAGAGGAGGAAGAAAAGGAAGGGGGCAGGGAGAACACAAAAGGAAGAAGCTAGTCAAAGTGTGAGTTTACAAAGCAGAGCAGTTAATACTAAGATGTGGAATGTCGATGTGGGATTTTTAACCTGCCTTCCAATAATCTTCAGTGTTTAGAAGGGGTGTTTCAGGGTGGAGGAAGGCATTGTTCTCTTGGACACAGTAGGAGTAAGCCATTAATAGAATACAAAAGAGTTTGAAAACAAAGAATATTGGTGTGATTAGTTTAAATCTTTTGGTTAAATATGAAATGACCATTTGTAAATGTTTTACCAACAATGATGATAATACCCAAAATTGTCTTTGTGACCTCAAAGCTAATGTGATACATTGAAATTAATTCTGAGTAAGAGATACATGCTTATTTTTTTCTCCCCATTGATCCGTGCTTTTAATTTAAAAAAACTAATTTTCCCATGTAATGATATCATTGCAACTTAAAACTTGTTTTTTCTTCCTCTCCCTTCTCCCATCCCCAACAGGGTTACATAATGGAAAACCAAATCTCAGGCCTGAAATGTGACACAGATGTGTTTGTAACCTTTGAAGGTGACAACATGGTTATGCTTCAGGTAAGGGTTAGGACATGGTTATTCATTTTAAACAGCATGCTTTTCAAGACCAAGAGTTATCCAAAAAATCTGAAGTGTTTTGTATGTTTTATCTTTATCTGATACCTTCATTTAATTGGCAGGTGTTTTCCTGTTAGGCAGTTGAACAGGGGACTGGGGTATTTGTCTTTTAGGTCATCTTTGATGTTGAAATATGTCTTTGTAGTTTCAGAAAACCGCTTGCATGTACTGAGTCAGATTTTTATACTAGCTAGGCTATTCCAATAGAGCATGCAGGCCCTGAAGATAAGACTTGAAAAACAGAATGCTAAATTCAAAAGTATGGGATGGTCAACACAGTTAACATATTAGAACAAACTGGGACACTGTCCTCCTTTCTCTGTGAAGTTAGCTGTGTCTGAAAGCATGCTGAGGTCTCATGGTTGGCGAAGGTAGAAGAGGTGTTATGTGCTGCTATGGGACTGTGTGCAATTCTACCCCAGGACTCTACCCTAATAATCATACATGTGGAATAAAAAACACCAAAGCAATACATTCTCACCACTACATAATTTATTATAGCAATAAATATCAATAGCAAATGATTATGTAAATCGTACTCTGACCACTCAGTGGGGAATTATATATCACCTCTAAAATTGTACTTGCAAGCAGTTCTGCTTCTAACAGAAATGTAAAACTTATGGTAAGTAAAATGATATAAAATTGCACACAAGATATAATTGCTGTGTTTTTAAGAGAATAAAGGAGGCTGGAGGACTCAGGGCATAAAGTGCTTACTACACAATCATGGTCACCCAGATTCGGAGCCCCAGAGCCCATGTAAAAAGCTGGGCAGTTGTGACAGCTGCCTATAATCCCAGCACATAGGAGACAGATCCAGCCTCCATGGGACAAGCAGGCTGGCAAAACTAGACAAAAGGGAGAGCTCTGGGTTCAGTGACAGAACTGGCCTCAATATAGACAGTGGAGAGCAATAAAAAAAGATACCAGAATGTCATCCTCTGGCCTTCACCTGCACATTCACATGTACACTTACACGTACATACACCTCCAACAAAACAAAAGGAACAAAAACAACAGATGAATAGTGGGGGCTTGTGGACTGAAAGGGATAATAAAGACACTAGCCTCCTAGGGTCCTTGGAATTTGAGAAATAAAAAGGCAATTACTTGTTCAGGTTTCTAAGAAATATGGACGAAATACATTCCAAAATGAAGGCTGAAGAACCAGAAACTCAGTGGCCTGACAGTGGAACAACTTGACAATGTCCACCTTGAATCAGTTAGGCACAAGGAAATGAGACCCTAACTATAGTAGTTTGGGTTTTACTGCTATGGACAGACACCATGACCAAGGCAACTCTTATAAGGACAGCATTTAACTGGGGCTGGCTTACAGGTTCAGAGGTTCAATCTGTTATCATCATTTGGGAGCATGGCAGCATCCAGGCAGGTGTGGTGCTGGAGGAGCTGAGAGTTCTACATCTTGATCCAAAGGAAGCCAGGAGCAGACTGTCCTTAGGCAGCTAAGAGGAGAATCTCAAAACCCACTCCCACAGTGACACACCTCCTTGAACAAGGACACATCTCCTAACAGTGCCACTCCCTGGGCCAAACATATTCAAGCCACCACATTCTACTCCCAGACTCCCATACACATGAGTATATGGACACCATACCTAGGTATAGCATACTGCAACAATACATTTAGTCCAACTTCAGAAGTCTCTATCACAGTCTCTACAATGTTAAAAGTCCAAAGTTCAATGTCTCTTCTGAAATTCATGCAATTTCTTAACTGTAATCCCTCAAGAAATCAAAATTAAAAAGTAGATCACATACTTTCAATATCACAGGATATATATATATATATATATATATATATATATATATTTCCAAAATGACATAGTGAATAAATACTGGACCAAAGCAAGATAGAAAACAAGCTGAGAAATTCCAAACTCTGCATCTCCATGTCTGAGGTTAAAGCACTCCTCAAATCTCCAAATCCTTTCAGCTTTGTTGTCTATAACAAACTTCTTTGTCCTGGGCTGCTTCCACTCTCTGTTAGCAGTTTTCCTTGGCAGATATCCCATGGCTCTGGTATCTTTAACATCTTGGGGCCTCAAAGACAACTTCAGCTTCTTGTTCCAATGTCTAGGATCCACACACAATCTTCTAGGCTTCTCAAAAGGGCTTGGGTCACTTCTCCAGCTCTGCCCTCTCTAGCACTCTAGGCTCTGGTTGATTCCACTTCACTGCTGCTGGTGTTCTTGGTGGTCATCCTATGGTACTGACATCTCTAATACACTGGGGTCTTCTGCTGCAACTAGGTTTCACCAATAGCATCTTATAAGCTCCCTTCATGGTGCCAAGACTCAACTTCTTTGCATGACCCCTTCAGTCCTAGGCCATCAATTGCAACTGAGGTTACACCTTCACCAATGGCCTTTCCTGGCTTCTCACAGTCTCAAGCTTCAGCTGCTCTCCATGACACCTTTGTGTCTTCAAAACCACCACCTGTGTGACTCTCACATGTTACCAAATCCAGCTGTACCACAGGGTACAACCTTGGCTCTCTCTGGAACACAGCTTCTTTAGGCTTTCAGAAAACACTTCCCAGATTTCATCTCAGTGATGCTGGTCTCTTTTTAATTACCACTAATTTCTTAGCTCCAGCTAACCAGCATTAATTGTCTCAGTAATCACTTCTATTCTTGACTCTAAAGTCAGAGCCAAAGCCTCTGACTGGAGCTGGAACATGGCCTCTTGTGCTATTACATCATCACCAGCTTTCTGTTTTCCAACTCCTTCACTGCCTAAGTTTGGCTGGAACTTGCTCTGTAAACTGACTCAAAGATCAGCAGTTCTCCTGAGTCTCCTGAGTTCTGGGATTAGAGGGATGTACCACCATGCCTAGACCTAAGCTTTTCTCTACTTTGAACTTGCTCTGTACCATGCTGGCCTTGAATTCAGAGATCTGCTTACCTCTGTCTCCTGGGATTAAAAGTGTGTACCACCATGTCTAGGCCTAAGCTTTTCATGGCCACTATTCCTCAGATCCAGATCAAAAGCCTGTGTCTTCCAGCCTGGAGATCTGGATCACAGCTGTGCTCTCCATTTCTGGATTGTAGTTCATTTCAGATTAAAAGTCCAAATGAAAACAGTAACCAGATCATAATAATGCTTAGATATAACTATCCCTTCTTCAACTGTGGAAGCAAAAGTTTAGTTGGGTGGGATCTTGCCCCAAAGTCACCACTCCCTTAATTCCATGTAATGTCCCTGAATACAAGATTTAGCTTCATTCCACTTTCTGGTGCCCCTTTACTCTTTGAACCATAAATTGTATTTTTTTTTCCTTTTGCAACTTGACACTCTTCATTAAATGATGCTCTTCTTAAGAATGAACTTTAGTAAGCACACAATAGAATTAATACCAGGCTATTTAGAGATTTTCCTTGTCAAAGCAAGTAATCTAAATCTCTTCACCTTAGCTTTAGGCAGAGTCTTCGGACAAAGGCAAAAATCAGCCACAGTCTTCACCAAAACAACACAAAACAGTCTCGCGGCCACAGACTAAAATCTTCTCCCCTAAACACTCTTGAGCTAGGTCCCTACAGTTCAAGACACCCCCAAGAATGCTGTCTTCCATGCTTCTACTAGGATGGCCCATTAAGCCCTACTTAAAGCAAGCATTCCACTACTTTAGAAAGCCCCCAAAGCCACATTCCTCCAAACCAAAGTATGGTCAGGCCTATCACAGAAATAACCCAGGCCCTGGTCCCAACTTCTGTCATAGTTAGAGTCTTACTGCTGTGAACAGACACCATGACCAAGGCAACTCTTATAAGGACAACATTTAATTGGGGCTGGCTTACAAGTTCAGAGGGTCAGTCTATTATCATCAAGGTAGGAACATGGCAGCGTCCAGGCACACATGGCACTGGAGAAGCTGAGAGTTCTACATCTTGATCTAAAGGAAGCTAGGAGCAGACTGTCCTCAGGTAGCTAGAAGGAAGATCTCAAAGCCCACAGTGACACATTTCCTCCAACAAGGCCACACCTCCAAATAGTGCCACTCCCTGGCCAAGCATGTTCAAACCACCACACTAATCTGTCTTCCACTCACCAATCCTTTCAGTGGGTTCTAGCAGAGAGCTGATGTATATGTCCCATAGCCCAAGGGAGTAGGCAGCATAAAATATACCTACCCTGTGTCATACAGGAAATTAATCTGTATTCCTCTCAATGGAAGCAGAGAATGCTCTAGATCTTTGTTCCAAGTAGTGTTATTGGAGCCTATTATGTATGGAGCTTCTATATCTACCAATCAGGTGATGTAACATGATACCCACCCTGGTGTCAGCTGTGGAAATAAGAGCTAGGAGACACCATGGCCATCTCTCAGCTTTCCATTACCATGACAAAATGCCCAAGAAACATAATGTAAAGTAGGAAGGATTTATATTGACCCACAGAGTCAGAGAGTTTTAGTTCATGGACTCTTAGCTTCATGCATTGTACAAGACATAGGCTCCAAGGATCTACTCCCTTCCATTAGATTTCACTTTATCTCCAATAGCCTATCAAATTATGAACCCATCAACAATTAATCCATTGATTAGTTCAGAGTCTTTGTAAACCAATCACTTCCAAAGCCCCTCAAGTGGCAAACAAGCTTTTAGCACATGCCCTCCAATAGTATTTTTAGATTCAAACCACAGTCCTCATTCCCTCTTGTCCCCCAAAGCAGTTGATGGGAAGTTGAGCCCCAACATCACTTGATCTCAAAAGAGGGACATGTTGTGAAGCAGTACACAATTTTCTCCTTCCCTGGCTTTGGTGAGAAGTGGAGAGGCTAAGCCCCTATCTTCACCCAGCATCAATAAGAGACTTAATGAGGTGGCTGAAAACCAGACAACTTGGTATTCTGCCTCCTTCTTCCCATGCTCATGTGGTCCATTTTTGTTAGGACAATATTGAACAAATACAGAGGAAAGAGGAATATACTTATACAGGAATCTTTGGAAACTCGAAATAAAACAGGATCTCATTGTAACATCCAAATACCCTGGATACAAGTAAGAAACAAGACCTCACTCATCCTATGACAGGACAGGAAAATAATGAAGGAAATTAGAAATATCAACAGATGATGAAGGAAAAGAATCAGCTGCTGAATTTTATGACAAGGATGTAAAAGAAACCACCACAAAAAATGCTTCTGTGGTAATAAAACATGTCTTCCAAACAAAAACAAAGGAAAAAGAATCCCAGCAAAGAAATAAAAGAATTTAAAGAATTAAATATAAATTATAGAACTAAAAATAACAGTAACTGAAATAACAGAATTACAGAATAATCTCTGTAATATGTGAAGGTAGAGTGGAATCAGTGAACTTGGTGGCTGATCAATAGAATGTAGTTTTTACATCTGAGAGAAAATATAGAATTCTTACCTTTATGTGCCCATCTAATCTTAGCAAACAACATAACCCATTTTCCTAACCAAAAAAAAAATTATTTAATTCTTACATATGGCTAAATACTATATTATTGTGTACTGTGACATACTTAGATCAAACATCAAATCTCAAAAGAACTTAAAAAATATATAGGACTGAGTGGCGGTGATAACAGGATGCTTCAAAACACGTGAAGCACAGATAGAATGACCCCACGAGGGAAATGGGGCAAGTCCCTGGGGCATTTTCTTGAAATGCACCCAGACCACTGTGGGTGGGGCCACCTCTGAGCAGATGGTCTCGAGTTATATTAAGAAAGCAAGCGGAGCAAGCCAAGAGGAGCAAGGCTTTAAGCAACGTTCCCTCATGGTCTCTGCATCAGTTTCTGACTCTAAGTCCTGCCCTGACTTACTTCCCTTCATGATGGACTATAAGCTATAAAAAAGAAAAAATCAACCCTTTCCTCCCCAAATTGTTTTTGTTAATGATGTCTATCACAGCAGTAGAAAACAAGCTGAGAGAAAAAACAAAGACAGGAAATCAGGACCCAAGTCACCAGCACCAGGAATGACAGAGGATGTGTCATCAGGGATTTTGCAGCCATTGAAAGATCAATGAGGAAGAAACTCTGTGAATCTGACAGCTCAGGAGGAAAGGACAAATTCTTCAAAAGCCACCAGCTGTTCAAATGTATAAAAGTTAAAATAGAGTACTCAAGTAGTTCTATAATGTTACAGAAATTAAAATTTTAGTAACGATTAAAAACGCCTGAAGAACAATTTGTAGGCCTGATCTTAGCTAGAAACTCCAATAGTCAATTAAGGACTTTTACAAAATTTCTCCTGGAAAACAAGAGAATTCTTATTTTCACAACTTATTTTAGGAGGATGCAAATAACCTGATACCCAACAGACAATAGTATAAAGAAGTCAAAACCATAGACTAATGCCGCTCATCAACTTAGACAGCAAAAGTCTTGGCAAAATGTTAATAAATTAAATCTAGCAATGTGTAAAATGAAGTACATACTGCGGCCTAGTGAGATTTGTTCCTGATGTGCAAAGATATTTCAAAACTCAAAAGTGAGACCAGCGCAATTCTCTTTATCAGTGGATTAAAAAAGAAAAGTCATACAATCATATTAGTTTACATAGGAAAAGCACTTGACAATATCTAACTGGCTTTTGTAATAAAACTTCAGCAAACTGGAAAAGGGGGATGTTTTAAATGTAATAAAGAGAATCTACAAGTATACCAGACATGATTAATGGTGAAATGGTGAATGATGGATCAAGAACAAGGAGAAAGACAAGAACATCCTCTATAGCTGTGACACAGAACATCACTGTATCATAGGAAACCATAGGCAATGCAATAAGACAAGAAAAATGAAGACACAGAGGCTTAAAGGCGTAGAAAAAGCCTGTCTCTGTAGATTACAGGTTGTAAACAATACAGAAAGTCTACTATAACTTGCTGAGTTCAGTAAGATCTCAGGACATAGAAAAACTAATTGCTCTTCTACATAATAATAATAATAAGCTAGAAACTCAAATTTAAAACGTAGCATTTATAGTTTTTAAAAGGAAAATGTAGTATCTTGATATAAATCTAGCAAAACATACATAGAGTTTACATGCTCAAAATCACAAGTTTTCCCAAAAGATATCCAAGAAGACCTAGATAAATATAAATGATAAAATTAGAAGCGTTTTAAAAGAAAATTAATGACTGGAAATGTGGCTTAGTTGGTTGAGTTTTCATCTGGTATGCTTGAAGCTCTAGAGTTAATCTTAGCATGGGTAGACTCTGAATACCTGGAATCTCATGGGCACAGTGTGAACACCTAGAATCTCATGGGCATGGGCACAGTGTGAGTACCTGGAATATCATGGGCACAGTGTAAACACCTAGAATCTCATGGGCATGGGCAGTGTGAACATCTGGAATCTCATGGGCATGGGCACGGTATGTACATCTAGAATCTCAGAGCTTAGGAGAGACATGGAAACAGGAGGGTCAGAAGTTCAAAGTCATCCTTAGCTTACATAGTAAGTTAGAGGCCAACCTAAGCTACAAGGGACTTGTCTCAACACAAAAGAAAACCAAATGGGAAAATTCACAAGTCCTCTAACAATGGAAAAAGTCATAGACTTGACATCAAAAGTATAATTCATTTAAAAAAAAAATGGACAAAATGAAGCTATGTTCTCGCTACCCATTGCCTGTCTCTGATTGATTTCCAGGGGAGTTATTTCTGTTCCCCAGTTTCTTGAATTTTCCCTATTTCACTTAGGAGCATCAGAGTAGGACCCAGTGTAGAGAATAGCATTTGCCTCACAACTGGCCAATTCTCACATTCTAAAGGAACTGTGCTTTGGCCAGTGCAGCCAGTACCACCTCCCCAGTCATTATCTAGGGATGGCCTCTGGAGACTGTGCAGCTTGGGAACTCAGGCACACAGCAGGGCATGCTGCAGGTGTCTTTCTGGGGGTATTTTGACTGATGCAAGCTGGCTGGCTGACCTCTCCCCAGCATCATAAATCTGGTATTGCTCACTTACCTAAAGATGAAACTCTCAGTTCTACAGATGTCGGGTGGCTGTCATTTAAGCTAAGATGTGCTTCTGTTTCTGCAGCATTTTCCATTTCCCTTTGAGGAAGATGGTAGGTTTTCTGACCCTTCCGTTATTTTCTAGGGCAGAGGTTTTAGGCTCTTGATGAAATTTAATTACACCCTCCACCAAATCCAATTATGATCTGAATCCATGAAATCCCATTAGAACTTCCTTTTGCCTCATTAGATATACACTGAGACAGATCCTAGCCTAATCCACCCTGGCAGATTTCCTAAATAATGGCATCCAAAGACTTTGCATATATAGTTTATTACCCTGAAGTGCAAAAATGCAAAACATGCAAATGAGCCCCAGGGAACTTGCTTAACGACCAAGCTGGAGTGGGGTGGGGGTGGGGTGAAGGTGGAGGGTGGCATTCTGGTACTACCTGGCTGGAGTAACTTGTGTTCTAGAGACTCTGCATAGGAACTGCTGATTAGGAAGCTGCCTGTTCATAGATGAGAAGCCTGGCAGTGCCCACTGTGAGTCCTATGATCCACAAGAACAAATATTTCTCCAAGCAAGAGAAAAGTGGCTTGCTGTAGCTCAGGACTGCTTTCCTATAGATTATTCCTCTGGATACTAGATTTTAGATTCATTCAGGACAGGGTTGGGGCCAGGCTTTTGCTGCATTGGCTAGGGGCAGCAATTTTTCCCTGGCTGAATTGGTCCATGCTGTAAATATCAGAGTTTAATTTTCTTTTATAGCTGAACTCCTTTGTATACATAAAGCCCATTTTTTTTTCTGCTTGTATATTGATGGACACAGAGATTGATTCCATGGTTAGCTATTATGAATGACACTGCAGTAAACACGGGAATACAGTATTACTTTGGTATGCTGGCTTCATTATTGGATAGCTACCCAGAAAGGGGATAGTTAGATCATATGATCATTCTTTTTTTGGCTTTTTGAAGAGCCTTGTGGTCTCCATAATGGCTGTGTGAAGATGTTTTTTTTTTTTTTCTTTACCATCCACCAGGATTTTTTTTCTGTTTTGTTTTACTATCAGCTACTCTGAATGGTGAGATTATACCACACTATAGTTGATTTGTCTATCCTGATGGCTAATAATACTGTTTTCACAAATTTCTTGGCTGCTACTACTTCTTCTAAGAAGTGTCTGTTTTGAAGTTGAGTTGTTTGGTTTGTCCTGTGAGTTTCTTATACAGATGCTAACCCTTTGTCCACTGGCAAATGTCCCCTCCCAAATGTCCTCTCCCATTCTGTGGGCCATCTGTTATGCTCGTGGTTGCTCCTTTTGCAGTGTAGAGAGTTTAGTTTAATATAACCCATCTTTTATACTTTCCTGTGTTTCTGAGGTCATAATCATTGCCTACACTGCTATTTTATAGTGTCCCCTTATATTTTATGTATTTTAGAGTGCCCCCCCCCTTATATTTCATCTATTTGAGAGTGTCCCCTTATAATGTATCTATTCTAGAGTGTCCTGTTATAGTATACCTATTCTGGAATGCTATTTTAGAGTGCATTCTATTTTAACAATTCTAGAGTGTTCCCCTTATATTTTATTCTGTACCTTCATAGATTCAGAGGCTTACATTTAAATCTTTGATACAGTTTGTATTGATTTTTGTATGGGAGAGAGACAGGGGCCACCCTATTCTAGTTTGTAGATGATGTTCCTTGTACAGAAAAGCCCAAGGACACTGTCAACGGTGCATCAGGACTGATAAACTCAGTAAAGGTGCATTATATAAAACCAACATGCAAAACTCTAGCATTTTATATGTTCAATGTACAAATGACAAGATTTCTAAGAAAGAAGTCATGAAATCAGACCTATGAAATAGCCAAAAACATAAAAATAAAGTGCACAGGAAAAAATTGAACCAAAGAAAGACTTTTACCATAGAAATTGCTGGACACCAATGAATGAAAATGAAGAGGACATAGAAAGAACGGTCCTGCTGGTGTCCTAGAATAATTAATACTGTTAATGAGCAAGAAATCTTGAGCACAATGTATCTATCACTACACCTAATTTCATAAGTACCACAATAGTGTGGTACATGCAGAAAGCTAGGGGAAGAAGGTAGAAAACCAGAAATAAATCCAGCCATCTGCAACTGATAGAGACATCACAAGGTGACAGAAAACACAACATCCTCTTTGGTAAAAGAGAAAAGTAGGTAGCTGGGCACATAGGAATGGAGAACTTATAAGACAATGGCTTTCTGGAGCCAGCCCAAGAGGATTCTGTAAAGAACTTTCCGGACAGCAGTAATGCAGCAAGCCCCGGACACATCTAATCCAAGAGAGCACAGGAGAGCCATGGGATCAAAAGGATGGCTTCAAACAGGAAGTGGTTTCAAACAGGAAGTGGTTTCTGTTTAACAAAGAGCATGAGTAAGAAGCAGGAAGACCTTAGCAATAGCAATGCCATGGGGAAAACATATGCTTCTTCTTAAACAAAGTGTGGTGTGTGTGTGTGTGTGTGTGTGTGTGTGTGTGTGTGTAAGAGAGAGAGAGAGAGAGAGACAGAGAGAGAGAGAGAGAGAGAGAGAGAGAGAGAGAGAGAAGAAGAATAAGAAGAAGAATGATAAAAAGAAGAAGAAGAAAAAGAAGAAGAAGAAGAAGGAAGAAGAGGAGGAGGAGGAAGAGGAGGAGGGGGAGGAGAGGGAGAGAGGCCATTGAGACACCAGGACAAATAGGCTGCAATGAAACACACTCAAGAACACACAAGAATCTATTTTGACTTTAACACCTAGATGCTTCTACTGGTTTGACAAAAACTATTAAAGAATTGTCATTTCTGGAGCGAGACATTGGAGGCAAAGTATTGGAGGCAAAGCATTTTTACATAACACTTTTAGTTTATTTTTTTTACATAACACTTTTAGTTTATTTTATTTTACATAACACTTTTAGTTTATTTTATGTGATTATGAGTTTTTAAGAATCAAGTGTACTTGAACTAGAGTCTCTCTCTGGACATGACCTGACTCTCATGGTTAGGAACTCACAGTGGCTGTGCTTGCCTACACAAAGCCTGTGCAAAACCTATTCAAGATTGAGCCAGCTAAAACTTCAGCACATATGAGACAAATGATCTCTAGCCCCGTCCCTAATGGGGGAGCTATTTCTGGCTATGAATGGTGTCTGTGGAGCAAGAATCATTCTTTTTTGAGGGCGTGGCTACCAGTAGTTTCCCATTCTCCAGTGGATGGCCCCACTTTCATGCACATATGGGCGGTACTAACTGGACTTAGTGGGTTATCAAAAAACAAAAACAAAACACACACACACACACACAACCAAATCCAGGAAACAAAGACATGAAGTTGGTAAGGCACATGTTAGGAGAAACATGGAGGAATTGGAGATGGAGATGAAGGGGTAGATATATTTCAAAAATATATTCTCAAAAATGAAGAAAAAGTTTAAAGATATATAGTTCCCCTTTAAAGCATAAAATGTAGAGAAGGAAAGAGAAGGAATAAGGAGTGACAGATGAGAAGTTCTTTCCAAGAGAACAAGTTTATCTATATCATCTACCATGTATGTATGTATGTATGTATATGTATGTGTATATATATATATATATATATATATATATATATTATCATTTATCTACTTATTATCTACCATCTATCACCTATCTCTTATCTATCATTTCTCACCTATTTATTTATTTATCTATCTTCTATCACATCTCTGTCTCTTACCTATATATCAGCTATCTATCTCTATCTAAATATCTGTCATCTATCTATCTATCTATCTATCTATCTATCTATCTATCTATCTATCTTTTAGCCTTATTCTTCTCCCATAACAGAAAGAAATTGAAAATTTCCTCAGGTAAATCATACATATATAGTGACTGGAATAAGATCCTTGGGGCCATCCTGGAGTGACAGTAAAGGGTTACTTTGGTCTGAAGTTTTTGAGTTCTCCTCTGTTCTAGAGAGAACATTGTAATGAACCAGAAAGCAATCTCACAGACCCTGGTCCTTTGGCTTTGGTTGAGTCCAAGTGGCTAGCAGGTGATGTTGAGGGACCCAATATCAGGGCAAGCATGTCCCCAAAATTAGAAGTGAAGGTGGGATCACATCAATTGCATAATCTATCTGAAGGGATAAGATCCAGTTGTCAGCAGGATCTGGGCCAGGTGGCCACTCCTGCGGGTTATAGCTCCTGTTTTCCTGGAAGATCAGCTGCTTGCCTCCTGGAAAGCCAAGGGTCTGCCTGACCCACAGAGCTGGGGGTAGGGTAGGGAGATAGTTCAAGAGCCTTCCTAAAACCTACAAATGGAAGACATCATAGGGTTACACATAACGTAATAACAACAGAACTTAGGAGTAGATAAGAGGTATGGACTAAGGGGTATGTGAAGTGAGACCACACAGCTGGTTAACGGAGGTAGTGAGGGCCAAGATGGAATAGGGCAGTCAAACCTCTGCCTGGGACCAAGCTATACACTTCAGAACAATGATGGAGCCCAAGCTAGGGTAGTAGCATGGACACATAGAAGGATATCTCCAAGATCTATTTAGGGCTAGGATTGATCCCAAGCAATTCCAAATGTGATCATCCTCCCTGGAAATGGAGAGACTTTGGAGCAATTTTTAAAAAGCTGACCAAGGTAGTTTAAATAAGCATTGTTTTTCTCTTTCCAAGTCCGTTGACCCATGCACAAAGCTGGCACTCAGTTTTCAAAACCAGATGTTTCGTCATCTAAATATTTAAAGCTCCCTTCAAGGACTCCGTGTGCACTCTTGGAGGAAGGTAGCCTTCCAAATCCAAGCCACTCTTTTATCTTTGCTTCTCTGTTCTCCAGAGAAATCCCTTCATTTTCTGCACAAACTGTAACAGTTTCACAATGAAGTTGATTTTAGCATTGTTGTACAAGTGATGCTGGTGGGTCTTTGACAAGAATGTGTTAACTGTGTATTTTAATTTTGATGATAATCTAAACAGACTAGTCTAAATAGGGTATGTCGACTGTTGGAATAACAACCATACAACTAAGAACTCACATGAGCATCCAGCCTTTGTCTTTGTATAGTGGTTTCCTCCCATCCAGGAGACCTCCCCTGATCCATGGGGTGAACATCTTGAGACATTTAGTCAATGACTAAAAAGTTATGGGTAGTACAGGAGGTACCAAACCTTGGCTATGCTGTTTGTTCCTGGACATACACATCTATGATGAGATTTCATTTATACATTAGGTTCAGCTAAAAAATAATAATAACACAACAGTAATGATATACTGTAAGCATTATTATCAAAACTTATGATTGTCTCTGGAATTTTTGACTTAATATTTTCTGCAGATTTAACCATGGGTAATTGAGACCTCAGACAGTGCCCCTGTGAATAAGGGAGGACTGGAGGATTTGTAAACTCTCTGTACCAAGCCCCAAATTTGGACACTAGAAACAAGTGAGGGGAGAAAAGTTGTAGGCTCAGTGTAAGTGAAATAAAAAGTGTTTGTGTCGAGCAAAAGCCAAGGGAGGTGGGGTGCATGGCTGCTACAGGAAGGGTGAGGAGAGGAGCCTCTTCCCCAGCCAGCAGAGCCAAAATCAAACTGTATGGGGTTCTGCCACATCTAGGAGGGCCAAGTTCCTGCCACAATGCATTCTATGCCTTTGTATTGAGGCCATTGATGTGAGATTCATTGGTGCTTGTAATGTGGCTTGTATTTAATTTTATCGTTTATAGTTGGACAGATCTATAAACATAAGGTGTTTATATTTAGTTTTATATTTGAGCACATTTAAGTAACATAATTTGAAACAAGCTAAGTCAACATTGCAAGGGATTTTTCCCCCCTTCAGAAAGGTTTCCACATTACTCAAGTTGAAGAAAACTTGAAAGGACTCATTTTCAGAAACCTCCCTGGTGTTTGTTTATTTATTTTGTCACAGATTTTAAGTCTTGTTTGCTTTTCATTTTCAGTAATAAAAATTATACACATGTAATGTTGGAGCTGTGGTCATGGCCAGGCCCTGGGTCTGAGGAGGGGACTGACATATGCCCATAGACATGAACACAGGAACCTGGTGGAAGGGAGGGACAGACCCACAGGGGACATTTGAGATGTGGTGGGGGTGAGGATAGGGAAACTGTAGTTTGGGAGGGGCTCTCATCTGTTTTGGGGAGGTTAGTCTTAATCAGTTGTTAGTGGGGCTATCGGTCAGTACATTATTCTTGGTAATGTGGCTAAACCATCAGAACACCTGTCATTCTCCATGGTGATGTCAGGCCAGCTCTGCAGCCCATCTGCTTGCAAGGCCTGACTCTCTTCCCAGAAGTAGGCTTCACTGAGCTGACCCTGTAGTTGTTCCTGGGTCTCAAAGCAGCCACCTCAAATCTGGAGAAGGACGGAGTCTTAGGAAGCACCGCGACCCCAACCCTCCATGAATCCTCCAGCTGGACTTCTCTGTGGTCCCTTTGGCCAGTCATAATACACACATCTGAACTTGGAGATTTGGCTTTGCAGAAAACTGGGGATAAGGATGAACATTTTCTGTCTCCCAATAGGAAAGGTTTGGATCAAAAATAAAAATCTGTGGGGTGTGGAGGCATTGCATCAGCTGTTTGCAGAGCAGACCTGCTCCTAAGCTGGACTCTGTGACACAAGGTGAACTGGCTGGACACACAAAGTGGGTTCTTTCGGGTAATAATGGATCTGGCAGAACTGGAGGCAGGACCACACTCCCTGCTCCTCTTACTAGCTTCTGTGAGTCACTGGAAGATAACTAAGCAGTGATCTCTTCCTTCAGGGCCAGGTGGGTCCTTTAATAACTGCAGTAGGCCCAGGGAACTCAGAGTGTGATAAGGATTTAGATAATCTGAGGTTCTTTTTCCTCTTCACCAGGCCTACAGCTGCTACTTAGCTCTCACTGGTAGCTGTCCTGGGGAATGTGGGTTCAGACTTTCCAGAATTTCCAGTTTTTCAAATGGTGAGCACAGTATTTTTAATGTGGAATGGCTGGCATGGTGGTATCAAACCAAGCCTATCTACCAGGAGGGCTGAGAGCCACCCACATAGTAGGCTCGGGCCCTTGGCTCCCGAACGGTTCTTTTGAATGTTTCTATTCTGAACACTAGCTTTGGGTACTAATGGAAAAGGTTGATGGTTCCTTGGGGAAGGCAAAGGACCAGAACTGAGCTTCAAAAGTTACTGTCCTTATATCCATAGTATTCCCAGGAGATGGCCTCTAGCCACCACAGGTTCCTGAATTGTATGTAACTATAAGAAGCTGCAGAGTGGGGAGTGGAGGTGGGGGTACTGGAGGAATGATGCTCACTTAGGATAGATAGCAGGGGTCTGTTTTATTCACATTGTGAAATTTCTGGCTTGGCCTTTGCCTAGAGAATAGGGGCATTACCTACAATACACATAGGACTGTACATGTGTATATTGTATTCTGTGTTGCCATAGACTCCTAGGTGCATAGCATGAATGTAATTATATTGTATTGTGGCCATCCTGTGCATATAAGCTCCATGTCTGCCCTCCCTATACCAAAGATGGCTTTGGTTTCTATACAGTGAGCTGGGTTTGTCACCAGTTATTAGTTGCAAGGAACAGTTTGAGCAAGCCCCATTAAGGGATGTTGTGTGTGGCCCTACTATAATAGTCAAAGATAGGAACTGCATGCTGTGGTGGGACTCGGACTGTACGGCCCAAGTACGTGAGAAACTGAAAAGTGAAAAGGGGAAGGAAGGAGAAGACTAAGGAGAAAAGGGCTTGTCTGTCTGTCTGTCCTCTACTGCCACAGAGCACTTCCCACAAACCTGCACACAAGGGGCGCCAAATCATAACTGCCATGGTACACTTAGAAAGTCTGCTTTAGAAGCCCCAATGGGAAACAGCAAAGGGACATTTCCAGCAGCCTCTCTGCCCTCTGAGGTATTCTTCCCACCACCCTGGAAATCACATTTCCCTCTCTGTCTTGATGGTACCAAGTGTGAGTGATGCTGCCTCTCTATGTATTGCTGTGAGGTCACCTGTCACTTCCATGCCTACTGTAGAGATATCTCTGCCATCTGCCCAGTAGGCACCTGATCCTGTATTCTGTATGAACCTGTCTCTGTGTATTCTGTCCCTGCCTCTATGTCTGTCCCATAGTAGGCACTGCTGGGTATAGAATTATTAGAACATGGACTCTGGTTTTAAGTTCTAGTCCTTGCACTTCCTGGCTCTGAGACCCTAGCAGGCTGCTTGAGTTGTTTTATCTAGACAATCAATACCCATTAAATGGGTTTTATATTTAAAGAGTTTAGGACAGAGCCCACGGAAGGTACTCAGAGCAAAAGGCTGTTACCATTATAAGTGTAGCATAAGTAATTAAGGGAGGGATGGCGGATTAAAGGGAGGAAGGAAGGAAGGAAGGAAGGAAGGTAGGTAGGTTCGTTAGTTTTCTGATCTTTGGAGTTCAGATCAACTCTCCCTCCCCTACTCCTTACAGTGAAAGGTTCTACTTCTCCACTCCTTGAGCTTCTGGGACTGTCATGTCCTTGCTGGTGTGTCATGACCTTGCTGGTGTCACCAGTCCAGTGTGCACATGCTGACCTCTCAAGTTCACAGGGAAGCTCCCAAGAGATACATGTGTGCTTCATTCATCTGTATAGTCCGTACTAAACATAGGTAGTATGTACTATGCACGTAGTAGGTGCTTTATAAATATGGTGGGCTGAAGGGAGGACACCATTAAGATGTTACTTGTTTAATCGTTAATGGATGAGACAGGGAATATAAGTTAAATTGGCCTTAGACTTGGCTAAAAATAGCAAAAATCACATCACTCTCATTCTTTTGAAATGTGACCTAAACATCCACCTCCCTCTGTTTAAAAAGTCAAGTACCTGTTTAAGGGCCAGGAGTTACTCAGAATGTCACACTGGTTGGTTTACATGTTAACTTCAAATAACTTTAACAGCTCAGCTCCCTTCTTGGAGTCTTTCCTCCTACTCTCCCTCTTACTGTGTTTCACTCTCTCCACCTTCTCTCTTCTCACCAGAGAATTCTGAACGTTCTCCTCAAGAAGCCTTGCCTGGGTGGGTTATCCAGCATCTAAGAGAAGTAAACTGTTAAGGCATCTGATAGAGAATAACACCTATTTACCTTTTGTTGATCTTCATGTACCGAAGTGACCCCTGAGCTGGCCTTTGGGAGCCCAGTATTGCTGGCTCCTGCAGAGGAGAATACAGGATATTCAGTTCCACGTGCATTTTGAGTAAGAACAAATGACATTTTAGCATATGTGCCATGCAGTGTTTGGGTGTCTGTGTTAACAAGGTATCTTGCATTCTCCATGGCAAGTTCCAAGACCAGGTCCAGCTTTTAGGGGTGACACCTAGGCAGTAGCACGGGGCCATGTGCAGAAGGCCCCCACTTGGCTTTCTGTTCTCTCCTCACCATCAGGAATTAGTAAAGGACACCTTTTTACTGTGCTCTTGCAGCACATTGTGGACCCCTGAAGCTACAAGCACTTCGCCTTGCTTGACTCCATCGACAGACACGGTGCAGACCCCAGTGCTCCCACCGCCTGCCTGTCCCTCCCTTCTCCCTAAGGGGTTATCTAGAAGTTTCTCCTTGGACTCATTTCTTTCTATTCTAATTGGCTCAAATGTTTCTGTCTTGGCAGCAAACCTTCCCAGTTAGACTTTTTACTCCAAGTTCACTGTACCTGGCAAGAATCAGTGAAATCTTTAGCATGTGGAAATGCAAAGTTGATTCACATATGCCTTGAAAAGTGATTTGACCTAAAAAAAACAAAAACCAAAACCCTTTTATTGGTGTTACACAATCTGTGTTCCAGGGTGCACTGGATATTTATGATAAGTGTGTGTTTCTGATATGTGTTTCTGTACAGTGCCTCACACCCGTGGTCTCTGTACAGTGCCTCACACCCGTAGTCTCTGTACAATGCCTCACACCCGTGGTCTCTGTACAGTGCCTCACACCGTAGTCTCTGTACAGTGCCTCACACCCGTAGTCTCTGTACAGTGCCTCACACCCATGGTCTTCAATGTTGGCTGCATTGAATTACTTAATTCCTCCTGTAGATGGGTCCTGGTTTTCATTGTTGTTGTTTGGGTTTTTTGTTTTTGTTTTTTAAGAAAAAAAAATCTTTGCTGACTATGCAGGCACTCCCGAGTTCTAAAACAGGACTCTTAGGTAGGCATGCAAGAAAATAGGGTACTCACATGTAGAACCAGAGATTTGTATAAATAGCCACAAACACAGTCCTCAGACAGAAACTGTATCACAACCTCCCTTAAGGAAATTTGGTATAAGGACAACGCCAGACTTGGATAAAGGTGTAACACTCGCATTTTAAAACATCATGGTTATAAAAGAATATATTTTAAATAATGAAATCTCTACTATAAGGAAAATCCTGGTGAATAAATATGTTGTAGAATTCATGCACTTGTGCTATACCTGAGGTCCATCCAGGGGGTAGAAGTGGTGAGAGAATCTCTCTGTCCTACTTCACTTTTGTGACTTCTTGTGAGTCAGCAATGGTTTTAAAGCAGGAAATCACACTAACATTATAAAGTGGTGAAAATATAAAATGTGGTATATTATAATTAGGAATGTATATCACAGGTGGAAAAGCCTACCTTAGCTGCACGCTTAGCTAAGGCATCTGCCCTGTCTTGGCTGCCTCTGTTATTTTGTCTGATAAAGTAACAGAGATCTAGAGATTGTAGGCCCCAAATCTTGGTGGCTGAGAGCTTCTATCATGAATCCGAGGATCAGTCTTGACTACCTACTCCATTGGATTTAGAAGCATCTGGAAGATTATCAAAACACACCTGGGTGTGGCTGTGAGGATTAGCTAAGCGTGAGGACCCTTGAATGTACCGTCTCCAAGCCAGGAGTTGGATGGACTGACCGAAAGAAAGGAGAAAGCCAGCTAGTGACATACTTCCTGCCTCTGCTTTCTAGCCACCGGATGCCTGTGGCTCTACCCCACTATGCCCACCATGCTATGAAACTGTGAGCCCAAACTAATCCTCCCATTATGTTGTTTTGTTGGCTGTTTGCCACAGGAACAAGAAAGTCTTCCAACACCTGGACTCTTTTGCCAGGGAGGCATGAGCAGCCCAAAATAACCCATTTGAAAAGCATGAGGATTTGTCATGACCTAGAAAAGGAGAGGAGATCCCAAGTGGGTTACCTGCTTCTGTGGCACTATCCAGGGGGCAGTTTCTCTCATCTCTCTTAAATTTAGCAGGGAGAAGTTGATTATTATATCATTCTAATCTTATTCTAATTAGGGTGACTTAATATTCTCAATTTAAGTTGCTTAAATCAGGAAGGCATAAGCAGTGACAGTTGGAGGATGTCACCAAGGCACTGGAGAAGGGAATGAAGACAGGAACAGACCTTGCTCCTTCCCTCATTCAGGACAATGACTCCCCAGTCTGTTGTTCCCTGTCTGCTGGTGAACAACAAACATATCTGCTGTTCCGTTAGTTATGTTCCCTGCAGTGGGGAGACCACAGAGCAGCCAGCATGGACTCTGTGCTGAGGTGACCATAAACCCAGGGAGGAGTGCAGTGGGCGGGAATCAGAAACAGCACTTGCTTAA
This sequence comes from Arvicanthis niloticus, assembly GCF_011762505.2. Lineage (NCBI taxonomy): Eukaryota > Metazoa > Chordata > Mammalia > Rodentia > Muridae > Arvicanthis > Arvicanthis niloticus. The sequence goes on from NC_047659.1 coordinate 98,922,147, forward strand.
CAGGTGCAATAATGCTGGTTTTGGAGCTAGAGGGAGACTGAGTTGGAACAAGCATAACTTAAATAGATTTACAAAACTGTAGATATTCATCTTGAAGATACACTGAGGAACCCGAGCTTGCCTGTGGGGCCGTTTTAATTTTACCTCTGGTTAGAGTTAGTTGCTTCCCTTACTGTTGGCAGTGTTTGATTTTTACACTTACTTTATATAGCTGTAACTGTCATGAAAACGTTCGTGCCACTTGACCCCATCTCACAGTGATCCCAAGCCCATTGGAGTTAACACACTGGTGCTCTATACTGTTTCACCCCCCTCCCACAACCCTAAGATAAAATCTTGGGCCATGTGGTCCATCTAAAGACATAACTTTATTTTTTTTAATATTTAATTGTTTTTATTTTATGTATATGGGTGTTTTATTTGCATGTATGTCTGTGTACCATGTTTGTGCCACACCCAAGGAAACCAAAAGAAGGTGTCAGATGTCCTGGAACTGGAGTTACAAAGGTTGTGAATCTGCCATGTGGGTGCTGGGGAATCAGCCTGTGTCCTTTGGAAGAATAGCTAGTGCTCTTAACCTCAGAGCCATCTCTCCAGCCTCTAAAGATATAAATTTAAAGTTCCAAGACAACACTTCAAGGAACCAACAAAAATGTCACATCTTTGCACAGCTCCAGGGACTTGGCCTGATGAGGAGCTGTGGCTGAATAAAGAAGTAACAGACACACGGACAGACGACACACGGATAGACATCCTGGGTTTGGGTGGACTGGGCTCTCTGCTGGAGAAACTGCACCCCGGAAACTCAGTGTGTCTATTGTATAGAGTTGAACAGGGGGACAGGGTTATTGTATACAGATAATCAAGGAGTCTGGATGGATAGTACACAGCTGGATCGAGGAGGCAGATTTGTCTAATCTCAATAGAAACAGTCTCTCAAGGAGAACAGTCCTCAGGCCGTAAACATGGTGGGGCAGGGAAGCTACAGTGGCCATTTCCTGCCCACACCTCCAACACTTGCACTCACACCCCAAAGGAAGAGTTTTGTATTTTGCTAAGCCCCACCCTGGCAGGGAAGGCTTTACCATTTTCCCATGGACCTGAGGCTTTGGGGTCGTTGTTCCTGGGTCAACAGCACACATTTATTCAGGACTTTACTTCCTCAGGGCTTCCTCTGCTCCCTGTAAGAAAATTTGGAGGTCAGGACAACTTGTAACAACTGGTTTTCTCTTTCCACCCTGCAGGGAACTGAAATCAGGTCGGCAACTCAGTGATGAGTGCCTTTACCCACTGAGCCAACTTGATGGCCCTGAAGTCAGTTTATAATAAGCAAAATAAAAATCTCACTAAGATATAGCAATTGCTGCATCTCTACACAGAATTTCTATGGTAGCCTCAAATGCAGACTACAGCCCAGGCTTAAGCACCAGTTACGGCTGGAAACATCCCAGAGTGTCTTCAGTTAGGAAAGGAGTGAATGGCTGGGTCACTGTGTGCTGACCTAAATCACTGCTGCCTTCAGTCCTTCACCAGGCAGCTTGACCTTTCCAGAGTCTGGCACCAGAGAACCCAACAGCTTTGATGTTAGTGAATCAGATTCTGAGTTCTTAGCAGCCTACCAGTGTTTGAACACAGCATTCGGTAGAACGTTGCAGGTAGCCTAGTCCTCTGCTGTCTGAGCTTGTCCTATTCACTTCACACCTGGTATTATACATGCCAGTGCTAACTAAGTTCCCCCAGACCCTGCCCCACGAATGCTCTGAGATCTTTCTGCATCTGCTCCCAGGAGCAGTATGGCTTTCTCTAAGAACCCTTGTGTTTATTTGCATGAGGATTTAGTCCCATGATCAAAAAAGAAAAGTGCTATCTGTCTAAATATGTTGATATAAAGATTAAGGGTGCCGAGCAGTGGTGGCACATGCCTTTAATCCCAGCACTTGGGAGGCAGAGGCAAGCGGATTTCTGAGTTGGAGGCCAGCCTGGTCTACAGAGTGAGTTCCAGGACAGCCAGGGCTATACAGAGAAACTCTGTCTTGAAGAAAAGAAAAGAAAAAAAAAAAAAAAGATTAAGGGCTAGGGAGACAGTTCAATGTGCAAAATGCCTGCTAGGTAAGCATGAAGGACCTGTGTTCATCTCCCCAACACCCATGTAAAAGCTAGGTGAGTCTGTGTGAATCTTTAATGCCAGCAATGGGGGAATGGAGACAGGCAGATGCCAGGGGCTCACTGGCCAGCCAGCCTAGCTAAAATGGTGGACCCCTCATTCAATGAGGAACCTGCCATAGAAAAAAAAAGTGGAGAGAGAAATTGACTTCTGGCCTCCACACTCATATACATGAGAGAGTGTAGCACACACACACACACACACACACACACACACACCACTGAACTATATCAAATGTATTATAACAGTATACAATTGGAAGCAACCTAAATATCCTACTTAGTGGAAATGTTTAATTAGTTATGATTTGTCCAAGCAATATTATACAGACATTAAGCAGATAAGTAGATTTCTATGTCCCAATGAAAATCCAAGTTTCACTTAGAATACTGTTGTGAATGACAACATCTATCACATGCATACAATCCATGTACAAGTATTTCAGAAATGCAGGGCCTGGAGAACAGTCTTGTAATCAAGGTCCTCAGGAGGTTGAGCCTAGACAATTGTAGGTCTGAGGCCAGCCTGAGAAACTTAGTAAGACTTTTTTTTTTAAAGAAAGTAAAAGGAAATATTATATATTGGGTTTAGAACTGCAGAGATGGCTCATTGGGTAAAGTTTTTGTCATATAAACTTGAGGACCTGATATCTGATCCCTAAGCTCATGAAAAAAAGTAAAGCTGCACACACACACACACACACACACACACACACACACACGAGAGAGAGAGAGAGAGAGAGAGAGAGAGAGAGAGAGAGATCATGTATGCTATTGTGAAATAATGAAGGAAATGTTTTAAAATTAATAGCTGAAAAAAGATGAATTCGCCTGTTGGGTTCGTGCTCTGATAAGCATTTGTTAGTGTGTGACTGTCAGCAGGGCAGCCTGAGCTTAGGCAACATGGTTCATGGTTCAGCTGGGTTTGCTTGTGCTCACTCTTGCTACAAGGGCTTGGTCAGTGGCAGGTTGGGCCAAGTTACATCACTCATACAACTAGTGCTGGCTTTGCACTGTTGGCTAAACCTCTTTTGTGGGTGATCCACAGATATTTTTGAGCATATCTTCAACCGTATTCAGTGTGTTGAAACAAAATTATAATTTTAAAGTTATGGGGAGTGGATATTGATAGATTGCTTTGAGTATTTTAATAGTATTCCTCGAAGGCTTAACCTATGGTACTGTATTCTGCCTCTTGACTAGCTGTGACTGGACACCACCAATACACTGGCTTAGTGGGTGCTGGGCAATGTTCAGGACTAGGAGTCTGCAGTTCACATTTCCCTTTGAGGCATCAGAGCACTGCTGTATCCCAAGCTGGAGGGGAAAGGCTGGGTCTGGGACTAGCAGGATTCTGAGCCCATTGGGAGAGTGGAGAGTACTGGAGGGGCAGGAGAAGAGAGAAGGCCTTCCTTGGAGGTCTCACTGTTGTGGCTCTTTTAGGAGAAGTCCTTCCTGTGGCAATCTCTAATGAAGCAGCTGTATGAGATGATCTTAACTTGTTCATATTTCTTTATTGGAAGTGGATGTGAATGCTTATGCTTTATTGGGGTAAACCAGGGATTATATAATTTGGAGGGTAGGAGAATACCCAAGAAGAGAGGGTCACTGGCTGAAGGCTAAGGCTATTGAGATGCCTCATTAGCATGAAGAGGCATTCCAGGTGCTGTGGTATGTGACTGCTCATGGTCACCTTAGTTGAGTGTCATGATCACACGCTCCAGAGCAGGAACAGAGGCAGGGAGGAAGCAGCTCCACTCCTGCCATCTCAGATCTCTGAGATTCTTGGGGTTTGAGCATGGTCCACCTCTGCAGTTCTTACGCACAGCTTGGGAAAGGCAGAAAGGGAAAAGAGATGTCTGGGCCATGGAAGCAAGCTGGCTTCATGTGGTGCATGTACCGAGATGGTTGGTCTCAAGGCTGACATGAGAGGCTGACAGAAGCCAGGAGAGAAAGAAGTTCTTCAGAATTGGGATTCAGCCATGGGGAGGGATCAAAGTGGCCTGGTAAATGCCACATATCTACCACAGACATGGAGGCCCGCAGAAGGATGGGGTCTTAGATTTCTTCCTATGGAGTTTGTTAATGGTCCTCAAACCACTGGCTGTGGCATTTGAGGACACTGGCAGGTCCTGCACTTGTGAGATCTGGTTAATGCATGATTAACTCTGTGCAGGTTGTGGCCCGGGAACTGCTGGCCCAGTACAGCAAGCAGCATAAGAAAAACCCGCTCTTGGGTATGATCCAGAACTGGATGGCAACTGCTGGGGACAAGCTGAGAACCAGGTACATACCGCCCAAGACATCATCCTCCCTCCTTAAGGGGTCTACTCCTGTTTCTAGAGCCTTGACACAGGTCAACTTATGCTTGTTTGACAAATTTAATATCTATGTGTACAAAAGCAGTAGGGACTGTAAAATTAGTACTGTGTGCCTGCCATCCAACTTAAGACCTAAAATATGGGGAGGGGCTTCCAACTTGAAGCAACATGTACATTCTCCAATGCCACACACATCCACAGACTGAGCTCACCATCTCAGATGCAACTGAAGCCCACCCCACTCGGTAACCTGACCCATGCTGAACTCACAGTGCTCTCTGGTGTTAGACAGAAAATTGAAGGATATTGATCTCAATCCTTTAAATGGATTTCATGGCTTATTGTTGACTTGTGATCTGTTGTTTGAAAATCACTCCCCTAGGGTTTGTTACATAGGTGTGGAATTGCTCTTTTATGGAGCATGCCAATGTTTAACTTCAGGAGATGGCTCCAAAAAGTTCCCATGCTACAATTGCTACCAGCAGCATGCAGAGTTCAGCTTCTTTGGACCACATTGTCACCTACAATGTTCACACTTGAAACCATGCAGTCAAGTTTAAAAATTCATTCTCAAAACCAAAACAAAACAACCCTTCCCACCCACCCACCCAAAAACCCAAAAACACCTCATCATGTTTTAAGCAAATTGTGATTTTATATCAGGCTCACAAATAACTCTAGCTCAGGAGAGTCTGACACCCTCTATGGCCTCCTTGGGCCCTGCACTTACACGCACATACCCATCCCCCCCCCACACATATACACATAACTAAAAATAAGAATAAATCTATAAACAATATTGATAATAAGAGAGTGTGCTGAAGGCCACTAAACTCAATGTGTAAAGTAGTAAACACAGCAAATGTTTAGAGAGCAAGTTATTTTCTCACCTCCAGTACACACACACACACACACACACACACATATAGCATGAGCACATACACACACATGTAGATATACAAACATGCACACATACACACACAAGCATTCACACATGTGCTTGCACACAGAGACTCACACACATGCACACATCTGTGCAACACAGACATGCATGCACAGACACACAAAAACACACTAATAAGTATAGAAAAATTTAAGAAAAAATGATTTTTCTGAAAGACACAATTTCCTAAAAATTTCAATTTATCATTTTAGTGCACATTTGTTATTGCTACATTATAAATTTTACCAAATGACTTTCTTCTTTATTCTTTTAATTTGATATGCCTTTGTAAAATTTCTTACATTTATTTTGTGTGTGTGTGTGTGTGTGTGCGCGCGCGCGCACACACGTACCACAGCACATGTGTAGAGGTCAGTGGAAAGCTTGCAGGAGTTGATTCTTGACTTCTGTCCTATGAGTTTTGGGGCTAGAACCTGGATCATCAGTTTTTACCCATTGAACCATCTAGAATGTTGTTCTTATTTTTATACTTCTCTGCTTCAGACTTACATCATAGTTTTATGGTTTAATTGTTCGGGGAGAACTTTTTTATTTGGTGGAAGAAGTCAATAAGTGATTTGAAAATGATCTGAGCTTGGGAGAATATTTAAAACTTTGATTTAACCCAATGGCTTTAGGACTGTTAAAGCTCTTTCTTCATGGGTCACTTCTGGTAAGTTTCACCTTCAGCTACATCCCCTTTGTCCCTCTGTGCTGGTCTCTTGTGGCATCCCTTTGCTTTAATGCTGTGGCTCAGTCTCCCCAGAGCTTCAACTGGTCTAGTGTTTTTCAGACAGCCACTGTTCCCCCTGTTGTTCCTCAAATGTGCCTTGCTGAGGTGGTTAATTTTCTTTGTCAACTATACACAATATAGAATCGCCTCAGAAGGAATCTCAACTATGACTAATTCAGATTAGGTACACCTGTGGCCATGCCTGTGAGAGATTGTCTTATATGGGTTGACTCAAGTGGAAAGATTCACCCCAAATGTGGGCAGTGCCATTTCATGATCTGGGCCCAGGACTGAATGAACGGTGAGTAGGCCTCAGGTGACTCACTGTTAGCTGTACTTGTCATGTGACTAGCTGCCTGACACTAATTCCTGGTGCCTTGACTTTCCAGAAGTGATGGACTATAACCTGGGGTTGTAAACTGGCTAAACCTTTCTCCCTTAAGTTGCTTTTGTCCAGGTGGTTTATGACAGCAACAGGAAATGAAATCAACACACCTCTTTTCTGTTTTATTGTCTTGTTTTATGCCCATAAATGTTTTATTTTTTTAAATTCTATTTTGGGAGAGCTCATAGTATTTTTAAAATAATCACTTTTAGTTAGAAACTGATTGTTGCTCTCTATAACCTAAATATGTTGAATTAATTTTTAAAAAGCTATTAGAAAATACAACCTTATAGTCTTGACCAAAATCATGGAGGAGAAGATTGGAGAAGTGGCTCTGAGTTGAGAGTACTTGTTTCTCTTGCAGAGGACCTGGATTCAATTCCCAGCACCCATGTGGGTGTTACCCACCTGTAACTTTCCTTCTTTCTTTCTTTCTTTCTTTCTTTCTTTCTTTCTTTCTTTCTTATATAAAATAATATAATTTATTATTTATTATTTATTTGTTTGTTATTAAATACAGTGTCTTTTTATAGCCACTGAGGGTACCAGTAACACACATGGTGCACACACATACATATAGGCAAAACATCATACATAGAAAATAAATAAATCTAAAACCACACAGAATATACGATAAATTATGTATTACACTTCTCATAGCCATTGGGATAAAGGAAAATGCACAGATCCACAGCCTCTTCTCATCCTTGCTCCGTAACTTCCTGTTTATTCAAACAGTGCTTTATTTTAGAGCCTGAGCTGCTTTCTTGAAGTCTCTCTTACTTTTCATGTCTCACTTTGTCCTCTTGCACTCTAGTAAACCAGAGAGGACTCTCTTTTAGTGCTGGAACACCCCGCTGGGGATTTGAGAGAGCCCCCCAGCTGACTGGTTTGACTGTTTTTCTCACAAAGAGCTGAGAGGAGAGAGCAGTCCCCAGCAGTTTCTGTTTCATCCTCTCAGGAACCTTGTTCACAGCCTGCTGCAAATCATTAGCTCTTTGTTTCCTTTCCAGAGAGCAGAGCTAGATGTGTCACTGGAACACAGCAAGCTCTCAACATATGCAAATTGATATCCCCCTGCAATGTTTCCAGGATAGATTTGAGATGTGCCCAGGCAGTATTCCAATTGTAAATATTTGAAAAGCTCTAGCCCACTTTTTTTTTTTTTTTTTTTTTTTTTTTAAATCTCAGTTATTCACCTCTGTGGTAGTTTGAATGAGAATAGCCTCAATAGGCTTATGTGTGTGAATGCTTGGTGCACAGTTAGTGGAACTGTTTGGGAAGGATTAGGAGGTGTGGCTTTGTTGGAGGAAGTGTCACTGGGGGGTGGGCTTTGGGGTTTCAAAAGCCCATGCCATTCTTAATTAGCTTTCTCTGCCTGGTAGTTGTGTCTCAAGATGTAGGCTTTTAGCTACTGCTCCAGCACCATGCCTGCCTGCCTCCTGCCATGTTCCCCACCATGATGGTCCTGGGATTCTAAACCCCTGAAACTGTAAACCCCAAATAAACTCTCTCTCCCATAAGTTGTCTTGGTCATGGTGTCTCTTCACATCATGCAGTAGAAAAGAAACTGAAACAAACTCTAGAGCAGTTCATCTCTTTCACACAGCTGGTGCTTAGTCACTTAAATCCCATACTTTGTTTTTTTCTGTAAAGGAGAGATATTGCCACCAATACATTTCCTGTACTCCCTATGTGCCAGACACAGCTCTGCACATCAGTATGATGACACAGCAGTAGCTGGACTTTGTTCCCATGGACCCCTATTCTATTTGAATAGGATGAATCAAGCCTTAATGACAATGTCCAAGGGAAGTACCCAGGAGTATGTATGGGAGAACACACAGAAAGAAGGGCTGAGAACTCTCCAGTTCTCTGAAGTTTAACTAAGCAGAAAAGCACTATGTCACCCAAGGCTATTGTTCATTTGGAATGTAGAGGAGCCAGGCCTGGGTCAGAAAGGCTTCATGAGACTGGGCTGGGAGGTACAACTGAGGGTTGGGGGTAGGACAGACTCAAGGAAGGAGGAGGGTCTGAGCAGAGATTGTACCTGGACTGTCCCAGGAAGCTCAGCCTCTCACCATCCTGTGGGTGAGCCTGCCAATGTTACCCTCATGCTTACATTAGTCTAAAGGCTCCACAGTGTCATGTAGATACTGGGGAGAGAAGATTCTGCCTCACAGTGTGTTATTATCCATATCGAACTGTGAAAATGTTCAGATATGTAACCAAATGTAAAGGAGTCTAAAAGTGAACACCTTCCATGGAAAATCTACCATGAATATACTACTTACTTACTGTTCACACTAAAAATCTCTATCACATGAACAGTCATGTGTCACTTGACAACAGGGATGAATTCTGAGAAGTGAGTCCCCAGGCTGCTTTGTAGTAGGAACATCACGGAGTATATGTCACAAAACTGCTTGGTATAGATCAGTGTTCAGCTTGGACTCTTGGTGAAATCACAGGACATGGTACCTCCATGGGCTTATGTGCCCATCGCTGTTGAAACATGGCACATTGTTTAACAGTAAAAATTTTTAACAATTATTTATGATATTCTAAAATAATAATAAATTGTAGCCTTGTAAATGCAAAAGGTGTAATGTAGTTGTTTATTATCATTATATAGCATTAAATTTTATACCTATTTGCTTATGCTGTACTTTTATATGACCTGGCAGGCAACACAGTAAATCTGTTCACAGCAGCATCTACACAAACACACAAGTCCTGTGATGTGTTGTGAGCTTCTTTCTTTCTTTCTTTCTTTCTTTCTTTCTTTCTTTCTTTCTTCTTTCTTTATTTCTTTATTTCTTTATTTCCTTCTTTCTTTCTCTTTGATAGTGTTTCTCTTCATAGCCCTGGTTGTTCTGAAACCTGCTCTGCAGGCCAAACTAACCTCAAACTGAGAGATCTGCCCTCCTCTGCCTCCCAAGTGCTGGGATTAAAGTTGTGTACCATCACACCCCGCTCTTGTGTAGTGGGATCTGATAATGACCATGGTGCCAATAACAGTAAGTTTTCAGCTCCATTGTGAGCGTATGGGATTGTTATACAGTGCGGGCATCATTAACCGGAATCTACTGATGATGCCACCTTAGCATCAGCTCATCTCCTTCTTGTGCGTCTTACACTGCAGATATTAGCACACTCTGAAATAGTATTGTTCACTCAAGTTCAACCTGTGGGGACAATTCCTTTTCCTCTTATGTAGAATTTTCTTATGATACCCTGCACAGAACTTAAATGTACACTTGTTGAGCTTTGGCAAATGCATACATGCTATTCTGATATTTTTCCACCAAAGCCTAGAGTTTCCCATTCTAGGGTTTCATGTAAATGGAACATACTGTCTATATTCTTTTGTAGCTGCCTCAATAATTCAATATAGTGCTTTTTGAGATTTATTCATAGTGTCATATGTATTACTTTCCCCCCTTTTTATTACTGAGTGGTATTTTATGGATATTCTGTGATTTGTTCTCCATTCTCTTATAACGGATAGACACCTGGGATGTTTCTAGTTTTTCTCTCTGATGAGTAGGGCAGCTATGAATAGTCTTAATATAAGCTTTTTTTTTTTTTTTTTATGAACGCTGCTCTTGATTTCTCTTAGGTATATAGGAGACATGGAATTGCTAGTCATAACGTATGTGCTTGTTTTATGAGAGACTGTGGGAGTGTCGGAGCCGGTTTGACCATTTGACACTTTCCTGAGTCGATATGAGCATTCTGGCTTTTCTGCCATGTCCTTAGCAACATTTGACACAGTATATTTAATTTCAAACATACTGCTGGGTGTAGCATGCCATTTCACCCCGGTTTTTATTTGCGTTTCTCTGATGACTGGTGAGCTACATTTGCCTTTAATCAAGTCTTCCTTCTTTAGTCATTGCGGCTTCCTTGTAAAACAGGCAATTATTCGAGGTTCCTTCTGGCAGTGGTCCAAGTTTCAAGGCTTTCTACTTGCGGATGACTTCCTTGCACTCACAAGGAACTCTGATGTGTGGGTGAGGTCCCGCACACACAGTGCACAGCCTAACGGGAATATACACTGAGCTATGGTAAACATCCCAAGATAGAACGGCAGTTTCCAACACAAACATTCACAGCTCCAGGTTTCATAGACGAGCCACTGGATGACTAAGTCATGTAAAAAAATAAACCATGCAAGTTCTTTATCCCTTTTATGGACTAGACTGAGTCAGGAACTCAGCTTTCTGAAGCTAGGTTCAGAATGAGCACTGATATACCTGATTGAGATTTCCCAGGAATTGGTGTGTAAGCTCCCCCGACCCCACCCCACCCTTCTGTCTCTGAGGAAGGCAACTGCTCATTGAGCACTTTGCCCTTGGCTCATGAGAACTGTGCTCTTCTGCTTAGGATGAGCAGCAGCCTCCTGGGGTTTTGAGGATTAACCAGTGGGACTCTGAGTTATCTGAGTCTCACAAACCTTTACTTTCCCGAATGTAGGGAAAACCTTTTTATAAATGAACTTCCTAAGGACTGGTTAGTTTTTAGTCAACTTGACATAACCTAGGGTCATCTGGGAAGAGTGAACCTCAAACTGAGAAAAAGCCTCCATCAGATTGGCCTGTGGGTGATTTTCTTGATTGATTGGTGTGGGGGGAGTCCCATCCCACTGGGGGGTGGTGCTACCTCTAGGCATGTGGTCTTAGGTTATATGAAAAGGCAGGCTGAGAAAATTGTGAAGAATAAGTCAGTCAGCAATGTTTTTCCGTGGCCTCTGCTTCAGTTCCTGCCTCTAGGTTTCTACCTTGAGTTCCTGCCCTGCCTTTCCTCAATGGTGGATTATAACCAGGAAATATACATTAAATAAATCCTTTCCTTCCCAAGTTGTTTTGGTCAGTGTTTATCACACCAACAGAGAAGCAAACTAATAAAACACACCTTCTAAAACATTACATTTAATTATTCACGTGTGTGTGTTTGTGTGTGTGTGTGTGTGTGTGTGTGTGTGTGTGTGTGTGTGTGACAGAATGTGTGTGGAGGTCAGAGAACACTTACAGGTGTCCACACTTTGCACCATGAGGATCCTAGGAATTGAACTCAGGCCACTGTCTCACTAGTACTCCTATGTCTTGTGATCTAGGTTACTGGGAGATTTATGGGGAAGAAACACAAAATCAGCACCAAGTTAGACTTGTGTGAGAAAAAACCTAGGGTGGGAGCCATTTGGCTACTGGCGTTTATGTCTGTTGACATCCCGCGCTTCAGTTTCCCCCTTTGCCAAATGGGAAAGGTATCAGTGACTGCCTCCTGAGGAAAAGCATAGTCTGTTTTCCCTGTGCTTACCTACAGCCCTCTGGGCACTTTCCTCTCCAGCATCTGAATCCCCCAGAATAAAATCCACCAAGGCTTGACATCCAGTAGGTGACTGCATCTTTCTGAGCTTCAGTTTCCTAAACAGTATATTAATTATGATGGTATCTGCATGTTAGATAATAACTCAATATAGGTAATTCTCAGTAACTCAATACTAGATAAAAATAACTCAAAAATCTTGAATGTTGTTATAAGTTTCACCTGATGGAAATGATATAACTGTTGATAAAGAAAAACTACATACTTTTCTCTTCTCTCTCTGTACAATTGCCCCTTCTTTTTTTCTCTCCTTCTTGTACCCCTTCCCCATGGTGAGTTCCCTGGCTTTGGTCCTTGGGGCCACTGAACTTGTCCACCTGAGAACAGCTTCCCAATAAACCTGCCTTTAGTATAATATTAAAAAAAAAAAAAAAAAAAAAAAAAAACTACATAGAAAATATTGACTCTTAAGATGCCATAGTCAGTAGAAAGGGCAGGGAGCCATATTCCTTCTATAACACAAGGGCAAATATGTAGCATAAACCAGAGACAAGCACTCACTAAGAAGTACAGAGAAGGAGCACGTGTAGTGCCAATGAAAGCTGGGATGGGTGCATGTCCATGATGCTCTCCTATGGGAAGAAAGTGATTTGGGATTTTAAAAATACATATTCTGTTATAATAATAATTATTACTATCATCATCATCACCATCATTGTTACCGTATGTGTGTGTGTGTGTGTGTGTGTGTGTGTGTGTGTGTGTGTACACATGTGCCATGTTGCCTGTGTGGAGGTTTGAGAATGATTTCTGGGAGTTGGTTTTCTTCCACTACAGCATGGAAGGATTTGTGTCAAGTGCTTTTCCTCATCTCAGACAGAGACATCTGTCTGGCTCTTTTATTTTTAAAAAAATAGTTTTAAATTGTATGTATATGCTGTGTGTCTCTGTGTATGTGAGTGCAAGTATCTACAGAGGCCAGAGGCATTGGCTCATTTGAAGCTAGAGTTACAGGCAGTTGTTAGCTACCTGATGTGAGTGCTAGGAACTGAACTCACATGCTCTAGAAGAGTAGTGTGAGCTGTTAACCACTGCTGACTGTATCTCCAGCTCTCACCAGCCATTGACCAGGCTGGCTTGGAATTCACAAAGATCTGTCTACTTCTACCTCTGATTAAAGGCATGTGCCACCCACCCCACACCTCCAACCCAGTTGTGTGTGTGTGTGTGTGTGTGTGTGTTCTAAGACAAACTAACAAAAATGGTCACTGTGTTTTTTCCCTCCAGTTTCCCGGTGTTTAACAATGACATGGTAGGACATCTTGCCTTTCTGCTGAAAGCAGTGAATTTTCGAGAAAGGGTTCTTCAGCGGAGTTTGGTGTCCAGAATTTACCATAAGGTAATGATGCTGTTATTTTTTCCCCTTTTGATGAATGTGTAAGGCATAGCTGAAAGGTGCTAAATTTAATAGGGGATGAATCTGCTCAATCAGAAGCTTGGGGAAGTACTGGGGGTCTACAGGCTGTCTTACAGGGCAACCTTGCCTGCTCCAGAAGCATGGTGTTACTGTTTGACCCTTTGTGTGCTGTTCTAGAATCCTGTCTGGAAGTGTCATTTGGCTCCACGGTAGTTGCAGAATGTGATGATTTTCATTGGGAATTAAAAAAAAAAAAATTGTCCTCTGGAGAAAATTTGTACATTGAACATATGTAAAGTTAGCATTGTACTAGTCTGAGGTGTATTGCATTGTTTTTATTAAGAAAACCATGAATTTCTGTGAGAACACATAATACAGGAAGATGTGTTTGTGTGTGTGTGTGGGGGGGGGCTCGGTTCCTAAGGTGCTTTCTGTGCAAGCATGAGGACCTAAGTCACCCCACACAGAGAGAAGGAGGGGAGGGAGAGCAGTGAGTGTGGTGGCACTGCCTGCAATCTCAGTACTAAAGAGGTGGCGACAACGGTCTCCTGGGGTTTGCTAGCCAACCTGTATAGCCAGTCAGTGAGCTCCATGTTTAGTGAGAGACCATGTCTCAAAACAAGAGAATGGGAATGAGAAGGGATGCAGAAAAACACCAGATGATCTCTGGTCTCCACACGCATGTGTATACACATGCACGGGCAGCCACTCACCTACACATACCCACATACAAATATCCCAACACAAATACACACATATGCAAAAAAAAAAAAAAAATACCATCATTGATAGATATCAAGAAGGAATAGCTGTCATGCACAGTGCTAGTAGATTGACTTGAGATATTCCAGCTCTACAGGGTTCATCACTTGGTCCAAGACAACTGGTCAACAAGACCCCAGAGGGTCTTACTCATCCATTCTCTATCAGTGCTCAGGGCTGAAGAACCAGGATACAGAGATCTGCCTTTCAGTGCTGGAACTAGGTGCTAAAGGGACAGAACTGAGTCCTAGACCTCTCATTCAATCCACCCTCTCTATATCAATGGCACAGTGATGTCACTTGATCTAACAGAGGAGACAGTGATGAAGAGAATACAATGCATCCAGAGACATGCATTCTTTCAGGAACTGGCTGAATGCAGAAGAGTCCTGGAGATGCATAAGCAGTTAAGACTCATACTTACGGAATAGTGCCACACTGCGTCAGGACTTGGAAGCTGGGCTTGGGAATGAGCAAATCGGTCCATCTTTCAGGTAGAGATGTGAGGTGAGGCTCTGTCAGGCTGCAGTGACACCATCGGGTGAATTTAAGTCACTCCACACACACTTTTTGTACATGGAGACAGCTGCAGAGAGGGGAAGATATCACCCAGGACGAAAATGCAGCAACTGAGAATGGAGAAAATGCAGCCTGTGAACCATCTTTTCAACACTGTAGAAGAAAGAGCTGAAGATGAAAGTTTAAGAGAAGAAAATAGACATGGGTGGAAAATGCTACCAATCCAACCAGTGGGAAATCCCAAAATGCCAGAACAAAGGGAACCACAGTGGTAATCACAGACACAATGGAAAAATATTTATTTTGTTTTTATCATCGTGTCCATGCGTGGAAAGCCTGTACCCATATACTAGTTGCTTTTCTCACTACTCTGACAAGAATAGCTTACAGAAGTTTTGCTTGCCTCACAGTGTGAGAGTGCTATACATAACAACAGTGCAGGCATGCTGTCCATCACAGAAATGCAGGCATCCTGTCCATCACAGAAGTGCAGGCATGCTGTCCATCATAGTGGTACAGTCATGCCATGCTGTCCATCACAGCGATGCAGGAATGCTGTCCATCACAGCAGTGTAGGCATTCTGTCCATCATAGTGGTACAGTCATGCCATGCTGTCTGTCACAGCAATGCAGGAGTGCTGTCCATCACAGCAGTGGAAGCATTCTGTCCATCCTAGCAGTGCAGGCATGCTGGCCATCACAGTAGTTCAGACTTCCTGGCCATCACAGCAGTGCAGGCATGCTGTCAATCATAGTGGTATAGTCATGCCAAGCTGTTTGTCACAGAAGTGCAGGAGTGCTGTCCATCACAGCAATTCAGACATGCTGTTCATCACAGTGGTGCAGGCACACTGTCCATCACAGCAGTGGAAGTATTCTGTCCATCACAGCAGTGCAGGCATGCTGTCCATCACAGCAGTGGAGGCATCCTGTTCGACACAGCAGTACAGGCATAGCTGCAGGAGCTCGAGGCAGCTAGTCACATTACATCTACACTGAGTGCTCCATTCACTTTCTTCTCTTCTATTTAGCCTGGGACCCAGCCCATGGGATCCTACTGCTTGCATTCAGGGTAAATCTTTCCTTCTCAGTTGGACCATTTTTGAAATACCCTCACAGACACACACACAGTGTGTTTTCATGGTGATTCTTCTGCCCTCTGTATTATTCCCCACATAGTGGATGCTCCGAGACTTTCTAAACATTCAGAGACATTTTTCTATTTACAGTTGTTCTCTGCCAGAGGAGAAGTAATCATTTTCATTAATGTCTACTCTGATTTTGAGAGAAGAAAAGTTTCACACATGCAAGAGTGTTTTCCAAACATCAACTAAACATTCAGCAAAAGGATGTGCTGAAAAAAATTGGAAAGGACTTTAGAACCTGATGGTTAAGACTCACTGCTGCCAAACTTCAGCATTCTCTTCTGTAATTTGGAATAATAAGGCTGAGTACAATGCAAATGTGCTGAACAGCCAGAATACCATTGAATATGTAAAGTAGCCGTGGAAACTCTAACTCCTGCATTCATGTTAATTAGATTAGTCTCTACCGCCCATGGAACCTGTTTACAGACAATACAATCAAATATTCATAGCGCATAGACAGTTTCTAGGGTGAATCAGAAAGAAGACCATCAAGATTATCAAACAGGCTCCTGCCCTGGGGAAAGTCTACATCCAGTTTTTGCCTGAGGCACAATTAAGAAAAATCCTACAAGGTTAGTAGAAAGGATATGAACCTTTATTATTTTAGTTTGTATTTTTCACCCGGGATTTTCCTCAGCTGGATACAAGCGAGCTTGTGTTTGCTTCCATACATTAATTGCATGTTGTAATAAAATGATTCTTCCCCATAGTTTGAACATCTAACCTAAGCAGAGGCTGGTCAGTAGACTTTGGCTAGCGTCAAAGGGGGGAAGTTCATCTACAGTCCCGAATTCTCCTGAAGACAACTGTAATATTTGGCTTAGAGCTTTCAGATTGGAAGACAGACAGACAGACAGGAAGAAAGAAAGAAAGAAAGAAAGAAAGAAAGAAAGAAAGAAGAAAGAAAGAAAGAAAGAAAGAAAGAAAGAGCAAAGCCAAGGTGGCTTCAGGAACACGTGTGTCTTCCTAGTTCTTTGGTAAAGCTTTGAGGGTTTTTTTGTTTGTTTGTTTTTTGTTTTTCAAAAGCACATTTCATTATAGACATGTTGATGAATCTTCTCAGAGCATTGGACAGCCACTGTACCTCCAACCTTTCAGTGACCAGTGAAACCCACAACAGAACCAGCCCTTTGTAGTCATTTGACCATGTGTTTCTCTCCCCCAGAAGAAGCCTCTGCTTTGCTGGTGGTTGTAGGGAGCACTCACCCTGGCCTCCCTGGGGGCTCCTTTCTCTGGTTTTCCAAACTTGTCTTGTAAATGCTGTTCATAGTTGCTACCTCATTTCCTCACTTGTTTGGAAAATATAAACCAATGAGAAATGGTTTGTCATTATTGAGACACCATGAAAAAGCTGCTGATATGCAGGGGAAATCTGTAGACAAGAAGGCAGATTATCAGTAATCCGTGTGTTTGAAAAATGACTTTACTTGCAAATGTATATGTTAGAAGCTGGGTAGGTAGAAAGATGAGACTCTAGGTGAGTGAACTAGTTCTAGTTAGTCTAGAGTTACTTGGTGGTCTGCCTCTCATCATGGGGCATTCCCTCATGTTAGCTGTACCTCTACTTGATTTTTTGTGGTTTCTTTAGTTTTTGAGAATTCCACTCATAAGTGTAATGTATTTCCATATTCCCATCCATCATTCCCCGCTAACACCAGCCTCCCCGTTCCTCTTATACTCATGACTTCTCCTATAACCACGGTTGCTACACAGATGAAGCAATACATTCAGTGTGGCTGTATGTACGTGTGTTTAGGGCTTGGATCAAATAACCCATCAGATGATGAGTCCTGGAAAAAACAGATATTCTCCCCCACCCTCTCTCAAGCTACTGAATGCCTGGAGCTCTTCATCCAGGAGTGGAAATTTTTCCCCATTCCTCTTGTTATGCAGGTCTTGTTAGGCCACCATATTGCTGAGATTTCATGCATGCAGCATCCCTGTCAAGTCTAGAATATACTACTGTCTTTCAGTAGTCCTGGTTGTATAGGTTGTGTTATATGTGTACCAAGTGGGGCCGAGCATCCCCTGATCATGTATCTTCTGCATTCTGACCAGTTATGGACCGCTGTAGTAACCTCCATTTGTTTTAAAAAGAAGATCCTTTGATGAAGGGTGGTGTCTTAGTTACCTTTCCTATTGTCATGATAAAACACCATGACCAAGGCAACTTATAAAATAAATGTTTAATTTGGAGCTTAGTATTGGAAGGGCTAGCACTCATAAGCATCATGATAGAGAACATGGCAGCAGGCAGAGAGGTGTGGCACTGGAGTCATGGTAGAGAGAGAACATGGCAGCAGGCAGAGAGGTGTGGCACTGGAGTCATGGTAGAGAGAGAACATGGCAGCAGGCAGAGAGGTGTGGCACTGGAGCAGTGGCTGAGAGCCTGCATCTTCATCTGCGAGTAGGAGGCTTAGAGAGGCAGAGAGATAACTGAGAATGGAGTGGGCCCTTTGAAACCTCAAAGCCCACCTCCAGTGTCACACCTCCTCCCAATTTTTTCCAAACAGTACCACCATCTGGGAACTAAGCATTCAAACATATGAGCCTACAAAGGCCATTCTTATTCAGAGCACCACCAGGGAAAGAGCAACACTTATCTGTGGGTATAATTATTTAGAATACAGTTAAAAGCTTTATTGATTTAGGAGGATGGCAATACTAAATTCTTGTCTGGGATCTGTAAGCCCAGACACAGGTAGTTGGTTAAGTTTACAGTATGTGCCCTACTGGCTGTTTTTGTGTCAACCTGACACAAGCTAGAGTCATCAGAGAGGAAGGAGCCTTAGTTGAAGAAATGTCTCCATGAGACCCAGCTGTAGGTCATTTTCTTAATTAGTGGTACCACCCCTGGGCTGGTAGTCCTGGGTTCTATAAGAAACAGGCTGAGTAAGCTATGGGAAAGAAGCCAGTAAGCAGCAGCCCTTTATGGCCTCTGCATTAGCTCCTGCTTCTAGGTTCCAGCCCTGCTTGAGCTCCTGTTCTGACTTCCTTCAATAATGGACTATGATCTGGATGTGTAAGCCAAATAAACTCTTTCCTCCCCGACTTGCTTTTTGGTATGGTGTTTCATAGCAGCGATAGAAACCCTAACTCAGACAGTGCCTCTACTGTAGAGGGTATAGGAGTCCGCTGGGAAAGACTGATTTAAGAAAGTTCATACAGATTGACGTCTGCTATACCACAAGGTCACGTTAAAAGGGAAGAGAAGCATGCAAATAAGCATTAGGTATTACCATCGAATCCAAGTCAGTAAACTGCTAATTTTCTTTATTTGGAGATGTAGATGGAGAATCATGGAAGTCTAGAAATAAGATAGCAAGAAGCATAACTATGGAGCACTTCCTATTTAGACAACTATTGTTACTCCAGTTTTTATTGTTGTCATTGCACAACTTGACTGTTCTGAATGTTTGTGACTTTAAATGTGGATCTTTAAATTGTAACAATACCACAGAACTTGTGCAAACAATGGCAGCTGTTCTGTTTGTTACAAGTTTAGACCTGATAGTACCTTTGTTTAGGTCCAACAGTTGGGGACCTCATCTAAGCTCTCATGTGTAGAAAAGACGAAGGGGACCCCTGTCGGTGACTGGATGGCCCATGAGTGGCACATGCCTGGATGAAGGGCACTCAGAACGTCTCTCACTCAAGGATCTTCAAAAACATTGGTTAGGTGGTAGCTGATGGACCTAGGAAAACATTATTGTCAGTCATCCCAGATAAAGACTCCAGTGCTGACTGTATCCATTTGAGGGTACAGATAGGACAGAATGGTAGTCTGCAGTCTGCTTGTTAAATGTAAAAGATTTATTTTTATTATTTTCAGTTAATGCATGCTTGTGTGGGTAGGAGGTTAAGTGCAAGTGATCACAGGTACCTGTGGAAGCCAAAGGCAACAATCCCCTGGAGCTGGAGTTACCCGTGCTGGGAACTACTAAAGGGTCCTCTTCCTCTACAAGAGCAGCACATGCTGGTAACTGCTGAGCCATCTTTCCAGTCCATACTTGTTAAGTTTTAGAACAAACAGGCTAGAGACACAGCTCGATGGTTAAAAGCATATCACATACTGTTCCTGGCTTCCGTCCCCAGTACCCATATCAGATGGCTCACAACAGCCTGCAACTCAAGCTCCAAGGAACTTAATGTCCTTTTCTGGCCTCCACAGGCACTGTGCTCACACGCTTACACCCCACACACATAATTAACAGTAAAAATAAAATCTTTTAAAAATACATAAAAACCAGTATGGCGACCTTAATGAGCAGGTACTGACTTTCCTAAAAGTCTCTTGGTACAGAAACATCAAGAACTTTGCTCCAGACACAGGTCATTCAAGACAGAAGATGCTGTGAGAGGTCACATGTCCCGAATTCATGGTTTATGTTGAACTCGATGCATTTTCTTTCTCCTCGAGGTCTAGCTGGGCTGGGAAGATGACCTGATGGAGGGAACATCCTGTGTCTTTGGAGCATGGTGGATGTGTCTGCAAGGGCCGCTTTGTATAAACTGCAACCTCCTCTCAGCTGTTTAGTGCTTAAAAATCCTGGAATGTGAAACAGATTCTGTTGCTCAGGGTTTAAATACTAAAAGGCCTGAGACAGGGAAGAGGTGACACGGCCCAGGAAGAGATGACACACCCAGGAAGGGGTGACATGGCCCAGGAAGAGGTAACATACCCAGGAAGGGGTAACATGGCTCAGGAAGGAGTAACACACCCAGGAAGGGATGACTCGCCCAGGAAGGGTTAGGCAGTGGTTTACAGAGTTCTGGGAACAGAAAGTCAGGAAGCCCCAAGATGGGCTGTACTCACCTCCCTGCTTTCAGTGTTCCTAAGCATTGCTTAGTTCTTCCCTCTTTGTCATGGCCATCATTACTATTGTAATGCCCACTTAATAAGTATTAACACATACACACACACACATACACACATACACACACACACACACACACATACACACACATATGCACACACACATGCACATACATGTATATACACACACATCTACGTGCATACACACACATTCATATTCATTCATTCCTTTGTTTCTGTTCCTCTAGCAAACCCTGACTAAAACACATGTCATGAAAAATATCCTGTTTCTTGGCCTTTTTATCTCTTGTTCCCTTCTCTACCCACAGGAGCCCAGAAACTCCTTAATATTAAGACTCACACTTTCTCCTTCTTCCTCACTTCCAACCCTCTCTTGTGCATGACTTTTATTAGAAAGACATTAGCAAGTGTCCTGTCCAGACAAGATACCATGATAGACCAAAGAAATGATTCCATCAAAGTCTAGTGTGATTTGGGGGAAGGGGTACATACAACACAATAGGTGAGGAGTGACTCAAAGGCATGAGTGACTTATAGGCAGGTTATCACTGTAAAGCCTACCTCAGAAGGAGTCATGACGTCGGGAGTTCCCTGCACACTTACACGGGAAAGCTTCCTCTCTGTAGCAATTGCTCTAGCTTATATAACCTGTGGAGAGACCTCTTGAACTGTAAGTTTTAGAAACTTCCCGTACCTTGTTGTGCTTGCTGCCTGTGCCTTTGAGCCTCCCTCCAGGAAGGAGTGTTTTCATTTGAAGAAAATAGTCACATATTATTCTCATTTGCTCATACCCAGAGCCCTAAACTATCTTTCTGAGAAGGGACTGAGAAGGTAAAGAAGAAGTTGAAATAAAGAAGAGGAAAGGAAATTTTACTCCTGATAATGACATGGGAGTTGTGTCCATTCCCGTGGAGGGTGGAAGCTTGGAGGAGTCTTTGAGATCGTGTGATTGGGCCCATTTGTTACTTGGCTGTCATCCTGGATCAAGACAGTCCATAGTTTCTAAATGGTGTTGGTCACCAGTGGCAACAAGGGACGGAGGAAAGTCCAGAGATAGGAGCGTGAAGACAGCCAGGGGCTCCTCCTTGCAGCCAGAAGTACTGTGCTGACTTCTTAGCTAGGAAGGAGCTTCTGCTTCCCTTGTTTCTACATGTATTACTTAGAAATAAAAGGGTCTCCCTAAGTTATTCATTCAGTGAAATCCTATTATATCAGAATGGATTCTTTGATAATTATTTTATGCTTTGAACTATAATCCAATACTGTTGATTACTTTCTTGATTTTGATCAAGAAAAATGCTCACCGGTTTGGCCATGATGAGCTGCTTGTTTAGCTTGGTCTTCATGCCCTTTCATGCACACCCTGACACCTCTTCCATTCATTCTTTCTTTTTCCTTTCTTTCTTTTTGAGCATTTTCTTACTTCAAGATTTATCTTTCTTTGTTATTGGCAACTCGAGGTCAGGAGCCCAGGCTGCTTTGTAGACAACTGTATTTAAAATCCAGTGTCTTCTCCTTGGGTTCCCTCTGCTTCCTCTCCAAAGCCATAGAATAAGTATAAATATGAACACATATTAAGTCATGTGTGTTAGAGACCATGAGTTTTTAATGATGGCTCCAACTTCAGTATGAACAATAGGGTTCATTTTGAAGTCTCTCTTCCATTTGTTGTTTCTTGCTTGTGTTTATATTCCCAGGGTATATGTCAAGAACGTAACAGAACTGCTCCTGGTGAGGAACATGTTTACTAACTGGAATATAGTATTTTTCTCTGTAACATAGCCCTACATCATCAAATCCAAACAGTATTTCCAACATTTCTTTAACTAGGTCATTCCTACTGTTCTGCATGGCTCTCTATCCATGTGGAGCCCACTGACTCGTTCCAATGTGAAGTCTTCTTTCAATTCCCCCTATACACTGCCTGATTTCCCTGTTCCCTTTCCTTTTAAAATTCTTATTATTTTTAGGGTCTCTATGAGAACCTACGAAGTTCCCTGGCCTCATTGCTATACAGAAAACTATACCTCTTTAACATTTTTTTTACGGTGTGGTTTAAAAATGAAATACCCCTACCCACTCTGAAGTGTTGAAGACCTGACTTCTAGCTAGCAGCTCCTGAGAGATGACCAAGAGTTCAGACCTGATCAGTAGAGCAATCCATTGATGGATTCATAGTTTGATGGTATTATTGATCAATGATGAAAACTAGAAGGTAGCTCTTATTTGGAGGAACTGGGTGACTGGGGTTGTATACTTGAAGAATCTCCCCCTTTCTCCCTCTCCCTCTCCCTCTCCCTCTCCCTCTCCCTCTCCCTCTCCCTCTCCCTCTCCCTCTCCCTCTCCCTCTCCCTCTCCCTCTCCCTCTCCCTCTCCCTCTCCCTCTCCCTCTCCCTCTCCCTCTCCCTCTCCCTCTCCCTCCTCTCCCTCTCCCCCTCCCCCTTTCCCTCCCCTTCCCCTCCCCTTCCCCTCCCCCTCCCCCTCCCTATCTCCCTCCCTCCTCCCCTTCCTCCCCCCCTCTCCCTCTTCCTCTTCTTCTCACTCTCCCCCTCTCCATCCCTCTCACTCTCCCTCTTCTCTCCACTCATCATGGAGTGAGCATGCTCCATGATGTTCTGTTTCACCATGACCCAGAAACAACAGACCCTTGTTTGTTGCAGGTATTGTCTTCTGATGAGGGAAAGCTTGGACACCCACCTTTCCCATCCTCACTACTCCGTTTCCATCTCTTCCTTTCTCCCTTTGCTTAGCTGGTACTTGTATTTCTTTCCCACAATGAGTGTTCATGTGTGCATGCTCATAATGCCTTTTTCTTACATGAAGAGCAGCCTATATAGACTTAGAGCTTTCCCCTGGTGCTGCAGGGCCTCTGCTTTGTGGTTGCAATTCAGCTCACTAAGCCTGTCTTACACATTTGATTTCCCACTTACGATTTCATAATTTCTGAAACTCTGCTCAGAGGGAGAGGGTGACATCAGCTGTGTCTGCTTCCTCATAATCTTATCCACGGGACAGAGTCTGCTCTCGTGCTCTCCTTTTCTTTGGTTTGGTGGGTAGCATGTTATCTCCATGTTACATGTGTGTGCATGAGCAGTGTTTGCTGTGTGAGGACCACTGCAACTTTCCTGTTGTTTTCTGCTCCTTCCAGGTCCACTGTTCTCCACGAGATTTTGATATTTTGCATTAATTTTTTTTCTGCACTGAGGACTGAATGAAAGGAACCAGGAATGATGGTGCACACCTTTAATCTCAGCAGGTGGGAGGCAGAGGCAGGTGGGTCTCTGAATTTGAAGCCAGCCTGGTCTACAGAGCAGTTCCAGGATACCTAGGGCTACTACATCGTAAGACCCTCTTAAAAGAAAGCAAGTAAACAAATACTAACAAAAATGATCTAAAAGTATTTATTAAATTAATTTGGTTTTTAAGAAAACATTCCTATAAAAGAAAAGCTGCAGGTTTGTGTCATTTATTTTAAACTAAACAGCACCATTTCTGCTGGTTAGTGTTTTGTCACTGTGGTACAAACACACACAGTATAGCAGGGAGAAGGTTGATCTTGGCCCACAGTTTCTGAGGACTCAGACCATGCTGACTGGCATTCTCTTCCAAGCCTGGGGTGAGTCAGAACTCTGTGGTAAAGGGTGTGGTGCTCACCCTCAGCAGCCAGGAAGCAGAAGGAAGAGAAAGGAGAGGCCACAGACAACACACCACTCAACACACACTCCAGTGGCCTGCTTCCTTCACCTCTAAAAGTTACCCCCTCCCAAAAATTATACCCCAAGTTCGGGATCACACTTTCCACATGACCCAACCACAGTGCCAGCCTGCTTTTAAAAACAGCAAAAGACTGTATCGGTGTGTGTAGAACAAAGAAAATGACAGGTGAACATTCTTCATAAATGTATTATAAGCAACATAGTGACTGACACTAATAATATATATTTGAAACAAATTACATTATAACTGAGAGGTATCTATTCCAGAATTGTAAGATAGATTTGATGTTAAGTATTAACTACTAATATAAACATCAGTCAATGAAAGCTATAATACAAAAACAAAAACCAATAAACCTCCAAAGGAGATGATGTGTATGATAATATAATGTGAACAGAATTTTTGTTGTTGTTGTTTTTGAGACAGGCAGCTCACAGTATAGGCCAGAATGACCTAGAAATCAGAGAGATTCCCAGGCCTCTGCTCACCGAGTGCTGGGGTTAAAGGTGAGCACCACCATGCCCAGCCATGAAAACATTTACCAAACTCCTGATTTTAAAAAGAAAATCTTAGTAGGAATAGAAAAGAATTTTCCTCAATTTGAGAAGGGCACATCTATATGTATTTCAGAGTCCTGTCAGTATAACTGGCAGGAGGAGGTGGGGAGTCAGGGACAGAGGGAAAGGAGGAGAGGGAGATATAGGGGAGAAGAGAGAAAAAATGGAAGGAGACATAAGATTGTAACAAGAAATAAAGCTGCATTAACTCTTGGGTGAAATAAACTTTTTTTTTTTATATAGAAGATTTAAAGGGGGGTTAGCAATGTGGCTGAGTGGTGGGTGGGTAAAGAAGCTTATCCACAAACCTGGAGGCCTGAGTTCAGTCCCCAGAACTCTGTAAAGGTAGATGGAAGAGCCAATTTCACAAAGCTGTTCTTAGATCATTACTATACGCACGCTGTGGCACATCCCTGTATCAGGGGCACACACACACACACACACACACACACACACACACACACACACAACCACAGTAGTCAAGAAACTAAGAACATGGGGAAAAAAAAGACCTAAAGCACTTACCAAACAGAACTCTACAAGATCAAAAGAGCAGTGTATCAAAAGAGCAGTGTATCATTGTAAGATGTAAAATTCAATATGCAAAACAAAGCTTGTTTGTACATCCCCTCAGTAGGCAACTGGAAAATAAAAGTCAATTTATAGTATACTCACAAACATGAGCATCTTATACATATATTTAGCAGTAAAAATTTTAAAGCATAAAAGACCAGTCCACAGAACACTACAAAATATCCACAGAGTAAGTCAAGAAATATTCTAAATAATTGCGAGGCACATATCACTTTAGTATGAGACTTAAATTAACATTGCCATGAGATGTCCCACTCCCCCCCAGAGTCAGCTCCACTTCAGTCAAAATCTTGGAAAGAATGTTTGTAAACTTACAAGCTCACTTGACAGTTTATATGGAAATGCAAATGATGTAAAACAGCCCACAGAACTTTGAAAAAAGTGGAAGTCACTGAGGGCTGATGCCAACTGATTTTAATGCGTGTGCTGAGACTGTCCTCGTCCAGGCCTGAGATCGTTGGCAGGAAGTTAGGCAGACCAGCAGAGCACCGCCAGGCCCACTTAGCCACACATATTTGTCCACTCAAATTCTGACATGAAATAAATTAAACAATGAGGGGGATTTTTTTTTTTTTTTTTTTTTAAATAACGAGGAAAAGTAGATTCTGAATGGCAAAGAAACAACCTGTAGTCTGGTTCCTACTCCATTCCCAAATGTTCATTAAAGACCAGCATAGACTTGAATATAATCAGGGAAACTGTAAAATTTCCAAAGAAATCAGGAAAGTACCATAATATTTACTAGAGCCATAGTAAACAAAGATTTCTTAGGAAAACACAGAAAGCAACAATTGTTTACATTTGCTATTGATAAATTGTTATTGTCTGAAAGACACCCATCAGGAAAGAGGGAACACTAAACCTGAGGGGAGTTACTTGCAGTGTCTGTGTTCTGCAAAAGCTTTTATCCTGAGTGTGTGAAGAACCCTCAGGATGAAATAATGAGAAAGATATGATCTAAAAAAAGTTTTCACAAATGACTTGAAAAGATACCTCATAAAAGGAGATAAAAGAGGAGCTAATGAGTGCGTGAAACTTTGCCTAATCTTATTAGTCATAGAGAGCTAGAAATCAAAACCACAAAGAAGAACCAACACCCACCCACTGACGCAGAGCAACTGAAGTGCTTGATGGCACTCAGCCCCAGAGGTAACGCAGCCCTGGGTCTCATAACTAAGACATTCTAAATGGAAACATAGTAGCTAGCTGAGGATACAGTGCGGTGGTAGAGCATTCATTCACCTACCCGTGCACCAGGCCCTGGGTTCAACCTCCCTCTCTCTCTCTCTCTCTCTCTCTCTCTCTCTCTCTCTCTCTCTCTCTCACACACACACACACACACACACACACACACACACACACACACACACACACACACGATAGTTTGGGAGTCTCTTATAATGTTAAATAAACACTTATTCTGTAATCCAGAAATTCTGTCCCTAGAGCTATGACCAAGAAATGACACTACATGGTTCATAAACAGCCTTATACAGGAGTGTTCCTAACAGCTCTATTAATAACCCCAAGTTGGAAACTGGAAACCGAATGTTTATAGATATGAAACTAGACGAGTAAACTGTGGTTGATTTCACATAATGAATCATGTGACGCAGCATGTGTGAGTTCTGCAGACATGCTTAGTGATGTGAAAGAGTGTATACCAGATACCCATGTAGGCCACAGTTGAGGTGGAGGAAAACCAGCTGAGAGTGATAGAGTGCAGTAGTCACAGTCAGAAAGGGACAGGGTGGTGCTGCATGGGGAAGCTCAGAAGTTATCTGGGAAACACTGTCTCATGATTGATTGACATGGCTCCAGTGGGTACATACACATATGAAAGAAGTCATTGATGAGTGTTTTTGTTTTGAGAAATGACTCAGTCTTTAAAGTGCCTGCCATGCAACCATGAAGACCTGAGTTCAAGTCCCAGCACCTAATGTATCACACACCTGCAGTCTCAGTGCTAAAGAGGCAGAAATGAGGATCTTTGGGTCGTTCTGACCGGCTAGTCTTTCCAAAGTGGGGAGCTCCAGGTTCAGCAAAGGGGTCTGTTTCAGAAAACAAAATGAAGGGCAATTGAGGAAGATACCGACTTTGAACCCCTGCCCCCACATACACTCATATGAACACATATACATACATGCACCTCCTCCAAACACTTTAAAAATCGTTGAGCTACAAACTTTAGGTTGATACATGTTCCACATTTAACTGTGCATGTGGTATATCTCACTGACAGGATTTAAAGGTCTCACTCAAACAAGACATCCCAGCGGCTTAGATGTATACATGAAAGTCATTAAATTTTTCTACATAAGTTAGAAACATTGATGTCCAACAGGCAGCCTTACTTGTCTCACCGTGTGAGAAAAAGAATCAATGACTAATGGAATCAGTGAGGATTCACTAGGGTCTGTCCTGTGCTGGACTGTGTTAGACACCTTTCTTTCTTTCTTTCTTTCTTTCTTTCTTTCTTTCTTTCTTTCTTTCTTTCTTTCTTCCTCCCTCCCTCCCTCCCTCTCTCTCTCTCTCTCTCTCTCTCTCTCTTTCTTCCTTTCTTCTTTTTTTAATGGCTTCTCATTCTTTATTTTAACAATTTGGTCATGGTTTGCATTAGTCGTCACATAAGACTATTGGTTAAACACTTTTCAATACCACATGGAAAAATAGTAATGGGTCCCCAGGCCACCCAGCAACATAGACGGTCAGACTGGTAACAGGTCAGACTCCAAGAGATGTGTGGTGGAGGACCAGCAGGGACAGCAGACAGACAAGCCCAAAGAGCCTAGACATTCTGCTGGGACCTCGGGAAATAGAGTTTTGGTGATCTGGTGAGGGTGGGGCAGTCCTGGTAAGCCTATACAGCTCCTTGGAAATCTCCCAGACCAAGGTCGGCACAGGGAGAGATAAACTGGGTCATGCAAGAATGTTCTTGCCACTCCGCTTCAGAGCACCCTCTCCAGAGCAGTAGACAGATCCCTGTGGTCAGTTGAGGTCACAGTCCTCGCTGATGCTCCTACCACTGTGAGCTTGGACTAGATGAATTGAACCAATAAAGTAATCCTTGCACATGTCCTCACTGGTTTGATGCTGGGTCAGTGGGGCAACAACTTTCCTGCCCGCAGGGATGTCAGTTAAACCACAGTTGAGCAGGAAAACTTCTGATTCCACTAGCCCAATTGAAGCAGCCAGTCACAAAGCGTTTAAGACTAAACACAGGGTGACATGTAGCATTGGTACACAGCCTAAGTTCAGAGAATAGACTCAGACTGTGTCCACGCAAGGGCACACATCGACCTGCTCACTCGAAGACAATGCTAACTCCAGATTCACTCCTCTGTTCTAGAGGTTGAGAGGCCCCTTGCTGACTTAGAGTCCTTTATTGTAGATAGCTCTTGTGGACCTGCTCAGCTTCCTGCTGCTCTCCGTCCTCTGCATACTAGCTAGCGTTTTAGGCTGTTAGCACTGGTTCCTATGCATGTGTGTTGGGGGAGGGTTGATTAGTAGGTAAACTGCTCACCTAACATGCCTGAGGCCCTGGGGTCAGTCTCCAGCACCGTAAAAGACCAGTATCTAGGGATTCTGAGCTAACCTGGGCAACATGAAAAGAAAAAGAAAGTAAGTTCTGTGAAAGATACATAAATGCTTAGTCAAAACTTAGGATGTATGTTTAAGTAAGAAAGGCTGGGCAAGAAAGAGCTGTGGGTATTTTTATTTTAACTATGTTCTTGCTTGAAAAAAAAATGTTGTTTATAGGGACTCACATATACCAGGCACTGTGAGAGTTTAGGGCTCTAAAAGAGGTCAGAGGACACAAGCTAGAGAAACCAGTAAGGGAGGTGACAGGGATGGTTGGTGGACCACTGCCTTAGGTATCCTGCACACGGCACCGAGGATCTTCTACATTCCCTTTAAGAGATGACTGTGACACAGGTGTCCTATGAAGATTCTCCTCCCATCAGTCCTGCAAGGGTGACCTGTGTAATGGCCACAGTCACCTGCGGCTCAGACAAGTGAGTCTCAGCTGAGACAGCAGCATAGAAGCCAAAGTGTGGTTGATGGAGCTTTGGGTCATTTGACAGAAAGCAAAGGTGCACTGGGGCTCCAGCTTACAACCTGTTTCCAGGATGGCATCACCAAAGAAGAAAGACCCCTAAGAAGTCCCAAATCATGGTGGGTTCCAGATGCCTCCTCTCCAAATTCATCCCGACCCCCCGTTTTCTGCACACTGTCCTCACCTCTTGCTCATCTGTTCATTCCTCTACCTGCCACCCAGGCCCTTCTCCAGCAAACTGCTGCAGGTTTAAAAAAGAAGAGCTCAAGGCACAATTTCTTTACCATAGTAAATGTACAATTTCCTGGCTTCTGTGGACATGACACAGTCTTCAGCTGGAAGTGCAGGCTGTTGAAACACAGTCTAGCTGACTGGACTCCAGATGCTCACATCGGTGCCTGTGCAATGTATTCAGAACTCTGTAATTGTATTCTTCCACTTCTTTCCCTGATGCAGCAGCTAGGGGGAACTCTGAAAATGAGGATGCCGTTAGGAAAGGGACCAGGCAGCAAACATTTATTTACAAATCTGTTAGTGAGAATTATCAGGATCCATTTCAGGAGTTGAGCTTTCAAAAAAAAAAAAAAAAAAAAAAAAAGCCCTAAATGACCAAGGAGAATGTATTGTCCATAATCATTTTCTATCCCTGATGGTTAGGTAATGAAAAGCAGACTCTTCACTGGACATGAAAGCAGGGGAAATTAGGAAGCAATATATTCAATTGTAGAAGCCCTTTGCCAAGACTGTATTGATTTCATGTTCTGACAACTTCAGTTAAATCTCCATGGGGAAACACCTTTGAAGCTGATCCCATCTAAGACATGCATGTTCCCACTGCTTGGACTCTGGGGGTGAATGGAAGTGATGATGTGGAGCTCCATCTTCTCTTTGGGACATGTTCATTCTGTTTGTGGGAGAGTGTGGGCTGTGAAAGCCCTAGCATGACCATCACTGCCATGATGGGAGAGGCATGACCATCACTCCCGTGATGGGAGAGGCTGGCCCCTCTACTGAACCCACTCTATTTCCCTGCTTTCTTCTTATGAGTCTTCCTCTGATCTCAGCACCCATCTACAATGGCCAGTCCTTTCGTGTAGCCATTAGCCCTGGCCAGACACTCAGACATGTGCTAGGTGCTGGGGTCATGTGGCCAGCCAGAGCAGTACTCATTCATACTCCAGCATCAGAGACTTTCCAGAAGGGCTGTGCCAGCTGGGTGGGAGGGTAGAAGAAAACACCAAAATACTGAGAAAAGATACTGGGGAGCTTCCAGGAGGAGGTGGAATTCTTGAAGCTAGGAGGAGGGACTAGAGAAAGAAGACATTCTGGTAGAGAGAATTTTGTGCTGGGGACAATGTAGCCTTTAGTTTTTGCTACCCCGCTTTAAGCTGCTCATGGACCATGCTACCATCCCCACCCAGACTCCCTCAGATCCATGGATGAAACACACACACACGCACACGCACACGCACACGCACACGCACACGCACACGCACACACGCACGCACGCACGCACGCACACGTACACGCACACGCACACGCACACGCACACACAAATTTACTTTCAATCTGCCTTATTGGCTCAATTGCTGGGTGTTTTAATTCTCCTGTGGCTAGTGTGTCCTTTCCAATACTCTTGGCTCAGCACCTCTTAACCTGCCCTTAGCTTAGTTGCATTTCTAATCTCTTGCCTAGGGAAGAGGTTTATGGCCACTTTTCCTGAGTCACATGGCTGGTCACCTTTTCTCCCTCTGAAGCATGGTGAAATCTCCCTTCCTCTTCCTGCATCTCTTAGCTTACCTGTGGGGACCTGGAAGTCCTGCCTCTTTCCTTCTGCCCAGCAAGTAGCCCCTGGCATCTTTATTGATTGATCAAGAACCAACTGGGGAACAGGACCTTAGCATCAGAACCACCCCCTACAGACAAGGGTTGGGCATGGGAAGCTCATTTGGTAGAGTGCTAATCTAACATTTACAAGGTGTTGAGCCATTGTCAGTGCTGCACAGACCAAGTGTGGTGCTGCACGATTGTAATAATCCCAGCATTCTGGAGGTGGAAGAGAGAATCAGAAACTCAAGGCCATCTTGTGTTTCACAGCAAGCTTGAAGTTGACCTTAGATACATGAAACCCTATCTAAAGAAGAGAGGGAAGTATATGTCATAGAACTGGACCCAGATCTCGGAGTGAGTGAGTGTGTGTATGTGTGCAGGCATCTAAGTTTGCCTCTTTTGTTACTGTTTCACTGGGTAGTCAGGCTGGCCTGGAACCCATTGTGTGGCCAAGGCTGCCCTTGAACTTGCAGCAATCTCTCTTCCTGCTGCTTCATCTGAAATTACACGTGTAAGACACCATGTACAGATATGAGTCCCCATTTATTGAGCACACACTCTCCCAGGCACTGTTGGCAAGGTGGTACATTTGCTGCTGTGGGCAGTACAGAAGACTTCTGTGTGAGTAAGTATGTGGGTCTAAGCCACATCTCAGACAGACCAAGGACAAGGTGCCCAGTCATACTCCTTAAAACCAGATACTCTGTGTTCCAGGACGTGACTTAGAGACAGTTTTTGGATTCTTCTAATCCTCCTCTGTAAAATCAGAATATTTTCTTACATATGATAGTCACATTATGCCTGTGCTTGGCACATGCAATGTGCAGAGTATGTTATAGATGACAGGCTCTGCCTACCATTGTGATATCTACTCTGTGTTTCTCCAGAACATGTACTGGGAGTTCCAGCTCTGCACCTCAGGACACAACCCCCAGGCAAGGTTACCATATTCTGGAGAAGGAGGATTCTGATGCAATAGAAGGTGGCACAGAGCCAGGGACAGGCATTTGTCTACGTACAGGGAGGAAAGAGCAGGGTGGCAGAACAGAGTGCCCTAAGATGAAAATCTGCTCTGGTGACTTCATCTCCTGAGGTTTCAGAATCCAACCAGGAGTTTGCATTCTGGAGCCAGGAGCATCTAGTCTGGGGCATCAAGTCCATGTAATAGAGTTCTTCTATGGCCAGTGTGATCGACATCTTAATGGATAAGGGTACTTGCTGCCTACTGTGAAGATCTGAGTTTGAGCCCTAGAAATCCACACAGTGAAAGGGAGAGAACTGCTCCCTTCAGAAATGACTCCCCCTCCCCACCAAAAAACCAAACAAACAACCCCAATAGGGTTCTCCAGAGGAACAGAACCGAGAAACTATATAGAGATAGAGATAGAGATAGAGATAGAGATAGAGATAGAGATAGAGATAGAGAGAGATAGAGAGATAGAGAGATAGAGAGATAGATAGATAATTAAATGAGAGGACTTATTGCATTGGCTTACATTCTCAGAGTGGAGTTTTGCTGGCTGGAGAACTTTGTAAGCTGAGAATCATTAGCTATAACCCCAAGAAGCTAGATGCTTCATACAGAGAGAGGCCAGCAGACAGTGAGCAAGCGCTGACCTCAAAAGGACCCAGCCGGGAACAGATTGGGAGGAACTGACAAGAGGAAGGATGAGCTTATCTGCCTGGCTGAAGAACATGGTGGGCACAGAGCACAAGGGCTATGAGAAGATTGAGCCAGGCACTTGCTGCAACCTTGTTGGTGAAGCCACTGTAGGAGCCTTAAAATGGGTTTCTGGGGGATAAGAAAAGCAGAAAATACCGCATGACTTTGGAGATACCAAGGAAAAGTCCAGGGCTGATATTGTAAAAGAAGGGTGTTTGGGTCAGGTGACCGTGGCAAGGAGGAACCAAGCCTATCAACACATTCAGTCCACTGTTCCCTTGAGCCAGGCACAGTGCTGGAGTTAAAGTGCCCGCATTCCACTGTTCAGGTCAGGAAGGGACCCAGGTGCCCCTTAAACACCCAGAAGAGGGAGAATGTCAGCCACATTGCTGGCCCGCAGAGGTTTATCTAAAGGTACTTTCATTCTCTCAGAACAGGAAAACAGGGGTGGGCAGCCAGGGCTCTGTTGTGGCTCTGTGAGCAAAGCCTGACCAGACTCTTGCTATCCTTCCTCTCTGCTCCCATACTGTGAGGTAAGCTGTTCCCAACAGAAGGGTATGTTTAAATCCTAATCTTCATGGCTCGGGAATGCCAAACTTAATTGGAAAAAGGGCCTGTTATATCTATAACCAAGTTATAAGCAAGGAAGTCATTCTGGGGTACATGGACTTATTACAATATGCCAAGTGCCCTTGTAAGAAGAGGGGAGATACACAGAAGCAGATGCAAGGAAGGAAGCTGTGGGAATGGCCACCAAGATTAGAGCCACACAGTGACAAGACAAGGTAGACCAGAGACAGCCACCACCTGAGGCTGAGGGAAGACAGCATCTTAGGATGGAGTAAGGTCTGCTGACACCTTGGTTTCAGGCCCAATGTCTAAAACCATGAGAACATCCACCTCTGTTGTCTCAGGCCCCCAAGACTGTGGTCATTTCATACAGCAGCCTCCAGAAGCCAGGAAGCTCTGTAGCACAGCATTCTGCTGCTCTCACAGCTGTGTGGTGGCTGGCTTGTAGGTGTAGAAAGAACAGAAAACAAAAAAGCATGTGCCAGCCTGGGTGGAGTCTTTTCAGGAAAGTGGTGGCTTCCACAGAGTACCCTGCAGACAATTGTCTGCTCTCTCTGGCCTCGGAGGCTGCACGTGTAGCCCTAGTGACAGAAGAATTTTGTAGAAAATCATCTTCTATTACACAAGTATGCATATACACACATACAGAATTTATATATTGTATAATTTTAAACTTACTAATCTTGAGTATTTGATCACTGAGTTTAAACAAATGCATGTGGTCAAATACCTCTCACCAAATCTAGACAGAATACATCCATCACTCCAAAAGGTCCCTTCAAGCCACTTTGTCATCTGTTAGTTTCTCCTTCCAAATATGGTTCCTGTACAACTCTGAAGTTTTCTTCACTATAGATTCACGGAGCTGTTTCTTTCATCTTCATTTTGCATAATTTATTGTAAACTGAATAGTAAGCCTTTTGTTTCTGGCTCCTGTTACTTTACAAAGTGCTTCTGAGATCATGCAGCTGTGGCAATGTGTATGTGGATGCTCCTTTTCACTACAAAAACCCTTGTCTGGCCTTAGTGGGAAAGGATATTTCTAATCCTTCAGAGTCTCAAAGTACCAGGGTGGGGGGATACCTGGGGTAGGGTTGCCATCTTAGAGGTAAAGGGGAGGGGGAATGAGGGGAGCAACTCTGTGAGGGGAGACCAGGAGAGAAGACAGCATTTGGGGTGTAAATAATTAACTAATTAATTTAAAATTTTCTGTATGCCATATTTTTGGGTTTTTATATATACATTTACACATATTTTATAAGTATTTCATGTTTCTGAAGTCACCATAATATTTTTAAAAATAGTTTGTTTTTTATTTACATATGTATGTGTCTGTGTAAATGTAGACCACACTCGTGCATTTCCTTTCGTAGCCAGAAGAGGGCGTTAGATCTCCCAGAGCTGGAGACACAGGAGGTTGTGAGCTAGTGTGGGTACCGAGATCCGAATTCAGATCCCCTGAAAGAGTAGAAAGTCCTCTTAACCACTGAACTGTCTCTCCAGCCCTATAATGAAATTTTTATTTTGTATTTCTAATTGTTCACTGCTGGAACATAAACATGGAGTCGACTGTTTAAATATTAATCTTATACCTAGTGACTTTGCTTAATTCATTTAAAAGGTCTATAATCTTTATTATATATTCCTTGGCATTTTCTTTTTAGACAATCATGTATTTTTTTTTTAATATAGACAGTTTTGTTTGTTGCTTTCATTTTTTCTTGCCTTATTGCCCTGGCTAGTTCCCCTAGCACTATGCAAAGGAGAGAGGTGAAGGCAGACAGCGTTGTCTTCCTTTGCATAAGTAAAAAGCATTTATTCTTTTATTGTTAAATATGATGCTAGCTGAGGATGCTTCTATTAATGGCCATCTATAAGGAATGTTTCTAACTGGCTAAATTGCTCACCTCCATTTGAGGTCAGTTCTAGAAACAAAGGGGAATAGGTCTGACCACAAGAAAGGCTTTTCTCCACATCCTGCACTCTGTATCTTGATTGTGCGTGAGTGTGTCTTTTCATTGGACTCTTGAAGGACGGCTGCTGTTTACAGACATGTGCTCACCTATGGCAGTATAAGCAGCACAGGTGGGAAGGATGGACCTTCACGTAGTTCCCCATCCTAGGTCCATGGGGAGTCAGTGTAGTCCCTTGGTAGGAACAGGAGCTTTGAAGTCTCCATGCCAAGTTCCAACTCCACTCTGCAATGTTAGGCAGAATGTCAGCTTTTCCGGTCACCATCTTCTACTCATGAAGTAAAAATATCAGTAATTACCTACCCTGAAGGCTCCTGGAGATTAAATATGTGAGCAAACAAAATTAAACTCTTAAAAAGCAGTGCCTGGTGCCTTTTACGGACTCAGTTTACATGTGCCTGGTTTAAACACACAGGCGTTCAGTAGCCGTTTGCTGCCTAAGATAAAGCGCAACTGTCATTTAAAGAGTCTTTTTGCTTATAACCTCCCAGAAGGTATTTTAGGTGGGAGGGTTTTGGGTTTTTGTTTGTTTGTTTGTTTTTGTAACATTGCTTATGTGGTAAATAACTCTACAAAATCCCCTGCATTGGAGACAGGGTGTTAGGACTGTGGGCAATGAAATTGTCCCATCTGAGGTCAACATATTAGGGAAAAGGTCTAAGGAATCCTCTGGGAGCCTGAAGGGACCTGCTGCTCTCTTGAATTGCCTTTTCTCTCTTTCTTGTGGTCTTTGAAGAGACAAAGAAGCCCCCAGAGGCTTTTCCAGTCTGTTCTCTGTCCCTGGTTTTTGTTGATTGGGCCAGTGAAAAACT
Source organism: Arvicanthis niloticus (assembly GCF_011762505.2). Classification (NCBI taxonomy): domain Eukaryota; kingdom Metazoa; phylum Chordata; class Mammalia; order Rodentia; family Muridae; genus Arvicanthis; species Arvicanthis niloticus. The sequence continues at coordinate 98,958,479 of NC_047659.1, forward strand.
TACACCCCAAGTCATACTGCTTTTAAATAGTGGCCTGGATTCTATCCAGAGCATCTATCTGCTCAGTGGTTTGTTCTTTCCTTCTCCCTCACTGTGATCTTCAGAAGAGCCTAGCCCTAGCAATATTCTGTAAGATAATGATTAGTGTTGCCAGACTTTGTTTGGAAACTTCCAGGAACTTCTGTGAATATCCCACAGTGTGCTTAAGAGAGCCACTGGCCTTTGGACTCTTCCTTGCCTTCTCATTTGAACAGTGACACCAGCACAGGCAGATACTGATTCAGGGATCATCAGCACTGACACTGTCTGTTCTTGCCCAGGACTGCCATAAGATGCCCTGTTAGATGTGGAGCTGGAGGCTCACATGACATGCATGGCTCTCCTGACCATGCCCACTGCCCCAGGTCCTTATATTGAATTATACATGGCAGAGGCTTTCTGCAGAGCCATTTTTTTCCACTAGCACACAAAGCAGGGTTGGAGGAGGCATCTGACATAGTGAGAGCTCCAGGCCCTGCAGAGGCGAAGAAACTGCTACAAAGCTGGCTACTTTCCAACTGAGAGGCCTGTCGGCTTGGGGGTGATGTAAGTGGGAAGTGGAGACCTCAAGTGTAACTTTCTATTTGAGAGTTAGTTCCTTGAGAACACACACACAGAATCACTCAAAGTTTAATATCAAGTCATTTGGCTTTTGAAACAGAGAAAGAGAAGGAGGCGCAAAGAAAAGGTCAGAAGTGCCAAAGTTAACTTTCTACTTTGGTGAGGTAAGATGTGCCTCGGGCTCCATGCACATCTGACCCACAAGGTCTCAGTTGAACGATGTTCCGTGATAGTGCCAGCAATGCACACAGACAGCCAGTGGCTCCTGTTAACTCCTCACGTGGATCAGATGCAGAAACCTCTAGATAACAACTTGTGAGATGTTACAGACCTGCAGGGAGCCATTGAAAGCAAAAGGATGCACCGAATGACAGTGGACGCAAGGAGAGACAGGGCAGTTCATATTAAGTATTACACCTAAATAGTCAGTTTGGTCTTCAGGCACCCACAGCTGAACCTACTACTATTATTCTGATAAATGGACATGGTAGCAAACTATCCACTAAGTTTATATCTCTATACCTATATAGCAGTGCGCCTATCACACCTCATCATAGACGTCTCTTCATACAGTGGCTGGTGTTTAACACAGAAACTCACAACTGGTCATAGCGCAGAGAATAAACACGTGTGGAACGCTCAGCCACAAGTGGAACATCTGTATCACCGCCCCCATCCCCACAGTTTCAGGCGCTGTGGTTAAAGGTGGGGGACAGAAGTGAGGCAGGACTGGAACAAAACAGTATCTTTGTGTCAGGACCTCTGCGTGAACTCACAGCAGCCATGGTTGCCTGCAGCAGACCTAATCGTGGTTAAACCATGCAGCATTCCAGCCTGGAGGAGAGAGGGGCTTATGAGCTCCATGCCTGACTGAGGACCTATAGTCAGCTAATGGCTTTTGGGGGGAGGGAAAGTCAGTTTCCTTTATTGGAGTGGCTCCTGGTGAGTTTACCACACTATAGTGAATGTCCCCACACCCGGGAGTATATGAGCAGCATACATCAGACTTGATGGGTTATTTAAAGGTGAGGCATGAAGTCGGGGATGGGGAAGTGTCAGTCAGTCTTGGAGGGGCTAAGATGGGGACTAGGAGATCAAAACATGAATGAAAACTCTCAAAATTTCATAAAAATATTATATATATAATATATAATAATATATATAATAATATATAATATATCAGCTTCAGATGGGACATCTATATCACCAAATCTTTGAGATCATGGCAGATGAGGGGACAAGAGATTGTAAGAGATACCGTGGTCGGTGACGGCAAGCCAATGGTATACAACTGGGCACTTAGGAACTCAAAGTAGTTGGGAGAGCATGAACAAGACCAGTGCACGCTCAAGCCAGGCAAGATTGCAGCATGCAGAGGGGATGGGGCAAGAAATCCTACCCCAGCTGGGGAGCTAGTGGCAGTTGATAGCTCCTGAAAGGGGAGAGTTTTCTTTAAGGGGTGATCCCTAGTAGGTTGATGACACTCCAGGGGTTGACCCTACACCCAAGAGAATTTGAGCAACTCAAGTTTGACTTGAAGAATCTTTAAAAGAAAAAAAAACAGACATAAAATTGGACAGAGAGGAAAGTGGGATGGGCCAGGGAGAAATTGGGGAGAAGGGAATTGAACATGAACCAAATACATTGTATGAAATGCTCAAGGAATTAATTAAAATATTTTTAAAAAAAAAATCTCCAGGAAGTGAATAGTCCCATGTAAACAGTCTCACTGTGTTTGTGTATGTGCCCGTATCACTCAAATTATTTCTCTTACGTTTGTTTTGAGGATTGACCCTCACACACACCAGGCAAGTGCTCCACCACCAGGTCATACTACTTGTCTTCTTTCTTTTCTTTGTTTGTTTGTTTCTTTCTTTCTTTATTCATTTATTTATCTGGGGGTGGGGAGGAGACAAGTTCTTCTCCCTAAGTTGCTGAGGCTAGCTGTGAACTTTCAGTCCTTCTGCCTCAGCCTCTTGAACAACTGAGGTTACAGGGCCTACTCAAAATTACTCCTTGAAGATATGTTATCTCTTAAGTATCAGGCATGACTAGATACCATGCCTGCTGTGTGAGGACTACACACACACACACAGAAACATGCATACACACACACATGCACAGCATACACATATAATGCATGCATGCACATGTGTGCACACAGCACACACACATATGCGCACACAGGAACTGGACTCCCTGGACACCATTCAGGACATTCATTTCACTCATAAGATGATCTTACAGGTCCTGTAGCCCCTCAGTGACTTTTCACAATGTCCAACCTTAATGTTGTCTTGACAGTTTGAATATTTACTGGGTCTATTGGTAAAGGCTGGTAAGCCTAGCTACTTGGAAGGCTGGGACAGGAAGATCAGTAGTTTAATCCCACCACAGATAACTTAATGAGGATCTGTTTCAAAACATAAAGAACAGGATAGTGTTGGGTGATGTCATTCAGTCCATGGAACAGTGCTTATCTACCATGTATGAGGTCCAAGTTTCAATCCCCCTACTATATACAGTCCAAAAACAAGAAAACAAAAGAAAAAGGGAAATTTCAAGTTCAGTTTTCTCTAAATATTATTCATGGATGTTTTCCTGTCCATCTGACAGGTGGTGACCGAGAAGGAGGACTTCTTCAGCGCCTGGAACTCCTGTATGCACCATGTCATCTCACTGTCTCTGGCACACATTCACAGGGGTAAGTTGGCCCTTGTTGAATGTTCATGGTTGCATGGCTCAGCGCCCTGAATGCCACAGGGGAACATAAGTCTGTAGAAGGGGAATCTTGCCATCAGTCTGAGCCTGGATTTAGGGCCCCAAGTAATTCCAAGAGGCTTGAAGCCTGTTGTAACTCAGCTCTCTGCTTATTGAGAAAACTAGCCAGATAACAGTCAGAAAGCCCACCAGGACCCACTTGCCAGCTAGTTTGTACACATCAATCTTCCCAAGCCCTTTGTCCAACAACATCTGGAATCTCTGAATAAACAAGTGAGGGAGGTTATATATAATAAAAAAAACACAAAACAAAACACAAGTCTGATACAAAGGCCACTGACTGAAGAGTTCCAAGCACTATGTAGCTGATTAAACCCAGTCCTTAAGTTAGGTGGCTATGTCAACCCACAAGTCCCTGATTCTCAACTAAAGACAGTTTTACCTCAAGGAAATGTTTGACCATGTTTGAAGATGCTTGGATTGTTCGATGTGAGCAGCATTACTGGCTGGTAGTAGGTAGACACTAAAATAAATATTAACTGTCTTATAGGTCACAGGCTAGTCCCCTACAGTCCATTATGGAAATAATGCTGAGACTAAGAATATTCATTTTGCTTTAAAGAGACTAAAATAGCACAAGAAAATGAAACACTAAGTAATTGAATTCATGTCATTGAAATGATTTAATATTGAGAATCATTTTATTCACCACATGACTTCACTGTGCAATTAAATGGTATTAAAAGAGAAAGGCCAGGCCCATACTGAGCCTGCTAGTTATGTGGAGCTTCTTCCATTGCATGGGGCTGCTGAGGGCCATGTAGAAAAGGGCCAGGTTGAACACCCAGCACAATTGCAGGGGCATGGCTCCTGGTGCTTCTCATCTCAAAGGAGGAAATTCTTTAGTCTGCTAAAAGTCGGGCAGGTATTGTGGCCAACAACCCAGGAATGAACATATTTGACTAAATTTCCCAGCCTGCCCACCATATTCCAAAAAGAACTGCATAGCTTCAGGGACACCCAACATCCCTCAGAGCTGAACCAGAAGAAATGCTTTCAGTTCAGATGGAACATGGCTACTTTTCGCTTTCGGAGGTTTGGCTCTGGGAACTTTGTGTGCTAGAGCAAGAATCATAATTCAGGGCCAGTGAGCACAGGCTGGAATGAGGATGTGCCAGGAACACAGGTTCTTCATGGAGAAAGGAAGCAGGTGGCTCACACGCTCACACACAGTGACTAGACCTTGCAATAACCAGCACCGTATCAGCAGCCCTGATTCTGAATTCTATCTTCTGCTCCTTGGGAAAAGGAGGGGGAGTGAGGAGAGGGACAGGCAGGAAGGAGAATGGGGAAAACACTCACATTGGGTTCCCTCATTTGGAACCAGAAATTTCCTCATTTGGAGATCCAGAAATGTTATCTATATGCCCTGAAGTGAATTAGCTATGAGGGACTCATAGTAACTGAACTTAAAAACAACTGGTATAAACCAGAATGCCAGTTTATTCGTCAAGTCAAAACCCACCTGCAGATCATCTGGAATCCATCTCTCCCATGGGCAGAATGCCACTGGGAGTTAAGTGGTAACTGAGGGGGTCTGGCAGGTCACACCACCTACATAGCTCATACTTTTATAGCTGTGGATCTGAGGACCTGCTGTCAGCTGCCAGTGATCCTGCACTGTAAATTTGTAAATTTGTGTAAATCACCCTTCTTCTATTAGAGGTTTTGTTTGTTTGTGTTAGTGTTTGTTGATAAGGCTGAAACACATTGAACACAAAGCACCCCAACCTATACATCCTAGCTGAAGACAGGTATGTCCCAGACCTCTAGCCATGGCATGCAACATTCCTTGGCCTCATTCTGGAAGGCATTAAGACCAGGTGCTGGAGATCTTCCCGCTGGGCCCCTGTGTACTGACTACGGATACTATCTATCCCAAAACCCAGTTCTAAGGTGAAGGCATGGGTCATCTTTGACTCTCACGTCTCAAACATCTCTAAAGAGACATTAGCTTTTCCTCTGGGGCTTGTATGGTTCACCTTAGAAGCAGAACTGTGGGTCTTCCGCTGACTCTGCATATTACAAGTATAGTTGAGTTTGATGTGAGGTCTGAGGTCACTTGCTTGAGAGGCTCGTTATCTGGGTTCATGCCCTGGCTCTCCTTCCACCAGCTCCATGACTATAAGAGAGACACCCAGCCTTTCTGAGATTCACTTATAGAGACTGTGAGACTATGGTAAAGATGAATCCAGAGGAACCTTTCAAGTCCTTGTCTTACTGTCTTACTCATTCTGGGGAATGCAAAGAAAAACTCTGTTAATCACTAATATATATATATACCTTAGTTTCTGTAACTGAAGTAAATCTTGTTCCTTAAGAGGAAGTTAAACAAGTGTGAGTGTTTGAGGTCTGTGTGCTGGGAAGAAACATCAAAGGTTTGCTGTCTCCTCAGCACAAAAGAAATCCAACCTATTTTGAACTGTCAGTTGACTAATTAAAAAAAAAAAAAAAGAGTGATTGTTTTCAGAAATTTACCCTCAGGTTTAAGACCAGATTCAAAGTTTCTGGATATATAAAGAAGAAAATTAATTTAGTGACAGTGTTTAGGGAACTCCGGAATAATTTGTAACAGAAAACTCTGTAGTGCAAAGGTTTAGGGGCTATGGTGATGTCTCTGTGGGTAAGAATGCTTATTGCACACACATGAGGATCTATGCAGCCAGGTGTGGCTGTGTGTCCCTAAAACCCCAGCACCTTGGTGGGCCGTGGCAGGGGATCACTAGGGCTTGCAGATTGCAAGCCTATCTCCAAGTTCAATGAGAGACCCTGTCTTAAGGGGAAAAAGTAGGAGACCCCACATCTTCCTCTGGCCTTTGCACACACAAGTATGCACCTGTTCACACACTCATGTGCCTACACCACATACAGAAAAACAAGGCATGCAATGCAAAGGTCTGTACAGACAGACCTGTATCAGGTCCTCAGGATAGGAAAGCACACCGCCTGCGGCAGTCAGGTAGATGGAGCCCATGTTGCTGCCTTCGCATCCTGCTGCCCTCCAGCAGAGGTCTCTAGGGGAAAGGAAAATTGCTAAGAGTCCAACAGTCCTTGCTGACCTACACAGATGTTGCCTGCAACGCTTTCGAAGGAAGAGCACTCAGAAGGAGAGAAGGGAATCAGTCTGCTAAAGCTCAGACCTTATCATCTCCCCAGATGGAAACGAACTCAGAATCGAGTCGGTTTTATTAGGAACAAATGGGGAGAAAATGCCTCCTGGCATCAGTATCAGTTTGTCACCTGAAGGCTGGGGAAAACTCGGCTTGAGATAAAAATGTTAAGCAGTCTCCAGTGGCTTCTGGAGTGGGACGTAACCATTACAGTGATAAATTGATATTTTTCTGTGATGCACATATTTATCTTGCCCTAGAAAGAGCAGCACTGAACCTCATGGTATCTGAACCCCCTAAGGGTGTGCCCGTTCCAGGCAAAAAAAGAAAGTAAGCACTCATTAAAGAAATGGCATCATCCATGCTGCCAGCTCTGTGCAGAACCATCCATGACGTTTCTCAAGGCTGGTGAACTTCATGCAGCAGGAAGCCCCTCTTCTGCTTCTTAATAAAGTGCCTGATAATTTTGAATGTCCGCGTTAAGGGCAGGTTGTAATTATAATTAGAACACAGAATGCCGTGGGGTTCTGCCTACTGAGAATTAATTTCAGATTCCTTTCAAGGACATGTGTGTTTTGAAACGAGGCTTTCTTTGTTAATAAAAACATGATCGCATGCATTATTTAAAACAGCGTGTTGTGTTTTGCCCATTAGTGCTGATTCCAATATTCTTCATGGGGTTAGCACTTTCCTCCCAGTTGTGCATGGGGTTGGTCTTTGGACAAATTACATTTGCCTTATTTAGCTTATGCTTGAATCCACTTTCTATAAAATTATGAAAGTAGATTTACCCACCTCCTTGAATGCCTTTTACCAATATGGAAGCACTGAATGCCCCCTCTTCAACAATCCTGTGTGAGTCTAGGAACTTGTCACTCATCACAACTACCGGTGTGTCACCCCATGCCACCCTCAGCCTTTGCACCCGAAAGACACGTTTGTCCTTTGATAGAACCAGAAGTTTCAAGTAAACTTATCTTACTGTGTGGATAATGGGTTTGCACAGTGTTGTGTTTGTTGTTCCAGCTACAGATTGAAGGGTGGAGGGTGCTGTCAGAGGGGAGAACTCGGGGTCCTGTGCCAGCTGTGTTTCTTCTCTTGCCATTGGTCCCCACCAACCTGTAACACAAACTTTTCCACAGTGGCCTGTGCAGATCTGCATGTCTTAAGTTTCTTTTCACAAAAACAACTTAATGGAGAACGGTTGCTTCTTGCTCACAGTCCAGGAGCACAGTGTTGAGGTCAAGGCAGCGGGAGCTTGAAGCAGCTGGTTATATCACATCCACAGTCAAGCAGAGGGAATGAGCACAAGCTGCCACCAGACTCTGCCTCTTTGTCTCTGCAGTTCAGCATCCTAGCCACAGTGGGAGGTTTCCCACCTCAATTGCCATTATTAGCATAATTCTTTGGGGAGATTCCAAGAGGCCCAGCTCTCAGAGAATACTAGATTTTGTCTAGTTGACAATGGACCCTTGTCATCACACCAACGAGATGCAAGTGGCTAGAGGGAGAGAGTCCTCAGTATGGCTGTACCTGGTCCTATCTTCTCTGTGTGTCTGTCCCTGTCACACACATGAATGATGGGACTGGCCAGGGATCTAGGGTGCTGAGAAAGGGCAGATGTGATTGGCCGACAGGTCTCTGCAGAGCTGGGCTTTTGGAAATGGCAGGAAGGGAAGGGATGTACTAGCTTTGTCTTCTCTCTCCCAGTCAGATGCTTGCTCAACTCAGAATGCTCAGAATGTATTTTGTGAGCACAAGGTGCTCATTGTACAGGGTCCACATTCTATAGAATCTACTATGGCTGGCTGGGGAAATAGTTACACTTGCTCCACGAGAGCCCAAGAAGTCCTGGGCCTCTGAGCCTCTCCCAGATGAAATCAGAAAAACCCAGAAGGTAGTAATGTGATAGAAAAGAACAGGAACCCATGTTCTCACTACATGTATTCAACAGGGACAGGCATGAAGATGAAGGCCCAGGGCTAACCCCTTACTTGGAATCCATTTTAAATGGGAGTGTGAGGTACTTTGTGCTCTTCAAAAAGAACATGATTAAGGACTGGTGAGATGGCTTGCTGCTCACCCAGAATGCTGGGGTTCAGCACCCAGCACCCACATGGGCAATTTACAGCTACCTACAACTCTAATCCCAGGGGATCTGATGCCCTTTTTGAGCCTCCAAAGTCATCTCCATACATATGACACACAGATATATATGGGCACACACACACAAATTTCTTTTTAAAAGAACTCTGCATTGTGATTGGTTGTAGCTTTCTGTGATGGTCTCTGTTGCAAAGAGAAGTTTCCTTGATGAGGGTGGAGACTACACTTACCTATGTATATAAGGACATCTATTTAGGATGTAGTTAGAGATTATGCTGGTTTAGTAAAGTGGTAGTTTTAGGTCTCTTCCAAGATCTATGACTTCACTAGCCTTACATAGTTAGCTGGCTTCCAGTATCAGATATTATTTTCCTCTTGTTGAGTGGGTCGTAAGTCCATTGGGAGAGCTGTTGGTTACTGCTGAAGCATGTGTGTCACTACTACACCCTTGGAGGTATCACATTGGGCTGACTGTAGTTATGTCTCATAAATGGTAAAATTGGATATGGTTGTTAGTTGCTTCCCTCCTTTGGAAGCTTTCATGGTACCATGAAAACTAGTCCTCAAGGAAGAGAATTTCAGATCAGTTTCAACTCAGGGATATCTGGGACCTGTCCTGAAATGCCTGGTGTCTATATTAATAGAGACTTATCTCCTACCTCTCGGGGACAACCAAGGACAATAGCAATAGTCTATAATGTTTTGGGACCCTCTTGGACAACCATGACCAACAGCTCAAAAGAGGGCTTTTCACTCCTGATGTGAGGGTTTCTGTTAGATGGTCTTTGGCTCTTGGAGAGAACACTGTCAGCCCAGATGGAAAAAGCTTCATTTGAACTACATATGTATATTTATATGACTGAAGATTTTTCAAGTATTTTTAGGTAGATAGTTAATATGATTTCTTTTGACTTTTTCCAGACATCTTTACTGCTATTCTACCCTCCTTCTGTAGTTCCCTTCCTCCTCGCCTCCCCCATTAGTCTCCCCTTTTCCATTTTCCTGATCAGATCACATGTTCTCTACTATTCTCCTCTGTATTGCTTGCTCCCTCCAGCCCCCACCATGTCAATGGCTCCTTATTTTCCTGAGTTTTGCAGTTGTTCCAGGCGATGCATGCACATCTGAAGATTTGGAACTGGGAGCAAAGTGGGGGTGCTTCGGTCCTTCTTAGAAGGAGTAACAAAATACTCATGGGAGCAAATATGGAGACAAAGTATGAAGCAGAGACTGGAGAAGGGGCCATCCAGAGACTGCTCCACCTGGGTATCCATCCCATGTGTAGTCACCAAATGCAGACGCTGATGTGAATGCAAGGAAGTGCATGCTGACAGGAGCCTGATATAGCTGTCTCCTTAGAGGTTTGCCAGAGCCTGACATATACAGAGCATACATATATATATGCTCACAGCTAACCATTGAACTGATCATGGGGTTTCCATGGGGTTAGAGAGAAGACTGAAGGATCTGAAGGGGTTTGTGGCCTCATGGAGAGAGCAACAATACCAACCAATCAGAGCTCCCAGGGTCAATACCACCAGCCTAGGAGCACATAGGGAGGGACCCATCACTCCAGCTGTATAGGTAGGGGAGGATGGCCTTGTTGGGCAAAGATGGGAGAGGAAGTCCTTGGTCCTGTGAAGGCTGGATGCCCCAGGGTGGGGGAATTCATGGAAGGGGAGGTGGGAGTGGGGTGGGGGCACATCATCATAGAAGCAGGAGGAGGGGGGATGGGTTAGGGGGTTTCTGGGTGGGAGAGAAATTGGAAAAAGGGATAACATCTGAAATGTAAATAAAATATTAAATAAAAAGTAATTAAAAAAAAAAAAGAGTAAGACCTTCAGAAGCCAGGCAGAATTCCTGGCGTTCCTTGGTCATCCAGTGTAGCCCAGTCAGTGATCTCCAAGTGTAGGGACAAAAAATAAGGTGATCATCCATAGGAGTTGACACCAGACATCAACCTTCGGCTGCAACATGCATGCACACACACACAGGCACACACAGGCACACATGTATGCATGTACAAATACATTCACAATACATTCAAAGTTTTTTTTTTTTTTTTAAAGATTAAGATCTTCTACACCATCAATAAAAATAGATGTTGCACAAACTTTTGCCTTGCCATGGCAATTCTGGATATGATGTTATATTTTAAAAAAACATTACCCCATAGGGCATAGTAAATTTAAAAGTATTTGCAAGGAACACACACTTAAACATGAGTTTTAAAGGGCAGCATATTCTAGTCTCCAAAACATTTAGCAAATAACCTTTGAGTTCACATGAGCCACCCACACAAAAACCAAAATGAACTACACAGAAAAAAAAAATCGCAAAAGCAACTGTCTGTTGACAACCAGATTTTCTTTCAGCCCTCGAGTTCTGGTCTATAAATAATCTGTGTGTTTCGAGTCTGACCATTGTCTTCAGAGGCCCCTCCTGACATATTCTCAGTTCAGGGTGTCTTAAAGCACATATTAAATGTGTAAATCATGGAAACTATTATGTTTTTAGAGGAGAGCTGTTGGGAGATATGTGCTTTTTAGATACCCAAAGTGTCAAAATGAAACATTAAGATGATGTATTCTTTCTTTGGAGCATCTGTTTATCTTTTGTGAGATCTCGAGCTTGATAAATCACCAGAGATAAAAACTTCATTTTTAACTTATTGTAGATCCCAAATGCCAAGAGGAAAAATAGTGCCGAGTCTTCTCTACGTGAATTTACCTCTCTCCCTGCTGATGACTTACAGAGGTTTGTTTGCAGAGAAAACACAAGGCTCTGTTGACTGGCGAGATGATGGCTTTTGCTCAGAAACCTGAGAACTAAAGGGGAAAAGGGGAAGCATGCGTTGTCAGACTTGATAATTTAACTCGGTTTAATATCTACCTAAAGCGTCACAGGGTGTTAAAGAGGGGGGGGCACAAGGTAATTCAGAGCAAAGTCTTAAGAATATTTGTTTCTTTATTTTTCAGTTTGTGTGTGGGGGTGTGTTTTTGTGCAAGTGTGTACCTCATGTGTGCAGGTGCCTGGGGAGTTCTAAGGTGTCAGATCCTTGGAGCTGGTGTTACAGGTGGATGTGAATCATCAGGTATGGATGCTAGGAACGGAACTTGGGTTGTCTACAGTAGCAGCGAGGAGGCTTAACTGATGAGCTGCTCTTCTGGCTCTCCACACCTTAAAGTGAGATTTTTACCAGTCTCTTACCTTCATCTGTTGACATCTGAAACCTCTGAGCAGGTACAACAGAGTGGATATTGAATACTGATAAAGGTATCTTGCAAGATATAGATAGATAACATATATATTTTCTCTCTCTCTCTCTCTCTCTCTCTCTCTCTCTCTCTCTCACACACACACACACACACACACAAATACACACACACACACACACACAAGAGTTTTATACCTCAAAATCACTCCAACACTATCTCTTAATTGGCAGTCTGGCTACTCAAGAAATCCCAACAGATTTTTTATGTACCTATGAATATTATTATATGAATATTCTGAATATTCTTCTGTATACAAGAGGACCACACAGAGAATGTGTGTCAATGGCTCTCAACAGCTCTGACTGTGAACTTGAGGATCATAAATGAGCCAATCAACAAAATGACATAGCATGAATGTTCAAACTCTCTGTGGCTCCATGTGTAAAGAGACCCCTGCTGCAGCGGTGCCCAGTGGCTTGCCTTGCCCTTATGCCATTGTTCTTCAGCCTTGAGCAGGTTGAGACAGATGTAATTGTGTGCCAACCTATTCTAGGCCACGGATCCACAGTTGAGTTTTTTTTTTTTCTGATAAGTGCCACAAAGAGCTGTTTTAAGGAGATAGTTTTTTGTCCTAGGTCTTGGAGGCTCCTAAAGTTCCCATAGCACATGGCCAAAGACAGCTGTGAGCAGGTGACCTCAGTTTGCCCTTCTCTAGAATCTTGCAAGAAGCATGCAAGTTGTGATAAGGAGCAGGACCAAGGCATTGCCTCCTACCATGGGATGAAGATAGCCAGATGCTCTGGAGTCTCCCACCATTTTCTTCATCCAACAGCTATACAATGAGCTAGACTTTAGAGCAAGAAGCTTTTCCACCTGAGCTACTGTATCAAAGGGTTGCAGTTCATCATGGTAGGAAAGAAATGGCAGGCCAGGTCTGTCCATGGAGGCAAGAGTGTGTGGCAGAAACTGTTCTTACCACAATAGACCATCGATCAGAGAGTAGGGTGGGGAGACAGGATTAGGAATTATCTTCAAAACCACCCCTAATGGTCTGCCTCCACCAGCTAGATGCAAATCCAAACATTTCTAGAATCTTCCAAAATAGCAGCCAGGGACAAAGCATACAAACATTTCAGATTTAAATCTCTCTGCCCATGCCCTATGGTAGTGTATCGCTATGCCCGGTTGGTTGAGGCAGCCTACAATATTAGTATGCAGGGCTCCACTGGGGTAACTACCAGAAGAGTGGTGGTGAAGGGCAGGTGTATGAACCTTGCACTGAGTACAGCAGGAAGAGGGCAATCCAGACAGGTTAGACAGTAAAGGGTCTGTCCATCCCTGTCAAAAGAAGAGGACTGAAGTCCAGGGATGGCAGGGAATTATGTTATGTAAACACCTTCAAACGTGAAATGACAGAGACAAAGTCACAGGTAGGGAAGAAAGTCTATGTGCTTACTTAGATAAAAACTGGTGCTCACATATAGCAGGCCTTTGATGAGAGACTGGCTTTGGATACAGAAAAGAGGAAAGTACTTTATAGAACTGTAACATGCCCAGAACCAGTAAGGCTAATTTAAATACCCATTAAAACATGTTCTGTAAGCCATCTTGTGCTTCCCTTAACCATTCTGTTGGAGAAGGTTGAGGAAAGATGACTAAATACATCTGGGGGAGTCCGGGCTTGCTTGGGTCAACATCTGGGGCCATATCATGCTTCAACCACACAGTGAATTAATGCCATGGAAATGGCTGTGAAAGTGGGGAGCTGGTGATAGATACCAAAGGTATCAAGCTGTTGGGATTCTCTTTACAGTCACTGGAATGGAGACTGAGTGTGTTTTCTCAGGGTGGCTCATGCAACAGCTGAACCCAGGACGTTCTGGTGGCTCCCATGGAAGCTGGCTAACTGTAACGGCCTTGTGATCTGCCCAGCTGACTGTGGGGAAGTCACTGACCTGGATTTCAGCCCATGTAGTGAGCAAGCGGGGACTCTACATGTCCCCAAGCAACCACACCCAGCATGCCATTTGTTTCTCCATAACCACTAGGTTGGTTGTGCTCCACATGGCAGTGCTGGCAGTCCCCAGGGAGGCCACTCACCTTTCTGTCTCTTCCCTTCCAGTTGCACTAGAGCAGTTCACGCTGGCCGTGAGGCACTGTCCTGACAAGGAGGACCAGGCTTTGCTAATGAAGGTAGGTTATCAGCTAAATTCTTATTTCCTTAAAGCCTCCTAGCATTCTTTGATTGCCCAGAGGAGAGTTCCTTTTTTTTTTTTTTTTTACAAGCAGGAGTAAATTTATCATCTCTGAATTTTGTGCTCCACGGGGACATGCTTGTCAGTGGCTGGCGGGAGGGTGGCTGGCTAATGAGCACAACCACAGTCTGTGGAACACAGAAGTGACAGGAAAGTGGGTGTCGAAGACTAGCAGGGAGCCTACGTGATTCTCAGTGGACCTGGTCGGTTTTATTTAAACTTATCTGACAGTCTCGATTCTTCCAGCAGATTTATGAGACTTGGCCAAATTCCATGTCTCCGACTATACTTTTTAATTAAGACAAAGGATCCCACACCTTCCCGGTTGGCCCCATCCTCCCTTTCGTCACCGTTGGGAATGCCACACAAATCAGACCACTTGTGTTAACTGCTGAGACAGTCAACTCGTGTCTTAGGTTCTTTGTCCTTGAATCGAAAACAAACTCCTTTTCTTCTCTGGAACGGCCATTTTATTTCTTCCCCAATGGCATGGACAGAGGTGCAATATAACCTATATTTAGGGTGTACATTTAGGAGAGCCAAAAAAGATCAGGCAAACAGCCTGTGCAATCTTAATAAAAGCTGTGTCTGAAGGCAAAAAAAGCAGCTCACAAGTGTAGAGACATGCACATTTCCACTGATGACTAAGCCTCCTGTTTTCACCTAGAAATGTACACACCGACCCTGAACACCAGTATTTCCATGATGTCATTTCCATCCTGTGCCTTCAGGAAACCATGTATACCAGGAGTTGCACTTCTTTACCTAAATACAGTTTCTTTACCAGGTGTCTTCTGACTTGAGAAACGGGTGGGAAAAAAAAAAATAGGATGTCACTCTAAGGGATTTTCAACTCATTTGCCTAAGGTGTGATATTTTTGGTCTGTCTATTTTTTGTTTTTTTGTTTTAACTTTCAATGATGTTTATTTTATAATAAGGAAGGTCTGCTGATTCCAAGTGTTGAGTTGATCTGGGAAACCCAGTTCATCTGAGTCCAGGTTGCGTGAGGCACTGACTTGGCCTGACCGATTCAAGCACATGAGATCTCTTGGTAGTCTGAGGTCTCCCACTCTGGTTTTCATTCCCTGCTCTGAGCTCTGTTTCCTCAGCCTGTCCTTCCAAGTCCTGGTCAGTTTCCTGTGACCCTGAAGCAGCCTTGGGTCACAGACAGTCACCTTTTATCCACCACTCATTCACAGCTCCAGACACAGAGCCTTTGTCCTCTTCTTTTGCATTCTGTTCCGCATCTTCTTTCTCTTCTCCTGATCACGCAGACCCCTGTTCACGGGGAGAGACTCCTGGTTTCCACGCCATCCTGCAAGCAAGCCTCACTGAAGCTTATGTGGGCATCTCAGAGGCAGTGTTTTTCAGAGAACAGAGCCCCTAAGCTCAGGAGCCCACACCACCTGGCTACTTCTAGTTGCCCTGTGTGTGGTTCTATGTCCGAGTCCCTCTCTCGATTTCTTCTGGTCTATGACAAGTAGGTGAAAACAGAAGCTATCTGAAGGCCCCTCCTCTCAAGCTGCTGCCTGTTGCCTCTCATGGCTCCACCAGGAGAGGTAGCTCCTTTGGTCCACTTGGTTAGAAACAAACATTTGGACTTGGGAGATGATCAAGCTTTCCCAAGATGTTCTGAAATGTGTGTACCTCTCAGTATTTTGTGTTTTCTCTGATGTTTCTTCAGACTATATGACCACAGTAACTGAGAGAGTTGTCTGTGGGTGTTTTTACAGTATCTTCGAGATATTTGAGCAGGCCTCATCAAAGAAGTTTCACTGAACAAAAATGTGTGCTTTGCTCATATCTACCAAAACTACTTTGTAATTTTTTTTTCAAGAGATTGAGGTTTCTTTCATGTCACCTATGAGAGGCCACTATGTGGGTGTGACAGGAATGTGTAGGATTTTTTGTGGATATGTATAAAAGAATGTAGGAGAACAATAGATCATTTTGAACACTCTTAACCAGCTGACCATTCTATGTTCACTTTAGGATACTTGGAGTTTATATAGTAAATTTCTTTATTGTGCATGTGCATACCTGCGTGCACGTGCGTGTGTGTGTGTGTGTGTGTGTAGTTATTTCAACAATGTATTTTGATCATATTCATCTCTCTCCCCCAACTCCTCCAAGATCCACCCCCCTTCCCAGAATCTGTCGATTGCCAATAGCTTCTTCTCTAGGGATGGAGCTTTGTGCCCAACTCCCCTCTCCACACTGGGATTTGGTCTGCGTTTGCAGAAATCTTTTGCATGCTGTAGTTCATATGTGCAGCTTTGCTGCTGTCCTGAAGACACCGTTTGAGTGTAGTCATCTACTTTCTGGCTCTTACAATCTCCATATAACCTCTGCCACAATGATCTCTGAGCCTTGAAAGGAGGCAGTGTTCCATTCAGGACTGAGCATGTCAAAGTCTCTAATTCTCTGCACTTTGGCCAATTGTGGGTCTCTATGTTAATCACCATCTGCTGTGAAATAGAAGCTTCTCTGATGAAGGTTGCGGATTCATTGGCCCATATGTTTAATGATAAGTCATTGGGAGTCAGTTTAATACAGTTTAATACTATGTCCACTTAGAGAATAATAATAGCAGATTCTCACCTAGTACCTGTGGCCTGTGTGGCCATAAGCTCTTGGCCCATTATCAGGCCAAGTATGAGTTCCAACATATGGAGAAGGGCTTAAATCCACTGAGAAAGTTGTTGGTTACTTACATGATGTTCCTGCTACTGTTGCATGTCTTGCCAAGCTAATCATTACTATAGCTCACAAAATTCACAACTGGATAACATTGGTGACTATTTCTCTCCTCTACTAGTATAAATAAAACTTTTTCAGAATGATGAAATCTGGCCAGTAGGGATGAAACATCCAGGTTAGTGCCAGTTTGATTTTTCCATGCTCACATTCACAAATGTCATTGGTATCTTCAGCAATAATGTCTGTAGCTTCTGGAATGTGACCAAGAGTACTGGCTAGAGCCTATAATATTTGAGGTATGTGGGGCCTCATGCGTCAACAACTCCAAAAAAAAATAATAACTCATTCTTGGCATTGGGCTTTTATTATGTGTCTAGTAGAGACATTGTCAACCTGTTTTAAATTAACCCTATTTTAACTCATTTTATGAGTGTGAATACACACACACACATACACACACACACACACACACACACACACACACACACACACACACACACACACACAGAGTATTCTTTGAAAGGTTCCTGGTATCATTTATCCTTTCCCATATTCTCTCCTCTACCCTAATCTCTCTTCTTCCACCCCAATTTAACACTCCCTATGCATTATTCTCTTTTATAAATTTCAATTTTTGATTTCTCCTTATAATAATTTCTTGGGATTCAAACAACAAAAACTAAAACATACTTGTCAAGGGTAGAGCATGACCAAGAAGTAATGTTCTCAGGACAACGCTCACCCACAGCACTTGGGATGTACTGACCCTTCTTGGGAAATTGATTTATAATTTATGTAACGAAGGAGTACACTTCCAACAATACACATATAATACTACATTTCCATGTATATTATGGATTCCTACTGTGTCAAACAGTACTGACACCAGAGCATAGGTGCTTTAGTCTAACCTGTGAAGGTGTTTCATTCATGGACCTCCAAGAAGACAGAAGAGAGGAGCAGAGAGAAGCATACAGCTACACCAAATTCACATACATCTGGAAACAGAAGCAGCAGAACTCAAGATGGTAGAAGCCAAAGCTTTTGTCTAGATCAGAATTAGCAAGAATTAGCCCCTCCCTAGTGCAACCACTAGGGTAAGAGGACTGACAGAGAAGCCCTGCTTCCAACACCTCTTCCTCCCCAGCACCTTAAGAGCACATACAGGAAACCAGGCTTTGATGGAGTCACAAGACCCACTACGTCTCACACTGCCATGAATGCTGCCATGCTTTCTGAAGCACAAGGAACTGAAACTTCTGGAAACCACAAGGCATAAGCCTTTTCTCTCTTACATTGTTTCTGTTGGGTATTTCAGTCACGGCTTAGTGTAAGTAATTAATACCCTCTCTCAATCAAACAGTCCTGCCTTGCCTCCCCAGCTTCTCTCTCAGGGCTCGTGAAGACTCTTCAGTCCCCATTCCCACCAGGTTTCTTTGGAGGGTGACAGACTACCAATGGTCAATATCTAGGTGACACTGCATTTGGACTGTCATCTTCTAGTCTGACAGTCAGCCCTCCTGACTGTCTGCAGCTCTTGCTCTGCCACACCTAATAGGCAGCATTTGTTCTCCTTCTGGGTAGTCAGGAGCCTCCTTGGGACTAAAATGTCTCAAGGCTTTTACCTTCCAGGCTTCTGCCCCCTGCCCCCTAAGCTAGAAAAGTAAGTAACATGCTCATGGGACAGTGGCCCTACCAAGGAGCTGCCACTGCTCCCAGCTCAGGTGACAAGAGCAAGTGCTGAAGGACACTTGGCTTATGCCATCCCTGAAGCAAGACAGTAGTAGCAAGGCACGCCCTAGCCAGTGAGCTCCCAGAATGAAGCTTCCAGCTTGGGCCTGGCTCAGTTTCCCTGCCTTAGGCTAGGACACCTTGTGAGGGTGAAGATAGACCTTTCTGGAGGTGGAACCTGACATCATGGCACATGGCCCACAGGAAACAGTAAAAAGAATGAAGCTGCCTGTGAAAATAAGTAGATAAATGAACCAACAGGTAGCCAGCTGGGCTGGCTTATGACATAACCTTCCACCTCTGCTCCCAAACTGCAGGCCTTTGGTAGGGCTACCTAGGAACCAGCAACCACCGTGTGCTGGCCTGTTCACTAGAGTGCTGGCTGAAAGGGGAGCTGAGCTGTTTCGTGGTGGGATGGTGATACTATATTTTAAGGAGACATGATGAACATCTCTCCTGCTTCCCATCCACCTGGCAGCCTATGCGGGGCCCACTGAGGATGGTGGACACAGCTGTCAGGTGTGATGCCTGGGCTGAGCAAACCCACAGAGATCATGGTGAGTTTGCAGGGCCAAATGCTCCTGGAAGCTTCTTTAGCACCATACCACCCACAAAGCATCAGTGCTGCCCCAGGTGCAAAGAGGAACCTGGGCAGATATGGAAAGAGGGCCTCCCTCTCACACGTTCTCCTGCCACTAAGTCCGGCCACATGCAACTGTTTTTCCACCTACTGGTATTTGAGACCAGAGACACCAGAGCCTTTCTTCAAACTGGAACTCTCCTGGCAGCAGACACAACCCAGCCCTCCCGCCTTCCACGTTTACCAAGTCAACCTTTTCCAGAAGCAGGGACTTTCTCGTAGCCTGGAGGAATCCTGTCAGGAATAAGGGCTTTTACCAAGAACAATGCCTGTGCTTTCACTTGGAAAGGGCTGTGCTGAGGAGAAAGGAAATTTTCCACATGATGGCTCCACTGCTCTGCCCCCCTCCAGAAAGTTCAGAAGCACACAGCAAGCTGGTTGTCTAGTGTCTCTTAAATTGTCATTGTCACAAAGATTCTTTCTGCTTCACTTCTCTCAAAGTCCCCCGTCCCCCCATCCCCCCCCCCCCCCCCCCCCCCACTGCCTGGCCAAAGAGGAGTGCCTGAGCCATTCAGCATCCAGTTGGGGGCTCAGTGCTGAGCCTCCACACAGGTGTTCTTTGTGTCCCTTTGTGCTTAGAAGAGACCTTTGGTTCCCAAAGGGTACTCACCAAGGCAACTAAGTCTCTGAGCAGAGCTTTCAGAGGGGACTGTCCCGCCCTGACAGGCTTTTGGCAAGCAGCAATTTGCGCCTGTCAAGTGGGCGAGGTGGGTTTTTCCCTCTTTCCTGCTCTCTAACTGCTCTTTCTTCCTTTTCTCAGTGTGTGTAGGAGGTAGCCAGTTTAAGAACCAAACCTAGCAACCAATGGTTAATTGCAAACACCTCTCCTCAAGCGCTGGGCCAAATATGATACCCTTTCTTCGGCAGGTGGTTCTTTTCAGGCCCAAAGATGCCATCCCTAGGCTCCGGTCAGCAAGTTTCCCCTTGCCTCTCAAGCCAGGGCCCTTTAGGGGCTGCTGTACAGGCTGCATGGCCCACACATGCCCAAACCACCAGTCAGTCAGTTGTCTGGGGCTAGTCATGGGATTGAACCTCCCACACAGGAAGAAATGGGCTCTCTTCTGAAGCTTGACTGCCTATCCAAATCTAGTCCAGGATGAAGAGTGCCCGTCCGGTTCTGGGTCCTGTTCACGCCATGATTGGTCAGGGATTCTGATGGTGGAAACCAGCCTTCAGCCACTGTTCTGTTCCCATGATCTTTTCTATTCCTTGCAACCAAGGGCCACACAGACAAGAATGTGTGAATGACTACAACAATCCTAAGAAATGTTATGTAACAGAAGTTGATTGGGTTCCTATTATGTGGCTGGTAAAGTTTGATGTCTGGCTCCTTTGCAGATTTTGTCTCCATGCTTATGTACATCAGAAGGGAAACAGATACTGGTGATATAAAAATCAGTGACAAACCTTGACTCCCAGAAGGAAATGCTTTTCTATCCTTCTTGTGTCTCTATGATACTGGAAGGCTCCCCTTCATCACACTGGAGGGCTTCTTACAAGTGAGTGTTACAAAATTCTGCAGAGATCTGCAAATCTTATTGCAGTGTAATTTTAATTCTGCAAGTAATCTCTGGTATGGAGAACTAACGTTTCAGCTTGCAGGACTTTTAAACTCAAGGAATATTGGTGGACTACTGGGCCCAGAGATGCGCTGGCAGAAGGGTTATTTCCCTAGCTGTTGCACGTATTTGCTACAGTTCCACTTCTAAAGCATCTGTGGGTGCCTGTTATATGTCAAGCTATGTGCTAGGCACTGGGGGTGCAGATGTCAACAAGACGTCGGCTACTTTTGTATAAACCTAGGTGAATAGTTAGAGACATCACAGCACCCAAATATGCAAACACCCTGGAATACACCAAGCCCTGAGGAGGATAGTTGATCATAAGGGAGCACTCGGCTAGACTCCAAGTCAACATGGATTTAGGGAGGACTCCTCAGAGGAGGAGGCATTGGACCGAAGTCTCTGTATGTCTGCAGGAAATTAAGTTTAGCTGACTGTGTATATTCCATAGCACTTACCAGTGTTGTTGATGTGACAAGGTATATTCTGAGGTTTCCATTTATAGAGTAGTAGTTTAAGTGTACCTATGTGTGCCTTGAAAGCTGACGCACAACAGGGATCCTTTCAACTGCCTTCCTGGAGGAGGGAGTCCTGAGTATTCTGTTCTAATCTGTGCGTTTCCCCACCTGACCCAGAGGTGGCTTTAGACAGCATTTAGTGTTCCTTCATTGGCCAGGAAAAAAAAATGGTTTTATTGAGTAGATGTTGACGTGTATTCTGGGAGAGAATCTAACAAAAGCTACCATGAATGGTCACCCTAGAACTGTTCTGAGAGTGAAGCCTCTAAGCCAGAAGCCAGGGGAAGAAAGGGAGGGGCCTGAGCACTCTGGGGGGAAAGGCAGAAGGGTCTTGTCTTATAACAAGGAATCTGCTCTGCTGTGGGATTCTACACTCCAACCAACTCCTCTCAACGCTCTCTGCTTAGGAGAAAGGGGCCAATGTCATTCTGTATGAACATCATCAGGCTGGCCATGTCCTTTGTCACACAGGGGACACACACCCAGATGGCAGCGGTTGCAAAGTTATGCAGACATCTAACCAGCCCTTGTTAGATTGTTAAACATCTAAATTGATAGCTAAGCAGAAAAGCAGCTAGGTGGCAGAAATCCTCAGGATTGAAAATGCAGCAAGCTGCTCCTCCAAGCATGGCAGGCTCAGCTCTCTGGGGACCTACCCATGCTTGCCAGGCACCGGGCCTGTGACGATTAGGCCTCCTGGCATACTCTGTCCCCCATTTCCTCCGTGCACAGATGCACAGAGTAGATTTCCTTTCAAGCTGCAACTCTAGGAGACAGGGCAAGAAGAAGGCAAACACTTGAAACAAAGAAACGAGAGGCGTTTGGTGGGAATCACATACTGGAAGCTGAGAGCAGCATTTGGCTAAGAGACTGGGTAGTTAGTGTACTGGGGGAAGAGAGCCCAGCAGACACTGGCCATTTCACCAGTACTGTGGATCCAGCCTAGAAGACAGTCACACAGCTGTCCTGTGCCTAGAAGAACACAGCTATCTTCCCAGAAGACAGCTAAGGAGACACCGGTGCTGCTGTTATGGGAAAAAGTCACACTGGGTGGCTGACAAGGTGGTAAACCCAGGCATCTGCAGGCGGCAGCTCACCACCAGTCACATCTGCACCCTGAGTAATAACAGGAATTGTCTGAGAGTTCATGACTTCTGCTCTCTACGCCTGATGAACTCTTTCTTTTGTCCTTACTAAATTGTAGTTGCTTAAATTTGGTTGGTTTTATAATGTTTAAATTTCCATTTAAAAAGAAAAAAACCCCACCAGGATATCAGCTCTATTATGTGGTGGGGAGGATGAAGGGCTAGTTAGGTCTCATGCTTTCTTCTGCCAGAATCTAGGCAGGCAGCAAAGAGAAGAAACAAGAGGAAGGAAGGAAGGGAGGGAGGGAGGGGGGGAGGGAGGGAGGGAGGGAGGGCGGAAGGGCGGGCGGGAGGGCAGGGGGGACGCAGGAAGGAAAGAAAGTGGATTTATATTTTATTTTAATCTCCACCTCCCATAAGGCAAGGTTTCTTTGTATATAGCTGTGGTTGTTCTGCAACTTGCATGGCCTGGAACACACAGAGATCCGCCTGCTTCTGCCTCCTGAGTGTTGGGATTAAAGGTGTGCACCACCACCATCCATCAAAAATGGGTTATGTTTAGACTAAAGTATCAGGAAGGAAATAGTTCACATGAAGGCACCAGCTAAGCAATTGCTGTCCTTTTTCAAAAAAAAAAAAAAAAAAAGTCTCCTGCTGTAATCTTTTCAACTTTGAGAAAGCCTTTCTTCCTTTACTGTTTCTTCTGGACAGTCAAGGATTGGATGGAATCAAGGTAACTTGTATTCTGAAGCCTTAGCCAAATGGGAAGGGCAGCTAGGAATAGCCCATCTACAGCTGTCTGGTTAATGTATTACATTCTGGAAGGGATTTTTACGTAGCTGAAAGCACTAAATGTTAAGACTGGGAACGATTATGTGCGCAAACCTGGCTTGCCTTTCAAAATAAAAGACCCAGATTATGTAAAAAATCAGACGTATTCATGCTCATTATTTCTGTTAAATGTAAGAAATCACTTAAAAATAGATAGTGGAAGACAGACAAACTGGAACCCTGGGCCAGAGGCATGGAGTGCACATATGGAGTCCTCTGCATTCTCAGGAAGCTTCATATCCCAGACTTGCCGAAAACAAAATGGAAAGATATGTAACTCAAAAACTGGAAAAAGCTACCATATACTGCCACAGTGGCATGAGGAAGAGAAGGAGGAAGAGAAGGAGGGAGAGGAGGAAGAAGAGAAGGAGGAGGAAAGAAAGAAGGGGGAAAGGAAGAAGAGGAGGAGAAGAAAAGAGGACAAGGAGGAAGATGGAGAAGAGGAGGAGGAAAAAGAAGAAGAAAAAGAGGAAGAGGAAGAAGGAAGAGGAGGAGGAGAAGAGGCCTGCTTACTAGAAGGTCTGAGTTGGAGGCAGTCTATAAAGAGAGTGCCTTTGACATTGGTTCCAGAAGCCAGTGCAACAAGACAAGAAACAGAAGAATACAAGCTGTATCCTCTTAGACAAGAAAGAAGGAAAGCAAACACTGACTTACATGTGACATACTTGCTTATCTGTTTAAAAAATCCTAGCATTTGGGCTAAACTGGCAGCCACATGCTCCATGTGGCCTGGGATAGCTATGAATATACCCAATGCAGAACAGTAAACTTACTTAAAATGCCGTACTTTATTAAGAAACATATAAATTGATTGCACCCTTCTCAAGTATAAACTTTGTAGATGATGATGTTGTGTCACAATGTCAAGTGGTTGGACACACCCATAAGGGATCTCAAAACAAGGAACAAGGGGGGAAAAGAAAAAAGAAAGAAATTAATTCCTGGAACTTAAAACAGAATCCACCAAAGCTATAGATACAAGGCCAACATGAAAATATTGATATTATTTTCGAATGCTAGTATTGAATGCCTGGACACTGAATTTTTTAAAATACTGTGTAAAATATCAAAAAATAAAAAAAACAACCCACAAGTACCTATTAATAAATCTACCAAAATGTGTGGGGCTTTGAACGTGTGAGTGATTTAAAGTACTGACAAAGCAAATCAAAGTAGATCTATATAAATGGAGAGACTCATCAGCTAGAAGCTTATATGCAGTCTCTCTCTCTCTCTCTCTCTCTCTCTCTCTCTCTATATATATATATATATATATATATATACATATATATGTATATATACATATATGTATATATATTACATATACACACATATATATGTATATATGCATATGTATATATGTATATATACATATATATACGTATATATATGTGTGTGTATATATATATTCTTTTTAAAAATCTCCTATTGCTGGATACAAAGTCATCCTAAAATGTTTGAGTAACAAAAAGTACCTGGAAGAGCCTAAAAGATCGTGAGAAGAAAATGAAGTGGGAGCATAAGTCATAACAGTTTCAACTGTTGTAATTAGAGTCATCAAGACTGCATTGTTGGTAGGTACACATACACACATGGCTCAATGGTTCACACCACGCAGGGAAATGCAGAAATACACAAACGGGGCCACCTGGCTTGTTGAAACAGCAACAGCAAACCCAACAGAAGATAGACAGCCTCTTCAACAAATGGTGCTGCAGTAATTGGGCACTCAGAGACAAAATAAGACAAGGGAGAAGCCAGAGATGGTGGAGAACTGGGGATGACAGGAAGTTAAGTTGGGACCAGCCTGATTTCAGATTAATAAAATTCAGGGAGAAGAGCCTGACTGAGCTAAGCACTTATCAAGTCTCCAGTTTTGATGCATGCAATAGGGGTATGCTTCTCTGCGAATGTGTGAGTCAGCTTTCTGTGACTGTAACAAATACCCAGACCAAGCAGCTTATATAGAAAAAAAGTTAGGGGCTTTAGTGGTATAGGCCTGTCATCCTGAGAGCTGGGGAGGTAGCTCAATGGTAAGATTCCCAACACCACAAAATGAAAGGGGAGAAAAGAGGTTAAAGCTCTATTTTGGCTCATGATTACAAAGGTTTTGTTTGGTCTAGGACTGGTGGTTGCCGTGCTTTTTGGTTGCCTGGTGTGGGAAGCTTCATAGTAGAGCAAAGCCACTCATTTTGAACCAGGATGCTAGGATGGACAGAAAAGCCTGGCTCCCAGTATTCCTTCAAGGGTTTGTGCCAATGACCAAAAGATGTGACACCATGCCCTACCCCTACCTCTTAAAGGTTCCAAGTTGGCATAAAACCTCTAAGAAATGGGCCTTTGGGGGACATTTAAGAGCTAGACTGTCTCAACCAGCTCACACAGTAAGCTTTCAGGAGCCCCTGGGGGCGTAGCCTAGCATGCATAGCTAGCTTGCTGAATTTGCTCTACATGATAAAATCTATAAGGTGGAGAGTGGGTTTGCCAGAATATGGCAAACTCAGGCCAGCTGTGTGTCACCAGGTTGCAGGAGAACCATCTCCCAGACATCCTCACTTGCTGCTCAGGCTAGGCAGTGCTCTGGTCTCCCCAATTTCCCAACTCTTCACTAGCTCATAAAAAGATGGCCATGGTCTCCTCCTTCATAGCTTTCTCTCATATCCCTGAGTGTGTTGATCTTGTTTCCTGTGCTTTTCACTTTCTGTCATCTGAAGACCAGGGTACATCTGCATCCAGGCCTATCAGTAAGGCAGACAGAAGGACTCTGGGGACTGTTCTTGCCTTTTGTCAACTCCTGTGTGTTTGATCCACCATGACACCACCATATAGCCTATCCTGAAGAGAAGTCACCTCTACTACAGAACATATTGCTTAAGGCAGAACCAGCCAAAGAGCCACATGAAACTCCATCCCTACCTCCCACTCCTGCAACACTAAGATTGTGACTGGGTTGGGTTGTTTAAGTAGAGACACATCCCCAAATTGTTTGGAAGCTTAACTTTAATTATGAACAACTTCCTCAGATGGTCAAATAAAAGAACACTAAAATGGACACTACACTGCCTTCCCTACTTTGGGGTTAAAAATGATTAAGGCTTCCTTACCTGAGCTCACAGCTGAGACCTGGAGGGAACTGAACAGGGAACTTGAAGGCTCAGAGGTAGGCATTGCTCCAGTCCATCCCAATTTAAGTCACTTTTCTAATGTAAGGGATGCCCTTAGAAGTCGCAAAGCTGGTATTTTCTCACTAATATTGACAGAAATTCCTTTAAACCGGGAGATCGTACCATCGCCCATCAATTTTACAAGGCAACAACAGGGCTCCCAAGCGGCTAAAGGCTGAGGCTGGAGGCAGACCACTTCATCACAGTGAGAGAACTGGGTTGCTGCTGGGGGAAGCTGTTCTGTACCCACACTGCTCTTCCCCTGTGTTAATAAGCTTTGTTCATCTTCTCTGACACCACAGGCCAACTGGACCCGTTTGCTTCATCTCCCAGCTTATTATGCATCTCTGGCTATGTATGCAGGCCACCAGGTTGTCATAAATTGCAGGCAGCCCCCTTAGTTCTTCTGCTGGGGGTCCCAGCAGGCCTGGGCTCCTGGGAACCAAGGCTCTCCGAACCCATTGGTTTCACAAAATGCACATGAGGCCTGGATACTGGCCTGGGCACAGTGGGGGCCCTCCAAGATGCATGAGCGTTTTGATCATGTTGTGATCAAGGAGTGAATCACATGCCCAGATAATTACACCAGCAGGCAGATTGTGTAATGGAGGGGAAAAACATATAGTTGTGAGAACCCAAGAGGCAAGAAGCCATGTTAATGGAGGGGTCCTTGGACAAGATTTAAGATACAGAGAACTTCTAAGAATGTGGACATTTCAGTTTGGAGTTTGCCATTTCAAAAAAGAGGGGCTTGGGCATGAAGTGAGATGCCGAGGCTGAATAATACACACTCATTCCACATTGTTGAGCAATGTGGTATGATCTGAGAAACCCTACAGACCCTGACAGACTCAAGAGATAGAGCAAACAGGAGATGCGGCTCTAGCTGGCATAAGAGTGTTGCTGTCAGCTGCTTCTGTAAGAGGGAAGACACTACAGATGATGGTATGCGGTCTAGTCAGTGTTCAGATCAGTACCACACATGGTACAAATTCATTATTATCAGGTGTCACGTGTTGTTAAGCCCTTCAACAGTTGGTAATACCACAGGCGTGCAACGTCACTGTAAACAGGAGAGACGCTTCGCTCTGCAGTGTCAGACTGTCTGCATCTCTGAGGGGAAGTTGTCAAATCACTATGATCTTTAGTTTTGTCTTGAGACGAGGTCTCACTCGATACCCAGGCTAGCTTGGCACTTGCTATACAGCTCAGGTGGAATAGAGCTAGCGACCATCCTCCTGTTTCAGCTCCTTCACTTCCACTCTGCTCTCATGGGCTCGTGGGTGGTCTGTTGTAGACTGAAACGTCAGACATGGAGTTTCATTTTTTTTAATGTGTATTTTTAAGTTACTATGAAGCCTGATGATTTTGTTCAGGAATCTATAGAACTGTGAATTTTGACAAACAAAGATTTATGTAATTTAACCATTACTAAAAATAGTCTTCTGCAATGGCTTTATAATTTGTTTCTCGTTTCCAACACCCCCACACACACCCAGAAACCAGTGATATAGTCTCTATGGCTACAGTTTTCTCTTTTTGAAAATGTATAAATGGAAGTCCACAGCCCTAAACTTTTTATATTCATGTCTTTCTCTTGACATGATGACTATGAGATTCAGTCAAGTTGTTGTGACAATCAATGGGTAATTCTTTTTTGTTGCTGAGTCATATTCTAGTGTATGGATCTACAAGTCTTTCTGTTCATCCATTAAAAAATAATATTTGGTCTCTGTAAATATTCCTATGTGGGATGTTATGTGAATATAGGCCTTTAATTCTCTAAGACAGCTTTGCTCAACTCTGGTGCATCTTTGAATCGTAAATGTCTCCCATGTGTTAAAAGCGTAATGCCTACATTGGCAGTGTAAGAGATGAGATGCTTTGAGAGATTTGGGATTATTATGAGCATGTCCTGGAAAGGGTAGGTGTGACCCCAGTCTCTTTCTTTCTTTTTAATGTCTCAGCATATTTCGCTATATCCCCACCAGAGGCCCAAGAGTAATATCTCTGGACTCAAGAGTTCAGAACTGTGAGCTCCAATTAACTTTATGTCTCTTTGAGTTGGTAAAATCAGGTATGTTACAGTAGCAGAGAGCTGTTATATTCACATGTGCATAGATACTCGGCCCATGCAGCCTTAGTGCTTGGCTTGGGACGTGTCCCTGCCAACTGCAGGGAGTCTCAGTCATCCCCGGCTTCTATCAATAGATGCTAATAGAATTCCTCAGTTTCAATGACCAAAATGGCTACATACATTGCCAAGTGCAAAACCCATTCGTGATTGAGGACCGCTCCTCCAAGGTAAGTGCACTGGAGTGACCTGAGAGTTGTAAGAGAAAGAAATCCTCTCATCCCCAAGTTGCTTTTGGTCATGGCCTTTAGCACAAGAATAGAAACTCTAATAATGAAGACAGCAGGGTTCCCTGCTCTTGCATTTTCCAGAAGACATTATATACACTTGGTGTTATTCTTTATTAGATATAGGTGTGACTCACCAACAAGACCATCATGCTTCATGGCTGCTTCCCAAAAACTTTAAAGGGATCGGTTCAACTTCTTTAATCTTTGTACGACTATTCTAGTCAAGTCTTCTTATGTAATTCTCGGTAACATACAATATTCTGTAAGCTGCTCTATTTTAAGGTGGGAGATTTGCATGAGTGAAGGCCATGGTTTTCCATTTTTCCTTTTGGTTTCTGTGAGGCTGTGTAGCTTTCTGCTACGTCATATATGATCTTAATAATTGGTATGTCTATTTTCATGTTCTTAAGTCCATAAAGATTGTGTTAATTATGTTGATCACGATTTTAAATAACAAATGTTGATTTTCACTTATCTCAATTGCTTTTCCATTTTCATTTTTACTGTTGATATATATATATATATATATATATATATATATATATATATATATCCTGTATATATCCTGTATAGCTCCTGTATAGCTCCTGTATATATCCTGTATTTTTCTTTTGTTGGGTTGCTTTGAATTTATTTTACTCTTGGTTTTCTAAGGTTCTTGAGGCAGATGCTTCCCTGTGATTTTTCCTCTTTAAGCTAAAAATCTGGTATGAATTCACCTCTGAGAACTGCTTTCTCTATAACACACAAGGATTTCCATAGTTTGTCTTAACTTTCTTCATTGCCCTTGAGATTTATTTATCTATTTATTTATCTATTTATAAATTATTAAGAAGGATGCCATCTCTAAGTGTCAAAAGATGTCTTGGTTTCTCTTGTTGCTGTTATTGGTTACTTGGTCAGCTCTATAGTAATTACAGGATATACAATGTTTTTAATATCAGGAAAATCAGACAGTAGAGCAAAGAAAACATTTGGAAATAGAGAAAATTATATTACAATAAAGGAGTGATAAAAGAAGACAATCATGTGAATTCGCTCACAGACATTTAAAAATACAGGATGCAGAAGTGGAGGATACCTCAGTGGGTAAGCAAGCTTGCTCTGCAAACAGGAGGAACTTAGTTGAAACCAACACACACATAAAAAGATGGGTCTGGCTATAGGAGCCTGACATCTTAGCATTGGCAGGACAGAGACAGGCAGATCATGAGAGCTCACTTGCTATCCTGCCTAAAATAGCAAGCTTCTTCCAATTCAGTGAGACCCTGCCCTGAGGCAGTAAGGCCAAGATTGATAGAGAAAACACTCAATGTCCCCTCTGGTTTCCACATCTGTACATATGCATGCTGTACAATCAGGTGGAGCACACACACAAATACACATGTACTACACACACACACCGCCACCAATAACAAGAGCAACATATAGAAACAAATATAAATGTACATAATACATTTCTATTATATGTATTATAATATTTACCACATGGCACACATATTATATACATATGTAATGCAAAGCCCAAGCAGAACTAAAATGGTATGTTTTTTGTTGTTGTTGTTGTTGTTGTTTTTGTTTTGTTTTGTTTTGTTTTTTTTTTTTTGTTGTTGTTGTTGTTGTTTTTTTTTTTTTTGGTTTTTTGAGACAGGGTTTCTCTGTGTAGTCCTGGCTGTCCTGGAACTCACTCTGTAGACCAGGCTGGCCTCGAACTCAGAAATCCACCTGCCTTTGCCTCCCAAGTGCTGGGATTAAAGGCGTGCGCCACCACCGCCTGGTGGTATGCAATTTTTAATTGTTAAAATTGTTATTATGAGCCAGAGTATGGTCTGTCTTGGTGACTGGTTCATATGCCCTTGTGCCGCTAGGGGATGGAACATTATGTCTGTGAGACACAACTGGCTAAAAGGTGGTTGAGTTCTGTGTTCTTGCTGATATTCTGTTTGTCAGTAGTCTCTCGCCTGACATTTGCATCTCTAAACTTCTCATTATTAGAAGACTAATGTTGACACCTCCAATTATACCTGTAGTCTGTCCTCTTGTCCCTTAGTTATATCTGAAGATGTTGTCTTGAATGCCTGTTGTTTCTGTCCCCCATGTTCAGATGCATATCTGCCTACTGCGTCTTCAGTCCTCCCTCCTCATTGTGTGACTCCTTCTGCACTCCTGGACATTTTCTTTGCTCTCAAGTCTAATTTGGATGATTTGACAGAGCTACTAAAGATTTCTTTGGATTCATTTTTGCATGGGGTATCCCAGTCCATCACCATGGTTTTAGTTTACTTCTGTCATATCTGAAGTGACTTTTTTTTTTAAATCCAAATTAGAGTCTTCATTTTGAGAGAGCTGGAGAGATGGATGGAGGGTTAAGCATGTGTACCACTATTGCAGAGGACCCCAGTCCAGTTCCCAGCATCCATAATAGATTGTTCACAACCACCTATAACCTTAGCTCTTCTGGTGGCCTCCTCAGGCACTGTACTGTGTGTATCATACACGCAGACAGAGAGACAGACAGACACACACACACACACACACGATTTAATTATTTTTAAACTTTAAAAAATCATTTTGAATGCCCCTGCTTTGGTTAGTGTGTTTAGACAAATTATATTTACTGATGTTTATGTCCATACGTCTTATTGATATCTATGTCCACCACTTTATTCTGCTTCTATTTGTTTCTTGCGCTAGCTGTTCCTTTTTTTCCCTTTACATAGTGTACAAACCTGCGATGGCCGTTCTAGTCAGACTGTCTACTTACCTGCCACTCACTGGCCATGCTAGTTCCTGTATCCTCCTCTGTCCTCAGGCTCAGTTGTCAGTCTTTTTGGTGCTTAGCATTATTGGTTCATACACGTACAGCTGTGGCTGAGCTCAGACGTTCACAGTTTTGTGGGTTTGTTTCCCCAAGCCCATCCTATCTACGTCCTTCCTGTAACTGTCTGCTTGCCTGGGGCTCCCCTTCCAGCTAGAAAACCACGGCTTAGTTAACCTGCTTCTGTGCACCTGCCATGAGGGACCCGCATGAAGGCTAAAGGGGAAAAGGTTCAGCTTACCACCAGTTCAGCCGCATGTGCTTTGAAGTCTGGTCTTCCCCAATCTGGTTGCCACCATTTATTTTTCAGAATTTTCAAGTTGTCTCTCTCTTCATACCTTCCAGGAAATGAGGAAAATCACCTACTCCACTCTCTTAGTTTCTATCCTGTTGCTGTGACAGAACACTCTGACCAAAGTGACTTAAGAGAAAAAAGACTTATTCTGGCTTACAGCTCAAGATTATGGTCTGCTCCATTCTGGCCAGGATATCAAGGCTGCAGGAGCTTGAAGCAGCTGGTCAAATTATATCCACAGCCAAGAAGCAGACAGCAATAGGTTACACGTGTTACTGCTCAGCTTCCTTTTGCTACATACATAATCCAGGTGCCAGCCAGGGAATGGTACCACCCACAGTGGACAGGTCTTCCTACATCTCTTGGCACAATCAAAATAATCCCCTCCCCACGCCTGACCAGATACTTGTCTCCCAGGTGACTCTAGATTCTGCAAAGTCAACAACTAACATTGACCATTATGGTCATCCTACTCCAAACTAGAACCCATACATTTTTAGAAAAAGTTACCTCATTTCTTTCATTAAGCTCTAAAGAGTAAAGGTTTGTTACTTGGCATGTTGTACCAGGTGATTGAATAAAAATCCATAGTGATTTCAAAGGGCTTGAGGTGAGGTACATCATGGAGACAGCTTTAAAAGAACAAATTTGTAAGAATTTACTTAAGGATACTTAGTTATGTCTTCATGGGTTGATTAAAAGCTGTTCATAGTAGGAAGGGTGTCGGTGTAAGTATTAAATGATCAAATATTTTTATAAACCAAATGCATATGACACTTTTCCAATTCATTTATTTAAAAATATTACGTGACTGTATGAGAGTACATTGTATTTTACTTTGCATATAAAAGCACAGATTCCAAACTCAAGGCATAATGAAGCTGCAGGGACCAATGAGATGAGATGACATCTGGATACCTTTCCTCCTTTCTGGCATCTTAAAAAGGGAATGACTGTCTAGAAGCCATCAGGTTCAAGAAAAAACAAAAAACTAAGCTTGTAGGAAAAAGAGGTGGCTTAGCAGCTAAGAGCACTTGCTGCTTTTCCAGAGAACCTGAGTCTGACTTCCAGCACGCATAGCAGGTACTTAGAACCACCTGTAACTTACAGTTCTAAAGGATCTGACACCCTCTTCTACTTTCTATGAGCAACCTCACACAATGTGACAGACACATACAATACACACTCAAATACACACATGTACATGCACACATACACATAAAATAAATATTTTTTTAAAAGCCCATATGTTTATGTAGTCAGAGGAAAGTTAAGGCTGATTACATTAAAAACAAAAAAGGCCAGGTAGTCACACTTGAGAGGCAGAAGCGGGCAGATTTATATGAATTTGAGGCCAGCCTGGTCTGTGTAAATGAGTTCCAGGCTAGCCAGGGCTACATAATGACAGCCTGCTTCAAATAGAAAATAGATTTATGAAAAGACAAAAAGGGGATGGAGAGATGACTCAGTGGTTAAGAGTGCTTACGATGTAAACATGAGGGTCCTGGTTGAAGTCCCTATGTGAAAAGCCACTAGGAGGTGGACAGACAGATCACTTGGGCCTGCTGGCCACCAGCCTCACTCCAGGTTCAGTGAGAAACTCGGTGCTGAGAGAATGATGTAGAGAGGGATAGAGCAGAAACCCTCTTTCCCCCACCCCCCGGTCAGCATCTATATGTACATGCATGGACACATATACCACACAGACACACTCACACCATATACACATATATGCATACCACATACCATGCACAAACACATGCACACCACACACATACACACACAGCACATACAATACACACACACACACACACACACCACATACAACACACATACACCACAGAGAAGAACAGAATGCCTAGAAATATGAAAGCCTCTGTGTTGTTACTGTCTGGTATTTAGAAGTTGTCACAGACTCCTGATTTGTTTTTCAGGCAGCAGAAGTTACATGGTCACTGGAGACCGTCCTTGGCAGTCCCTTTGTTGGACCCTAGACTAAAACCAAGCAGGAAATCCCTGTACCTCCTAGAGCTCCTCTGAGCTCATTTATAACCTCAGTCCCCAAGAAGAAGAGCTTAATATTAATGACTTTCAGCACTGAGAGTCCCTGAAGAGCTGGACACAGAAGGGACTAAGTCTGGGCCCTTGGTACCTCTACCTAAATGTGATTCTGGTAACCACAGAGAGCCAGCACCTATCCTGTTTACAGGGACAAGCCAAGATGGCAGCCTCTGCAAAGTCTAAGCTGTATTCCTGAAACAGGCAGTCTGAAAGCCAGTTTACAGAGTGTCGGCAGGAAGGTAACCCAAGAGCCTAAAGAAAAGAGCAGCCAGCCAGTGAGTGCCCTGCGAGTCTGATGTAGCTGGCAGTGAGGAACTAAGCCTGCATTGTGTAGGCAGATGCTGGCTTGCCAGTAGCTTTCTACAATCCAGTGGACTTGGACTTGGATTGATAGGACTGCATGAGAGGCTGATGTTAAAGCCAGGACTTGTGATGAGTATCTTTTCTCTCCAGTTCTCCTCTCTTCTCTACCCTGGATATCCCTGGGAAGTTGGCTCACTTAGCATGCATGGATACAATCTATTTTAGTTTCTTCCCTGTTGCTGTAACAAAACACTCCAAATAGATACCTTATGAAGAATAGAAATATATTTGGCTCACAGCTGTGCGGGGAGGCTGGAAAGCTCCAGGAGCATGGTGCTCCCATCTGCTCCACATCCGGTGAGGGACTGGCTTCTTGCTGCATCCTAACATCACAGGACGAGGATTCTAGTTCTGTTCTCTCTTCCTATAAAAGTTGTCAAGTTGGTCTCATCCTTGGGACCTCATTTAACCCCCATTTCCTTTCAGAGGCTCCACTTCCAAGTGCCATTAACTTGAGGACTGTGTTTCCAGCAGAGGGACTTGAGGGAAACATGTTCAAATCATGGAAGATCCTTGCCTTCTCAACTCTGTTTGGTTCAGACTCTAGGGGGAAAGTACACTGATAGAATTTCCCTGTCTCCTTCTGACCTCCCTGAGGGGCACCTTGGGTGAGGTCCATGATTCTCCCTACAGTACCCATTTGCACTGTTCTTTCGGACTGTGGCAGCTACCCTTCATATTCATCTTCCTATCTGAGTCTCCCAGCCAGAGTATCTAGCTGTAAGGAACTCCACTATCCCTCGTGCTTTTCCTACACCTTGCCCACATATATGCTGTGTATATACACATGTATGTGCACCCATTTATGAAGATACACTCACCCATGCATGTGCCTATAGGAGAGCAGAGGTTGAGAATGGGTATCTTCTTTGATTGCTCTCCTTACGTTTTGACACAATGTCTTTCACTGAACCCGGAGTTTAGTGGTTGGCTAGATTGGTGGGCCAGTGAATCCCCGGTCTCCACTTCCCAGCTCTGGGATTGCAGGCATTATCTACCAAACCCAGCTTTTACTCTTTTAAGTGGATGATGGGGATCCAAACTGAGCTCTTACGTGTGAAAGGCAAGCACCCTTCACTAAGCTGTCTTCTCACCTAAAGCCATCTTCACAGAAGCCATTATCTTTGAGATACGAAGGTGAGGTGTGTTTGTGGATGGAGTGGTAGGCCTGGGCTTTGTGCCACAGTACCACAGAGGGGACTTGAGTGGGCATGGAGATGAAATGAGAAGGCCAGAGGTCTAATTGCTGAAGCTCAGTGTAGCCGCGAAGGCTCTTGCATAGTGTGCCCCCACAATTTGGAATTATGGGACAGTAAATGGTGAAGGAATGAGCAGTTAAATGAAAAGCCACTCTGCCTCTGGAAAATGAGTTTATTTTTGCTTGGTGGCTGCCTGTGATGTCACCAGGGGTGCTTGCTTTCAGAAATGTAACAGAGAAAACATACTGAGGCAAGATGTAAATGAGGAGTTCTATTTTTGTGAAAGTTTAATCAAGTGCTACTCAATGGAAAAAGAGCAAGATGGCATTGCAGAGTATTTTTCATGAATGAGAAGGGAAGCAAACAGAACTGCACGTGTCTTTCAAAATCTATTCTAAGTCACCCGGGTGAGGAGGACATGGGGAAGTTATATGTGAACCAAGGTTGATTGATGTTAAGATTTCTTGAATGGAATTGACACCAGGGACCCCCTTTTATTGTCTATTCTACTTTTAAATTTGCTTTCAAGGCTCATCAGAAAGTTAAAACAATAAAACATATACTTTGTATCCAAAACATGGCCATTTTAATCAAGGACTTTCTGGTTTTTGGAAATGGGATATGATGTCAACTCTGACTCGTTACAGTCTCCATTTTTCTAACGTTTGCTTGTTTCTTGTCTTTCACTCTCCAGTTTTGTCTGTTGTATGGAACGAAGCTGGTGTTCCAGGAGCGGGGCTGGTACTTAGAACATAAATACCTGACTCCCAAGGCCAGCATGCGGATCAGGGCTCAGGTAAGAGGCTTGGTGCAGAGGAGGTTCTCTGTCAGCAGCCTTCGGCTCTTTGCTTTCATAGACAATGCCCCTGCCACTCTGTTGACAGTTTCTGAGCACTGACTTTAGCCCTCTAGGACTTTGTGTGCATCAGATTTTGTGTGCATTTCAGACTATGATGATTCTATTAAGTAACAAAGACTAACTCACTGTACATGAACTTCCTGACATCAAAAGTAGAGACAGGAACATGTGTTTCCCTTGTTTTCATGGGGTTCAGTATTAATATTTTTTCCTACTCTTTCCAAAGCATATTAATTTGTCCTTCATATTCAGGAGAAAATCCTGTGGTATTTTTATGTCAGTATCGACAGTGGAAGTGAAAAGCTACTTACTGCCTAAAGGTAAAGTGGGGCCATTAACCCATCCCAGATCGCTGCTCTAGGGATAGCGACTGCAGGCAGCAGGTTGCAGACAGCAGCAGTAGTGAAGCCTGTTCCAGACATACCTCCTCTGCAGAGGCACAAAGAGACCCAAGACTCAGCAGTCTTCAGAGGGGCTCATTACAGCGAGAGTCCCAATACAGATTTGTAAAAACACAGACTGTGTGGTTAATATGCCCAGTGACACTCAATAAGAGACAGTCCTTTGTCAGCAGTTATCAATTATAAGTAGCTTCTTCCTTAAGGGTGGGGCTGCTTCCCCTTCTCAGTGCTAGGATCCCGCTGGCTTGGATCTGTGTGTTCTTGTGCTTGGTACCATGGTCTCTGTGAGTCCATATGTGCATCAGTCCTGTTGTGTCTGGAAGAGGATGTTCTTTAGTCATCCACCTCCTCTGACTCTTAGAATCGTTCTACCTCTTCTTCCATACAGATCCCTGAGCCTCAAGGGGAACTTGATAAAGATATCTCATATAGGACAGAGTGTTCCAAAGTCTCTCCTTTGTTACACATTGTCTGGTTCTGGGTCTCTGTGTTAATTTCCATCTACTGCAAGAAGACGCTTCTATGATGGATCTCCTAAGGAAGGAGAAAGAGTATCGTGTTTATGGGAAACTAAAACAGGAGGATTATTTGGGGAATTTTGGAAGGGACAAATAATACTATGTGTCATTTGAAACCCACATGGAAACCTACTGCTATAGAGGTTTCCCGGAATATATACAATTAGGAAAGGAATCCAAACGGAGTCTCCATATATTGAGGAGGACAATGCCCCACCTAGACTTCTTATGCCACCAAGTAAAATCTTGTGCCAGGAATGGGCTGTATCTTGTTGAGTTATTGACTAAAAGGGTCCCATGCAACCCCAAACAACACAGGCTATTGCCAAGGCGTTATAGACTATGCTTCACATTTTGATGGTAGGGTCCTACTGCTGAAGACAACACATGTCACTCATTTTTATCTTGTATGTATAAGTGCCTGAATACATGTTTTGCACATGTAGTACAATGCCCTTGGTGGTCATAAAATGGCATTGGATCCCTTGGGACTGGAGTTCCAGACAATTCTGAACCACTTTTGTGAGTTCTGGGAATTGAACACACATCCTCTGGAAGAAAAGCCAGTAGGGTAACAGTCAAACCAGCCCCTCTGG
The DNA here is from genome assembly GCF_011762505.2 of Arvicanthis niloticus. NCBI lineage: Eukaryota > Metazoa > Chordata > Mammalia > Rodentia > Muridae > Arvicanthis > Arvicanthis niloticus. The sequence continues at coordinate 98,996,255 of NC_047659.1, forward strand.
CACATAAACTTTGAGGGCATGAGTGGCCCTAAGAGAAGCAATGAATAGGTGGCAGCTGTCTTCAATGGGGACATTTCTCAAAGACAGCACTTGCTTGGAACTTAATTTAAAAAATATTACACTCAGAAGAGAGGCTAGGCGTATGAAGAGCTAGAGAACAGAGACACTACTCAATTATGTCTTCTAGAAAAGACAGGAAACCTGCACTCAACATGGTCAACTGAACAAGACTTACATAAAGACAACAGTTGGCATGTCAGCATGGATGGGGGAAGTCTCATAAGGCCCCACCCCTAGATGCTGAGCTCTAGCCAATCAATGGCTGCGATGAGAGGGCAAATCTGGTTTCTTCAGGGACAAGCTCATGGTCAGTTATCTTTAGATAATCAAGCTACCACCCCTAAACATATGTACATAGAAACAACTCTAAGTTGACTCAGTAGGTTTTTGACATATACATGAGTGTATGCATGCATGTATGTAACAATAATAATTTAAAAAGAGGTCATGAGTTTGAGAGGGAGTGCAGGGACATGGGAGGAGTTGGAGCAGGAGAGAGAGGGTAGAATGATGTGAATGCAGGATCCACAGAGTTCTCTAGAATTACTTTCAATTAAGTGTTATATAAGAGAATATTTGAATCTATGGCACCAGTAATGTTGAATTAGAAAAAACATGTAGCAGAGACAGGCCAAGTGAAGACAACTTTTATGTAGGACACGAAAGTGCTTTTGTATTCTTGGAGTGCAACGTGATTTCCATACTTGTCAACCATGGTACCCTCACAGCATCTTGGGAGATGGGCAGGAAGGAGCCAGCCTCCTCAGAACTCCCTTTCTCTGGAAGGGCAAATGGGGTTACTCAAAGGCCTCCTTGTTGAATTCTAGGCTGCCAACTTGGAGCATGCAAGTGTTCTCAAAAGGGAGAGAATAAGGAAGCTGGTGCACCTCCAATGTCTCCCCTTCCATCACCTCCCACCTCTATCACTTTCCCCTCCAGCATCTCCCCCTCCACCACCTCCTCATCATCTCCCCCTCTGTCACCTCCCCACCATCTCCCCCTCTGTCACCTCCCCACCATCTCCCCCTCTGTCACCTCCCCACCATCTCCCCCTCTGTCACCTCCCCACCATCTCCCCCTCTGTCACCTCCCCACCATCTCCCCCTCTGTCACCTCCCCATCATCTCCCCCTCTGTCACCTCCCCACCATCTCCCCCTCTGTCACCTCCCCACCATCTCCCCCTCTGTCACCTCCCCACCATCTCCCCCTCTGTCACCTCCCCATCATCTCCCCCTCTGTCACCTCCCCATCATCTCCCCCTCTGTCACCTCCCCACTATCTCCCCCTCTGTCACCTCCCCACCATCTCCCCCTCTGTCACCTCCCCATCATCTCCCCCTCTGTCACCTCCCCATCATCTCCCCCTCTGTCACCTCCCACCTCCATCACCTCCTACCTCCATCATCTCCCACCTCCATCATACCCCTCCATCATCTCCCCCTCCATCACTTCCCACCTCCATCATCTCCACCATCACCACCCACCTCCATAATTTCCATCTCCATCACCTCCCACCTTCATTTTCTCCCCTATCAGCTTTCCCTCCATTATCTCCTACCTCCATAATCTCCCCCTCCATCACCTCCTACCTCTACCATCTCCCCTATCACCTCCCCCTCCATCATCTCCCCCCATAATCTCCCCTACCCATCATCTTTCTTCCATCACTTCCTCCTCCACCACTTCCCCCTCCACCACCTCCTCCTCCACCACGTCTCCCTCTGCCACCTCCTACCTACATCATCTCCTCTCACTTCCACCATACCCCTTTTCAGGAACCGCTAGTCATCCAGGAAAATATTAGCTTTTTTTTTTTTTTCAAATAGGTTTGGGGTCCTTCGTCAATAGAAGATGAACAGCAGGAGGGTTCTGATAAATCTATATGAGACAGTCAGAAATTCTCTATGTCCCTGAAAGTGGCCTAGGTGTTTCCTCTAGTATTTCAAGTTCCCTGGCTCCTCAGGTGTGACTCTCCTTGGGGCTAGCCCCTCCCCCTCTCCCTCCCTCAGGTTTTATTCTAGCTGTCAGACTTTTTATGTGGACAGGTCCCTGCTTTCTTTGTCATCTTCCCTGGAGACACTTTTTAGTTTCTATTCCCAAAATATATTTAGCATTGTCCTTTATTTCCCCAAAGATTTTATTACCTTCAGGTAACAATTTCAGGTTCTTATGTTTTTAAACTTTTATTTCCTTTTCCTCCTGTGTCAGCTGTGTTATCTTCTGTGTGTGCTGCTTGGTGTTTTTGAGTAATGATCTGTGTGATTTTCATAAAGTCGATTGGAATTATTTCACCTTACAACGCACTCTGAAGAGACATTCAGGACGAGACCAGCCTTAAGCTGAATGCCCTGCTTGAGGTTTCTTCAAAAGATTCATACAATTTGGGGAGGAATTACTTCACCTGCCTGTTCCCTACCATCCAGTTTGTTGTGACAAGGTCTCCTATTAAGGTTTTTACCTAGTGCTGTCTCTGCTGTTTTGCTGTCATTCCCTCTAGCCCTCTCCTCAGCCACGTCCCCTCTATCAAAGAGAAAGTTCAGGTCTGCTGGAAATGATACATGGCTTCAGGGAAAACGCAATTTTCTTTCTTATTTCTCTAATTTTTCTTAAAATTGCTTTTATTTGTTTTGTCAAATCGCTGATGCTTTGAAAATGTTTCCCAAATATTTTGACAATATTCAGCAGAAAAGTTGGTGTAAGAAAACAACATCAATAATAACAGCAACAACAACCACAGCAACCAGTACAACGGCAGCAGAAACAATAACGACAAAAGCTACTTTCAGGGACAGACAGGCTATCTGGCATCATTCCACACAACCCCCAACCCTGTGGATAGTTTTTGGTTTTCCTCCCTCTCTGATGAGGAAACGGGCTCAGAATGAAACAGGAACCAGACACAGTTAGAGAGACCTGCATCTTCTCACCTCCAAGCCTCTCTATTAATGTGTTTGCTAGGAAATGGGACTAGCAAGCAACAGCAAACACACTTGGCATTCATTCTTGTCTCCTAACCACTTGTTGAGAAAAGGAGCAACAAATCTTGGGAAATGGATAGGATTGGGACAAAAGGTAAAAATAACTGGGGCTGGAGAGATGGCTCAGCCATGAAAAGCATGTCCCCATGTGAGGAGACTGTAACTCCAGTGGTCTGTAACTCCAGCTCCAGAAGAAACTGATGCCCTCTTCTGGTCAATTACGGCACTGCTCTTGATGTGCATATACTCCACACAGAGACACTCAACATACACTTAATTGAAAATAAAATAAATCTTTTTAAAAAACATAGAGTATGCAGAGGAGAAACCTGACAGATTTCACCATACAGAAGTGTGTTACATTACTCTCACTAACAGCAAAATCAACACCGAAGGAAGCATTCCAGTTGGTGTGTGTTACGTGAACAACATCCTAGCTATGGGCTGCAGATCAAAAGAGGACCATCTGCAGTATGGTGGAGATAATACCTAGCAAAATGTTGAATTAGGTTCTGTTTCCTGCTGTACTTGGAAACATAGATGTCAACGACTCACAGATAATAAAGGATTTTCCAGAAAGAGGGCTAACCTTCTACCTCTCAGAGGCCACAGGAAATCACAAAAGAGAATCCCAGTGTTCAAACACCAAAAACTCATTCATAAAATAAGAAGAGAAATACCAGCCAGGACTCTGTCTAAAAAAAATTGACACCCCTACCCCCACATTCAAGCACATTGCACTACTCCATTTTGCTGTTCTATTTTGAGTTAGGACACATCTCTACTGGAGCTAAGCCCACTCGAGTTCTTCTCCCATGACTCTGAGAATGTTTTCTTTGATGCACCCACAGATGTGTCAGACAGAGCCCATGTTTTTGCTTTACTTCACTTGTAAGACAAAGCAGAGAGCAGACCCAGCAGCCTTGGTCTGCCCTGCAGGATGAGATGATTCATTTCCCCACCAGAGTGGATGAGAGCTTCTGGGAGTCTGCTGATGGGGTGTGACCTGGGCTCTTGGCTCTGCTTGCTCCTACTAGAATGACCCTTCCATTTAGAGTTTAATTTTCAGTTCAGTCAATCGGATAGTTAAATTGCTGAAAAGGAGAAGCATTCGAGATTAATGATTGATGGGTCCTTCCTATAGTTCCCAGTACCACTGGCACATGGCTTCATCCTTAAATATGGCTTAGAGTAAGAATGTGCAGAAGCATCCCTTAAGCAAGGATCTCTGGACTACTGCTCGAATTCAGGAGACGGGTGGCGCTCATTTATTACATTTGTACCTTTCAGGGTTTTTATTTATTTATATTTGGTGCTTGTTGTATTCACGAAGGTTACTCATTCATTTTGAACTAAGCATAGACTATAAATGCAAATGCTAAAAGATTTGGAGAAGAAAAAGCAACAGAAAAAAAATTAGGGGAAGAGCTGTAAGTGGAAAAAAAATGGTGCTGGGATATGAACCCTTGGCCTCCGCCTTAGCTTCCCGGAGAATGTATTCCCCACACTCAAAGTCATGAAGCTCAGAAAGGGTTCATGGAGATTTCACCTTCTGCAGAGGCTTCCTTGGCTGTGTTCTATGCTCCATGGGATGTTCCTCCTGAAGAACACTTAGATTTCCCATCCCTGTTTGCCTTTGCCCAAGGCAGCTCAGCAGAAGTTCAGATGGCAAGATCAGTGCAGCATGAGCTGAGGTTTCAAGCAGTAGGTTTTGAAAATATCCACAGGAGTAGGAAATTGAGGCAGGGCTCCTTGGCCCTAAAGCCTCAGCTACTGCCTACACTCTCAGTTTCCTTGTCAGATGTGTAAGAAAAGATCCCTGCTTCCCACCAGTTTAAGCCCATCTGGTGTGGCTTCTGGCAAGTGCTAAGGTATAGAAACCCTGTTGTGACATCCCTGCCAAAGGGGAGAGGTGATGAGAGCTAGTCTGCTAGGGAAAAGGGACACAGGTCCTGCCTGGGACCAAGGTCAAAGAGTAGGTAATGGTGTTGCTTTGGAATGGACTCACTGGACACGTAACTAGAAAGGCTTAAAATCCTGTTGGAATTGAAAGGGTAACCAGAATGGGGCTGAACCCACTGTCTCTTCTGTAGGACTGCTGGTGCCCCTCCGGAGGATAACAGGGAACAACTAGACCATCTGTCCTAGCCAACCATCTATTCCTAGGACCAAAAACCTTAAAACAGGGAGATGGGAAGACTGTTAGTGCTGCAGTCCTCTGCTAAGGGCTGGGGATGTCTCCTTCTCCTTTTCCCTCCTGACTCCTGTGTGCATCGGTGGCATGAAACTCTAGCTTAAACTGATAAATTGGAGTTGTTGAGTTGAGGTTAAGAAAATACATGTGGGGTTTGGTTTCTTCGGTTTAAGCAGTAGCAGAAGATCATGAGGTCATACCCAAACACCCGTCCTGATTTTCACCTGGCAGCTGCCTGGTCAGACATCATGCCCACAGTAGAGCTTTGTGTATCTGGGAAATGAACCAGGATTGCTCTATTGCCTTCATTCAAGAGCAGCAGATGAAGAGAGTTATTTTGCAGATATCCAGCCTCTGAGTTCTTCCAGGGCCATCAGCCTGGGCCCCTCAGGGAGATGTCTCACATACTGGGTAAGTGGGACTCTTCTCTCTGAGGTTTCACACCCTCAACTCAGGATTCACAGATTTCTGATGGTTGGGATTTGTACCTAAGAGTGATTGTGCTGTACCAAGAAGACTTCAAGAGATGGATCCTACTGGAGCCCAGTCACAATTATGGACAATGATCTTACTATGATTCCTGTAAAATGTAATGGATTTCACCTGGAACAGAAACAAATCCTCAGTGTATCCATTTTGACATAAGTTAACACTTATAAAATCAAATCTCCTTGTGATTACCTTTCATTTCCTAAAGGTAAATTGTCTATTCCCTTCAATTATTAGTTTTAATATTTATTCATTTTTTATGTACATGTATGTATATGTGCCTGCATGGGCTTATGTACACCATGTTCATGCTGTACCAGAGGAGGCCAGTAGAGGGTGTTAGATCCTCTTGAACTGGAGTTAACAGGCAGTTGTTAGCTGCCAGATGTGGGTGCTAAGAACCAAACTCAGGTCCTCTGCAAAAGAAGTAAATGCTCTTAACCACTAAACCATCTCTCTAGTGCTAGCTACTGCCACATCCCTGTGCCTTCCCCTGTCCCCACCTGCTCTTTAAAAAAAAAAAAAAAAAAAAGAAAGAAAGAAAGAAAGAAAGAAAAAACATTGCTGAGTGAAGCTTAAAGTTTTTCCTTCTCTGGGAGACTAACAATGCTTGGGACTTAGTAACCAGATGAGGATAGCATGTGAGGGTAACAGAAAAGGGACAAGTTTGACCTGTGGGAGCTGGTACATCTGTGGGAAGCTGAGGCTTTTGCATCCTCGGTTCCTGGGCAGCTAGTTGCTCACATGGAGCCATAGGCTCACATCAGAGCCACAGGCACCCATTCTGTTAAGATAATGAGTTACCGCTGAGCCAGTATAACAAGAATGTCAGGTGTGAGCACAGGATTATTTTTTAAAGTCTTTTGGGTGGCAGATGTTCTATTTCTTAACCCATGTGATAAATAAGTGTGTTCGTTCTGGCATAATTTAGCAAGCTGCTGAGCTTAGATCTCTTTGTGCACATCATATGCCACTAAAAGGCATAAAAATCAGAGGAGGAGGCTTTGGGGCCTAATATAAAATTCTCTTGTTAGAATCTAACTTGAAATTTATGCTATGATTTCATTGGTTTTCTTTCTGAATTAAATGTTTTGTTTGGGGAGAATTACATGTTTGCATGTACCTGTCAAGAATAATGCGTAGCAGTTTCACAGTTCTTTACCTAGTTCCCCTGTTTGGAAATACCTTGCAAAGCTTTAGAACATCTCATGCAGGTTGGGATACAGTTACCTTGACACAGGGAGGGTGTAGTGTGCTTCCTTCGCCACGGGAACCCTCTCGTGGCTCTTTTATGGTTGTACTGTCTTCCTTTACTCCCTCTCTTTAATCCCAGCCCACATACACCAATCTATCCTTCATTTGCATAATTATCTTTTTATCGATGGGTCACATAGCATACATGCTTCAGAATCAGCTTTACCCTTCTGCATCATTTTCTGGAGAGACGTCTATGCTGTTTCATGTATCAAGAGCCTGATTTAATAATTACCGAGTAGTATTTCACTGTGAGTATACACCATGGATATACAACTGTGGGTATACAACAGTGAGTGTATACACCGTGAGTATACAACAATGAGAAAAACCAGTTTAGTTTTTAACAGTTAAAACCACTTTAAGAAAAAAAAAGCTAAAACAACTTGGTTTTAAAATGATGCACAGGATTTTGTGTGTATATAAATTCAAATTTCTACAGAGTAAATGCCCAGGAACTCTTGCTAGATCATATGGTGGATACATGTTGATATTTTAAAGGACCGGACACCCTTCCTTGCTAGATTGGACATGGCATCTTTACATGCCCACAGTTATGTGATCCAGGTGTTCTTGTTTTCTGAGCTTGAGCACAGCATGTGAGCACAGCATTTCGCTGTGCCACGATTTTCTATGTTCACCACCCTGGGCAGTATGCAGATGCTGGTCCTTGTGTGCAAGCCTGCTCATAACCAAACACTGGAGCATTTTTATGAGGCTACTTAAGTCTCCACCCATTAGTGCTCTTATCGAAGTCCTCTCTGCACTGGCCTCGCTGTCATCTTTTAGCCTGGCATTTTCCTGGCTCTGGGTATGATGAGTGTCTTTTGATTGAAACCTGAATGTTTGAGGCTTTATGTCACAAAACAATCTGGCTCTGCTTAAGCAACTCAAGCTGGCTTCCTCTAGCACTGTGGGGGAGTGGTAGGGGTATCTCACCTCATCACCATGTAATAGAGATAAAATTCCAAGTCCCCTACTCCATCTCTGTTGATAGATGTTTTAACTATCAACTCAACAGTCTGGAGCAGAGTTTCTCAGCCTTCCTAATGCTGCAACCCTTTAATACAATTTTTCATGTTGAAGGGACCCCCAACCATAAAATTATTTTGTTGCTACTTCAAAACTTTAATTTTGCTACTATTATGAATCGTATTGTAAATATCTGTGTTTTTCAACGGTCTTGGGTGATTGATCTCTGTGAAAAAGCCACTCAGAACCCCAAAGAGGTTACAACCCACAGGTTTAAGAACTGCTGGTCTAGGGTCACCTGAGAAGGTGATCTCAGCTGAGGGATAGCTCAGATTAGGTTGGCATGGGGAATGATCTTGATTGTTAAGTGATGCAGAAGGGCCCATTCCACTGTGGGTAGCACCATTTCCTGGGTTGTACTAGAAAGCGAGCTAAGCTCACTGAGTGAGCCAGCAAGCCAGCGGGCAACAGTGCTCCTCCACAGTTGCTACTTCAAGATTCTACTTTGGTTCCTCCCAGACCTGGGAGTGTAATAATAAACCCTTCCCTACCCTTAGTTGCTTTAGTCAGAATGTTCAAACCCTGCAACAGAAAGGAAACTCTAGAGTGTAGGGGGTTCAACTTGGCCTCATCAATTCCTCTGGTAGGGAGAGACAGGACGATCTCATCACTTTCCCCATGTGGCCTGGTCACTTTCATGTTAATGCTAAATTCTCACCAGGCCGTCTCTGTCTATGTGGGAGAGGAAAAGGGCTCTCCACTGCCAGGAGGGAGAAGGCACAGATCCCCATGAGGATCTTGCTACAACCTGTTGGGATAGAAGACTATCCATGTGGCCTATTGAGCTATTGGGAGTGTGGATACAGCTTTCTCTGTGTAGCTTAGATGAACTAGAACAATCACATACCAAAACTCTGTGTAGTGAAACTGCCCTTACCTGGTGCTTTGGTGAGAGACAACATACATTTGTTGGGGTATCTCTACGCTGGGGATCTGTGGGTCAGAAAGAAAATTAAGGAAGTTACCACTATCACTGTATTAGTCAGGGTTCCACAGAGTCACAGAACTTACGGAATGTCTCTATATATTAAGGGTATTTATTGTAATGACTTCCAACTAACCCAACAATGGACAGCTGTAAGTGGGACGTCCAAGATGCTCAGTCCCATGAAGCTGGTTGTTTCAGCTTGTCTTCTGTATACGCTGGAATCCTAAAAAACTTTGTTCTAACTATGCTGGCAAGTAAGTGCAAGCAGGCAAAGAAGGATGAGCCTTCCTTCTTCCATTGTCCTATGTAGGCCTCCAGCAGAGGTGTGGCTCAGATTAAAGGTATATACTGGATTTGGAACTTGCTCTGTCCCAGGCTGGCTTTGTACTCAGAGATCTGCTTGCTTCTGTCTCTTGGGATTAAAGACTAGTACTACCTTGGCTGGGCCTAAGCTTTTCATGGCCACTATGCCTCGAGCTCTAGATTGAAAGCACATGTCATCCCATGTCAAGATCTGGGTCAAAAGCCTGTGTCTTCCAACCTCAAGGTCTGGAACACAGGTGTGCCCTCCATTTCTGGATTGTAGTTCATTTCAGATGTAGTCAAATTGGCAATCAGAAATACCATCCCAATCACCCAGGAACCCACAGGCCCTAGAAATCTGTTTCTCTCTTCATCCTTTCAAGTCCTCTCAGGTTTGTTTTACTAAAGTATCTAGGGTGTTCACTGTGGTTAAGGGAATAGGGAATCTGTCTTCTCAGAATGGGCTTTTATGCAAAGAAAAGTGTGGTCAGATAGGATGGGGTTTACACAAGTGTGCTGGGACTGAGCCTCAGGTGAGCTAGAGCAGCATGCTCCCACCGAGCCATTTCCTTCAAGTCAGAGTCCTTTCTAGAGAACTTTCTGAATTCCTCAGGTCCTAGATCAGTTGACTCTGGGAGTCCCATTTTACCTGAGCCATTTCTAGTCCCTTGGCCTCATGTTAAAGAGTCTTCCTTGTTGCATTTAGCTTTTGCTACACCGCCTAAGCTCCAGGAATGGACCATGCCACCAGCCCCTGCCCAGAGAATATTAAATCCAAGGATGAAAAACAAGCACACACAGTTGTTCAATTTCAGCTTGCCTTATTGGCTCAATTGCTGGGTGTTATTAATCTCCATGGCTAGTGTGCCCTCCCCAATACTCTTAGCTCAGCACCCTAATCTGTCCTCAACTCCAGTTGCTCAGTTATCTTTAGCCCCAGCTCAACACCCCATCCTTCCACCTGGAGAAGCAGCCTGTGGAGAAGCAGCCTGTAGCAACTTCTCCGGAGATTTCACATGGCTGGTTACCTTTTGTCCCTCCAAAGCATGGTAAAAACTCTTTCCTCCCCTTAAGTCTGCTTGCTTGCCTGTGGGGACCTGGAAGTCCCGTCTATTCCTTCTACCCAGCAATTGGCCCGTTCCATCTTCAGTGATAGATCAAGTAGCAGTTGGGGAACAGGACCTTAGCATCAGAGCCATCCCTACACGTGCTGCACTCTTTGACCTTGTGAACTTATTGCCCTTCATCTAATCTAGAGCAACTCTTCCAATCATATAGGCCAACTTCCGAACAGGGGCGATCCCTCTGGGAAGGGCTGTCCTTTTATGGTAAAATGAAGAGAACAAAATGCATTGCATTTTCCATTTTTAAAAATTGTATTATTGGACCAGCGAGCAGGCTCAGTTGGTCAAGGTACTTGCCACCAAGCCTGACAACCTGAGTTTAGTTCCTGGGGTCCACATGATGGAAGGAGAAAACAGACTACCAAACTACCAAAAGTTGTTCTCTGCCTTCCACATGCATGATTTACACACACACACACACACACACACACACACACACACACACACAATGTAAAACTATATTATTATGTTCATCCTACTTTCTAGGAGTCAAAATGCACCCTTTATATATAGTGATAGTAGATGCTATTTTCTGTTATTTTTAACAAAAACTAAAGTTTAAAGTTTGCAGTCACATACTGCTTTCTCTAAATTTGCCTTTGTCTTGGTTTTTCTTCCAACTGAAACCTTTTAATTAAAAATTAACATGGAAAAATGGAACTCATTTTGCATATACTGAAATGTGTAAATTTTGATATACTTTGTTGAGTTTTGCCAGAAGGCAGACTGTATAACACAGACAATGTTAATCACATTGGAGAAAGTGTCCATTGTGGGAGAAGTTTCTGGGAGCCAGCTTTCTGTCTCTGCCTTCCCTGTCTCCTGCAGTTCCTACTGTGTGTGTAACTCAGTTCCCCTGCTGCAGAACTTGGGGGAGCAGACAGACTGGCTCCCTCTGTGCAGCATATGTCTGTGATGTGTTAGTCCTTTCCTCTGTATTGCTCCCCGACTAGTATTTCTTTGTGCAGACTTTTCTGGCCTCTCACTGTCTCTTCTCCTTCTCCAAGGATCTTTGCTCTAAGACTCTGCTGTGTCATGGCCTCCAGTAACTGGCCTTCACCTCCAGGTGACCTCAAGCACAGTCACTGAGTACAGAGTCCCATTGTCCCAGAGAGGTAGCAGACATGGGTACTAACAGGCATGCTATCTCACTGTGTTAATAGTCATCTCTCGGACATCTGATGATGTTGAGGATCCTTCAAGCTTACTGCTCATTGATATATCCTAATATTTTTGTGAAATATATGATTTTTGTCCTCTATCTATTAAAAACTACATAATGCTATGTGGTAGGAATTTGCTAGACATTGTAAATATGAGAACTTTTAATTTTCCAATCCTGTGGCCTAGTCATTTTCTTAATTTCTTTTGATAAGCATCAGGCTTTAAGTTTGCTGGGATATAAGCCATCAGTTTTTACTAGTATCCTTGTACCTTTCCTGAAAACTTTTTGCCTAACTGAAGGCTGTAAAGATATTCCCTTAGGCTTTCCTGGAAAGCAAATGGCAGTTGCTTTTACAACGATGTTTACTTCCTATCTCAAATTAATTTCTGAGCATAGGATGAGGTAGAAGTGGGCTGTCATAAAATTAGCCAAGTATCTAATCATGACGTGTTAATAAACTTGCCTTTTCCCATTCAAGTATTTTGCCTTCTCTGGGGGAGAATTGACTGAACATATGATTATGAGGCCATTGGTGATTTTGTGTTTTACTCCATTCATTGGCTTGTCTATTATCTTTACTAATTTTGTCTTGATTGTTATAATCAATCTTATATTGGATAATACAAATCTGTGTATTGTATTCCTTCTTTTCAAAATTATTTTGTCTGTCCTATTTTTTTAAATTTCTCTATACATTTTAGAATTGCCTATATATTTCCCACTCACATTTCCACCGACTATAACACTCTGTCTGTGAACACGGCGTGTCACTTCATCCAGTCATTTCTCTCCAGCAGATCTTTTTGATTAGCCGTAGAATTCTTGAGCATACTTCACTATGTTAAGCCTTAATTTGTATATTCCTAAAGCTATTAGATGGCATATTTTAATTGTATATAATCCGACTACATGCCCTAGATGTAGTGTAGACTATTATTCTTGTACATTGGCTTGTACAATTAAACCTACTAAGTCCACATCCTACTGGACCCTCCCTAAGTATTCGACTTTAGAGTATGGATTTATCATTATTATCAAGAAGGTATGTGTCCTGGACTTTTTAGCTTCATGGACACAAGTGCTTTTAATAGCAACTTGTAAGGGTTCTAATTCTAGTTAGGATTCGAAAGAAGTGGAGAGAACTTTGCTCCCCTGTGAAGAAGATACAGAATCCAGACAAAGCAAAGCCATACTTACGAAGCAGGGCTGTGCTCAAAATGATGAAGTAGCTTCATAGAGACACAAGGTCCTTGGGGATAAACCAAAGTTCCTGATGCTTCAAACACGGGGTGAGTGACTGTATAGAATGAGGCTGGACAGAACTGGGAAACCTGGAATGCAGTAAGAGGCACTGCTCCAGCACCCCCATCGTGTGGAATATTAAACTGGTGGGGGTGGGAAGCACAGAGAGAACCTAAAGTGGCCGAAAATATCACCGCATTGCAGTTAAGGGATTTAAGCACCCATAGCTCTCTGTAAGGAAGCACCCCAGTCTCAGAAGCACTCCCTGGAGACACCAGAGGGATGGCTGTATTTAGTGCTGTATTTCATGCATTTGTGAGGTTTCTGCCCTTGAAGAAATTTTTGTGACTGAAAATCACTCCCTCTCGGTTATGTGCTTATCAGACTGAACCATCAGTTGCTTTAGATACCATATTCTTTGGTATTAAAAGGTGTGAAAGTGGTGTGCTAGCTCTGTGATAACCACCTAATTGAATATTCTTTCTCGTTTTGTGTAAATGCCTTTGTCTGTTAGAAATGCCAGCAAGCGCAGCCCTGTGGTTACTTTAATTCCATTGCTGATCCTTTCATATGGTTTCCTGTATTCTAAAGGGAAAGCCGTGCACGCTTGACTTCTGTAGACACTTTTCCTCTTATGAATCAGCAGCAGTTTGAATCGATGTCAGACACTTTTATTAAGTGGTTAAATCGATGCCTCTGTGTCAGCACTCTTGTTTTAGGTAATGGTGATTTAGCATTCTCGCTAAAGGAAATGCCAGCGCATAAAGAAATATTTACTGCTAACTAGAGAATCTAGAGAATCTGTGATAATAATCATAGAAGGGCTGGGCAAACATGAGATCCTGGGTTCAAGCCTGTGGGTCACAAATCATCATCACCACCACCACCACCGGCAGCAGCAGCAGCAACCCCACCACCATTTTTCATTTTCGTGTGTGTGTGTGTGTGTGTGTGTGTGTGTGTGTGTGTGTGTGTATGTGTGTATGTATGAGTGTTTTTATATTTGTATGAGCACATATGTGTGTGCTCACTTATGTGTATGGACATGCATGTAGAGACCAGAGATTAATATCAAAAATTATCTCTTTTTTATTTGTTTGCTTTGTTTTGGTTTTTGTTTTTGTTTGTTTTGTTTTGTTTTGTTTTTTTGGAGACAGGTTTTCTCTGTGTAGCCCTGGCTGTCCTGGAACTCACTCTATAAACCAGACTGGCCTTGAACTCACAGAGATTCCCCGGTTCCTGCTGCTCAGGTGCTGGGATCAAAGGCATGCACCACCATGACCCAGCCCAATATTTTTTTTAATCCAATCAAGTTGACAATCAGAATTAGTCGCGATACTATCTTCAAGGGAGACAAGCAGGTAGGGACTGAGTCAGAACAAGACCTTTGGGTGTTTAGTGAGAAGACTAGTTTATATGTCACAGGAAGAACAAAGATATTAACTGATAGCCACAAATAACACAGAAACCAGACGTGGTAGTACACACCTTTAATCTCAGCACTTGAGAGGCAGAGATTGGCAGATATTTGTTAGTTTGAGAACATCCTGGTCGATCTAGTGAGTTCCAGGCTAGCCATGGCTACATAGTGTGACCCGGTATCAAAAATAAAACAAAAGTAATACAGAAACTTCATTTCACTAATAGCTTGAATTTTGTTTCCATCACATCGTTAAATTAAACAACATTTTCTCATTAATTTGAAGATTTCTTCTCCTTTGTATATATTTGCCTGGATGTAAGTGTGGAACGTGTGGGGGCCAGTGTCCATACCAAATGTTTTCCTCTCTCTCTCTCTCTCTCTCTCTCTCTCTCTCTCTCTCTCTCTCTCTCTCTTTTCAGGAATCCTCACTCCACTCTCCAGAGCTGGCTGGCATGGCCGCTGCAGACTGTACCTGTTTATTTGATGCCTCTTATTTACTAGCATAGGTGTGGGTCCTCTTGTGTGTGGCAAGCACTCCAACTACTGTGCCATCTCTCTAGCCTTGGAGATTCTCTTGCTTTTTAAAATGATTCGTTTCTTTTTCATTCATATCTCTGTGTCTCTGGACATACGCACACATGGATCCCATGAAGTTGAAGTTACAGCTAGTTGTGACCACATGTGGGTGCTGAGAACTGAATCCAGGTCCTCTGCAAGAACAGCAAGCATTCTTACCTGCTGAGCCATCCCCAGCCCCACTTCCTCTTCATTTTTGGTTTCTTTCCCAATATCCAGGTTTATCAGAAATCAAGTTGGCTGAACATAATGGACAGGAAATTAGTCAATACCAAACAGTCATTTAGAGATGATGTCAACTCCACTGGGTTCCTTTCGAAAATGGGTACAATTGATATAGCAAGTTTATTTGCTTTACATTTCTGGGAATAACCATTAATAGTAATTAATTTCAGCTCTGTGAGGCTGAAGTTCTTTGGGTTATCTTATGTGTGATCATTGCTGGAGTTAACAGTCAAGTGGACACAACAGTACTGGGGTTGGGGGGGAGGCAAGGTGGCCCTGCTGCATTGGCAGTGGGTGCTGGCTGTTGGCCAAGGCTCCTTACCTCTTCTTTAATAGGTTTCCATTCACCAGCAGGTGATACGGGACAGAAAGTGGTATCAGGGTCACAGGAGAACAAGAGCAGGGTCTGTGGAGCCTCTTCAAGGCCTAGCCTGTGGAATTCACCTTCTACTTGCTACATGAGCCATGTGTCCTCTCAAATACGTGGGATGGAAATAAAGAACCTAGCACAGTGTCCAAGCAGGAAAGGAGCAGCTCACTTGACTAGCCATTCATTTCTCCATGTGTTTCAGTTTGGGTTTCCCCAAAAGTATCTGGAGCTGGAAACAGGCAAGACACACAGAAGCAGGAAAACCTATTCACAGAGAGCAAGCAGCGGTTGGGTACCACACCTTGCAAATTCCTACATGGTCAGGGCCTTACTGAATGGAAATAAGAAAGCTTAGTGGGTGGGAAGCTTAGAGACTACTGCTTCTAGGCCATCTCCTTTTTCTAACTGGATATGGCAGTGCTGGGAGAGTCAAACAGGAGAGAAGAAAGAAAATATGTAAGCAGGTGGGTGTAAGGACAGGAATCCCTCCTCCAGGTCACAGAGTCATATATCCACACTCTGGGCCTCCTGTGCCCCATGTTTCTGCTTGCTTTCTGGTTTGTATTTATTATCTTACATGTCCATGTGCGTGTGTCCGCTAGGCTGTATGTGAACCACATACATATATATGCCTGCAGAGGCCAGAAGAGGGTGACAGATTCCTGAGAACTGGTGTTACAGGTAGTTGTAAACCAAATTTGGGTTCTCTGAAAGAACACCAAGGGCTGGTGACCACTGAGCCATCTATGCAGGCCCCATCCAAGTACATTGTTTTTATTAAGCAGATTGTATTTAAGATTTATTTTTGCTTTATGTGTATGTGTTTGCTTACATGTATATATGTTCACCATAGGTGTTCCTGGTGCCCAGAGGGGCTAGAAGAGGGAACTCAATCCCCTAGAACCAGAGTTAGAGACACCTGTCAGCCACCATTCGGGTGTCAGTAACCAATCCCAGGTCCTCTGCAAGAGTAGCAAGTGTGCTAACCATTGAGCCATATCTCCAGCTCCCTACTCAAACTGCATTTTTTAAAGAGCCCCTGAAACTTTGTAGTAGCTTCCTGATGTAAGAGGCCATGATTTTCTGCAGTGTGTGGCGTTCATGTAAGCTTTTCAAGTCCAGTGTGGTCTCTGACACAGGACTGTTCGCATACTGGAAGTAAAAAGAGGCTGGAGATTATGCTCTTAATAGGAAAAGATGGATGGGTGTGCAGTGTGGGAGCCCCACCCCACCCTTCCAGCTCCATGTGCAGTGTGGGAGCCCCATCCCACCCTTCCAGCTCCATATTCTAGGTTCTGTTGAAGTAGGATGGGAAAGCTGGAGGATGCTTTAAACTACTCTAGAACCTGAGGTTTAGAAATTATCTTGGTAGTCAATGTTTGGTTTTCCTAACCAGTTCAATCCTCTTTTCCAATACCTGTGGGGGGTAGGGGTCTCACTCCTGAGAATGATAAGCATAGAAATACTGTTCTTCACCAGCATTCGGCCTTTCCTTCCCCCCCCCCAACTCTTTCTTATAGCAAATAGAAATCACTTTCTGAAATTTCTATACCTAACCTTTAAATCTATATTTCGCACTAGACAAACCAAACCCATAGTGTTCCTTCACAAGCCTTCTTTCAAAATGAGTTTCCCCCATTGGCGGCTACATGACAAGAGTTGGCCTATCTGCCTTAATGAAACCCAAAGGGAACATTATCTTGAATAATTACATGAGTACACGTGGCAAGTTCAGGGGCTGGGTATACCATCTCGTGGTTTTGAAATGTGTGGTAAAAGACATCAAGAGTTGACAGATTAGTTGGGGATTTGTCAAGAGTATTAATTACAGACTTGGAAATCCTGGTTAGTGACAGTCTGTCTTGTCACATCTTGCAAATGTGATCAAAGTCATTTCAGTACTTATTTGATGGTGCCTAACCACAGTGTGTGAAAAGCAAAGCTTTTCATTAGAAATCACTGGAAAATAGGGTGCACTTTGAAGGAAGAGGGCCTTGAACTGCCCTCCACTCCACACTTCTGCCTCCTCTTCCTCTTTCTTTTGGGGGAGTTCCCCATTGTTTCTGAACACCTGAAATGTCTTGGGCATGATCAGTGTGGGAGTTGGGGGGTAGTTCTTAAAATATGGATAGTACACAAGAACAAAGTGGGATCCATAAAAGTGGTTTTTAAAGCCACAAAAAGAGACTATAAAGCCTGGAGGTGGTTGTTGTTATTCAGTCAGTCAAAGACATGTATAGCCTAACGAAGACTTCAAATGTCGGAGGACAGTATGAAGTTGCTTAGGGGAAAGGAAAACAGGCCTCTGCCCTTGTTCAGATCTAGAAAAATAATCCTTTATTTTGGCTTCCTTGTAGGGGTGAGTGGGTGGGTAGGACGGTGCTGGCATCTAAATCATAGAAAATGAAATAGAAACACAGCCCTGGTCTGCAACCTTCATCCCTTCTGGGAAGTCTGTCCTGATGTGCCTGCATTGTCTAGCAGAGTGGGCCAACCACTCATCGATTTTGCGCAGTTGGAGAGGCCAGAAAGCGACTAACGCCGAGCCTTGGTTTGTTTGGTGGTCCACTGCAGTCCCTAGGACCCTCCTTACTGCCTTCCAAGCTCTGTTGACACCCTTCTGGTGAGATGAAGCAGATCTTTTCACCGGCTCATCTGTTCAGTTCTTGTCAGTTGCCTCTGTGCGCCAGAGGGTGGCACTCCAGAGGTGGAGAGGAAGAGAGGGAAGGAAGGCAGGAAAGGAGAGAAGACTGCGCTAATTCTTAGACCTAAGTTTCTAGTTATCGAGATACTCTGAGCAAAGAGCCGCTACCCTCAATCCCTTAACAGAAAGGTGGGGGAAGGACCTGATTTTCGGCCCGACCAGGGGGTCAGAGACTTAGAGATTTTTAAGAAGACACAGCCTGTTTAGAAACAACAACTTCCTATGTTGTGGGGAACCCAAATTTTCTGCACTTCTAAGGGGCAGACAGCAAGTCCTTCGTGAGCGCGCCCACATCTGACCTGTCCCTCTGTGTCAATCTTTGCAGTTGCTGAATTTGTGCGAGTCCGTGAAGGATGACGCCCTGAAGGTGATCTCTGCCTTCAACATTCCACACACCATCATCCGTGCACCAATAGCAGAAACCCCCAACCCCGGGGCTGCTGAGGCCTTCTACACGACGCCCACGCAGCCGCTGGTGCCGGATGAAGAGCGCTCTCGACTGGCCAAGCTGTGAGCCAGGCGAAAAATGTAGTGTCCCATCTTCCAAGTATTTGGCCAGAGCTGGAGCAGAGGCCAAAGTGGCAGGTGCAGGGCAGCCACCTTGGGGATTTTGGTCAGGCAGAGGAGGTCCGGCTAAGGCTGGCAAGGAGCAGGACAAGTTGTCCGGGAGAGGGAGCCCTAGATGGATGTCCCAGTAGCACAGTGACTTATCTGGGTCTCGTAACCTCGCCTGGCCCCTTGCCTTGACTTCTCCCAGCCATGGTCCAGGATCCCCAATCGTGTCGCCCACCGCACGGTGCCACCAAAGATCTCTACTGTCAGCTGTGACTCAGATTCCCAGAGACTCGGAAAAACTCTGGCGCTGGGTGAAAAAAAAAATCAAAACATACAAATCAAACACCCTTAGGCAAAAGGGGTGGAGGAAAGCTCCACCCTCTCCAAGCTCGGGCAAAAGTTCAACAAGGGATGATTAGTGAATCAGACTTGCTCCAGCTCTGCGAGGAAATGCGCAGGCGAGAGAGGAGAGTTTGAGCCTGGAGTCGTCCTAGTCTAACCAGGTAGGCGATCTCCGGACCGCAGGACCATGCACAACAAAGGGTTCTCCGCACTAAACTGTTACCCACCCTTCAGAAAAGCATATATGTGCAAAGTTTAATAAATTAAACGATAGAAAGGTGCTCCCGAGGCTTGGAGAGGTAGGGATGGCGGGCTTCGGGAATAGTTGGAATAAAGTGTTTTTGCAATTTGGAGAGATTACACAGGCGGAAATGAATTTCTCATTTGTATTGCCCAGTTTCGTTCTCGTCTCTAGCCATCGTCTCGCTTCCCTCCCTCCACATCCGTTGGCAGCCTCGGGAAGGCACGGGTGACCCACTGGCCCTTCCCACGCTGCTCTTCTCTGCCGTCAAATCCGATCCCAGAAGTTCTCCCGGCACAGCCGGAGAAAGCTGCATGGGCCCAAAGGCCCGCGGCTACCTGACTTGAGGCACTTGGTGAAAGCTCCCCTGACTGCCTTGTTCCCTGGTGATGCAAGAGCCTCCGCCTCCAGGCCGGCTTCCTAATTAAGCTCTAAATAAGAGCACATCGCCCAGCCCGTTGCTTTCCCTAGTGCCTGTATATTTTCTTTTAGCGTGTCCAGGGTTGCAAAATCGGAAGACTCCAGAGCAGCCTGCTCCCACAAAGAAACACCGGCGCTTCCCCCAGCCCCACCCTAGCCCCACCCCCACCCCTGTATGGTTCTTTTCTAGTTCTTCTAGTTCAAGTCTGAGGTGCCTTGCTCCCTGCTGAGAGCGCAGAGCAGGCAGACTTGTTACTGGCTTTGGATTCCCGGAGTAGCAGCAGCAGGTTGGGCTTCACGGGATGCAGAGCGGCCAAGGCACCGTACTTGTTCACAGCCTTGGTCAGCAAAGACCTGGATCGGCAGTGTACTTGGCTGCATCTTCATCCCTGCCCTGTGCAATCTTGTAGCGATCACCCCTCACCTCTAGCAGGGGCAAGGCTTTTTGCCTTGAGACCTTCAGCTTCCCTGGGAACCAATGGCTTCTTTGATCTCTCTCAGGATTTACCTGAGAACCAAGACTTTAGCCTGGGGCTGTGCTGTGTCACGGTGACGTTAGATCCGCTTATAAACACCAAAATGACCAAGATGGCCCAATGTTGGGACGGCAGGCCGCGAGACTTGTTCTGCATGAAAAGGCTACGTCCTTCTTGCTGCCAGCCTGGATGCAGGTTGGGTAGCCCTTAAATCGAGTTTCCTTAATCCTCGTGCGTGGGGTGCGGGACGTTCCATTTCCAGATCAGCTTCTCTCGGCCGCAGCGGTGAGAGAAGGCGTTGGGGTTGGGGATGTACATGGCACCATTGACTTCGAGACTTCCGTTGGTGTCACGAAGGCCTCAGGAGAGTCAGGGGGAGTTTTCGACCCCCTTATGGCTTTCCCAGCTCGCCCTGAACTCCGCAGCTCTGCGGTCGCCAGCTTCAGCGGGCCGATGGATAGACAGCTCCTGGCGGTACCTTGTGAGCCCAATAAATTCTGAGATTCCCAATACAGCTCATGGCACAACCGTCTTTCCTTGGTAGCCCCCCCTTTCCTTCTAATTATTTTTTTCCCGTTAACTTTCTCATTCTCCTATTTTATTTGCTTGTCGTGCACGCCCGTCGCTCCCCGAAGCTACCCTTGTCTCTCAACTGTCCTCACCAACAACAACTTTGCCTCTTAAGTAACTGGGCACTGAGGAAACAAACATAAAACACAACAACAACAACAACAGCAACACACACACGGAGGGAGGGAGGGAGGGAGGGAGGGAGGGAGGGAGAGAGAGTGAGAGAGAGAGAGAGAGAGAGAGAGAGAGAGAGAGAGAGAGAGAGAGAGAGAGAGAGAGAGAGAGAGAGCACGAACCAGGGAGAACCTAAATGAGGACAGAAGGCAGAAGGGAAGGCGGCGATGAAGAGTCCCGCTTGAGGCGCAGCCGAGGAGGGGTGAGCATCTTGCTGATCTCGCCCCACCCCCACCCCCAGGCCAGGAATTCTAGGAAAGGACAGTCAAAGGCCACTGCCCATCCTTGCACCAATCTAGTCTCCATGGTTTCGGGCTGAGAAGCTCCGCAAAGCAAGGGCGCAGGGGCGCCTCCTGAGGCTTCCAACTGGTGCCCGCGGCCAGGCTGGACACAGAGCAGCGTGCCCTGAGCGCCCCCTAAGTTCCGCTCTGCGAGGTGGCCGCCACGGGAGGACGGGGAGGGGCGGGTACATTCTGAGTGGAGGATGGGCGTGCATGCAGCTGCCCGCAGGCCAAGACACTAGGGTAAACACGCCGGGGTGGGCGGCGCACGCAAACTGCAGGACAGCCGGCGGGGCCACCCTCCCCACTACCTGTCGCAGCCTGCACGCGCCAGCGGCCTGGGGGCCGTGGGGGTGGGGCTTACCTTCCGGCTTGCCCGGGGCCGGACTGAGCGGGGGCGGAGCCCGCGGTGATTGGGCGCGGGAGCGGGGGCTCAGTAGGAGCTGAGTCGCTGGGGCAGGCTGCTTTCACTTCGCTCCCCGCAGGCACTGGGTCACCAACTGGTAGGAGCTCAGCGGTCCTTGCCGCCGTCGCCGTCGTCGTCGTCGCCGTCACCGGATTCCTGCAGCCGCTCTGCGAGCTGTGTTCCACTTGGATTCACACCACCTCCTCTGTTCCCGCCGTCACAGCCTCGGCGCCCTTCCCCTGGCCCTCGTCCACCCAATGTCTGACTCTGATTCTCGGACTGAGAAACGCAAGGTAAACACACCGCGATTCCCGGGGGTGGGGGCAGGCTGGGGATGGAGAGAAGACAGGCGCCGCAGCCACCTCTGCGGCTTCATCTGTCTCTGGTGTCGCACGTGCGGGTGGAGGCGCTGGTTTGTCCCGCGTGGCGCGCGGCTGCAGGAGACGAACGCTGGGTGTCGGGTCGAGGTCCCTGCGTGCCAGGGCACTTCTGGGGAAGGGTCGTGGGCACAGAAGCTGCAGGCACTTAACCGAAGACTGGGTTGTGCCCCGATGTCGCACAAGGGGCCGCTGAGGCATCTCTCGCGGGCCAGGAGGGCCCGTGGTCTCGGCTTGGAGCCGAGGTCCCGCTTCGTGGTGCCGGTAGTGCGTCCAACCGGGAAGCGTCGCCGCGACCCAGGCGGCCCGAGACTAGTAGCCGCGCCGTAGCGGCGGTCGGGTAGACTTAACTCTTCGCTGGCGCGGGTTCATTGCGGAGGTTTGAGTATTAAAATCACACGCACCCAGACTTTGCTTGTACTCATTCAAGCTAGTCTGGCCACAGTGGACAATTTCGCCTTTCCGGATGTCCCTGGCAGCCCGGTTCTTTTTTTTTTTTTTTTTTTTTTTTTGCGAGCGTCCTGTGGATACTGAGGAGCACCGTATCTACAGGAGACTAAAGACCCCGAAATCCCCCTCGGACCACTTAGGATACGCGTGTTCCGAGCTCCAGCCAGCTGACTGCCCTGTCTACTCCATCTAACCCGATCGCACCGGGACCCAGTCTCATAGGCTGGCGGACCCCTGAGCTCCCGAGCTTTTTGCCCCCGGGGCAGGCACTGCTTGTGAAAGGCTAACTGAACAGTGGGGTTGGAGGTTTGGATGTGCACGCCCGAGACCCGAGATGGTCGTTCATATTTGGTGCGTGTCGGTAGCACATGGGGGCACAGCAGGTGAAGTTGCTGAGTTCGGCTCGGGACTGCGGAGGCCATTAGGGCCTTTGCCCGAAGTGGCCTGGAGTGTGATCGTGACCCCGCAGATCTCCGAGACGTGCGGGTCTCGCTTTGTCTCTAATGTCCAGCTGCCCTGGCGGCGGGAATTCCCGCAAGGCGCGCGGCGTCCGGGTCTGGCCCAGGGGCGGGGCGCGGCGCGGCGCGGAGCGGCGCAAAGCGAAGCAGCCCGGCCCCCTAAGTTCCAGCCCGAGCTGCGGCGGCCGGCACCGTCTGAGCGGCGCTGGGCGGTGAGTTTGTCAACAATCGCCTTGCCTTCGGCTGCCTGACCCGTAGGCGCCGCCCCCGCCGCCTCTGCCCATTGGTTACGATGAGGAGCGACTGCGGGCGGGCCAATGGGGAGCACTAGCAGCCGGCGCCAGGGGCGCAGGGCTGGCGGTGCCCGCGCGGCGGCGGGAGCTGCGCGCGAGGGGCGGAGCGGGAGGAGGCGGAGGATGATCCCGGCGGCCGGTGCAGCGCGGGCCAGAGGCGCGGCGCGCGAAACCTTGGGCTCCCCGGCGGAGCGTGGCGGAGGGCGGACGGGCAGGCTCGGGGCCCTGGAGCCCAGGACCCGGCTTTGTTTCCCTTGCCTTCTCGGTGGCGACGTGCAGGGGTCGTACGATCGGAGCAGCACGCCGCGCTCCGAAGGGAAGGGGCGGACGTGAGTCTCGGCGTGGTGGACGGGGAGGGAAAGAGTCAGCCTTGCGCTGGGTATTGCCAAGAGCGCGCAGCTAGGTGTGGAACTTTCAAAGGGATGTCTCTGAAGGCCCCGAAGTATGCACATTCCGGCAAGGTTGCACCCGAGAGAAGTGGTTTAGTGTTTGGGGTGGCGCGCAGGGCAGGCAGCAGGAGGGACCTTGCGGCCGAGGGCGCCCGACCCGGGCGGAGCTGCGCTCGGAGTTACAAACTCTATTGTGACGCACTTACTACGACTGACGGCCGCTGCCAAACCTTCTCCAGACTTGCTGCCCTCAGCATTTTCGGCAAACAATGGGGCCAGAGCAGGGAAGGCGGCCAGCCGCCTGCAATCTCTGCATCTGCGCCCGCTCCTGTGCTCCAGCGTCGCATCAGAGCCCGGGAAATGAGAGCCCGCTGGGATTTTCAGACTTGATTCAAGTTTGACCTGAAGGAAAAGCACGAAATGTAGACTTCCCACGAGCTGCTTCTCCTAAAACTTCTGTGCTTGTGTATGTGCGTGAGCGCACCGACTGACTCCACAAGCTATGGAGTTGATACTTTGTTTTGTTTGGTAGTCTGATTTAGTTTCAGCCTGCATCAAAATAAACACACCTTCATTATTTTGGGTGCCCTTTTGGTCTTACTTGGAAGATAGTCAGAAAAGTAAACAACAAAGAATCAGAGGTTGACTCTAGAATTTTTAACGAGTGGATGAAATGATTTTAAAAATTTGCTGAAGATAATCGCTTTGTTGTTTCCCTCCCCCTCCTGTTTCCTTGCAGAAAAAGAGACCAAATGGCCAAGCAACCTTCTGATGTAAGTTCTGAGTGTGACAGAGAAGGTGGACAATTGCAGCCTGCTGAGAGGCCTCCCCAGCTCAGGCCTGGGGCCCCTACCTCCCTACAGACAGAACCGCAAGGTAATCCCGACGTCGAAGGGGACCGCTGCCCCCACGGCAGCCCTCAGGGCCCGCTGGCCCCACCGGCCAGCCCTGGCCCTTTTGCTACCAGATCCCCACTTTTCATCTTTGTGAGAAGATCTTCTCTGCTGTCCCGGTCCTCCAGTGGGTATTTCTCTTTTGACACAGACAGGAGCCCGGCACCCATGAGTTGTGACAAGTCAACACAAACTCCAAGTCCTCCTTGCCAGGCCTTCAACCATTATCTCAGTGCAATGGGTAAGCCATAGCTGGGTAAGAGGCAGTTCATGTGTGCTTGTTTGGATATTGGTTTCAAGGCTGTGGGGAGCATTTAAAGCCTCACAGAGTCAGTCAAGTGGCTCATTCTATATTTTGATGGAAATAAGATGTATGGAGAGCTCAACAAAAAAATTTTTTTAACTTGTAAAGTTTGTGTCGTGAATTTATGGATGTACAAACATCAGCTCACTGAGCTGCAAAGTTTGAATCTGTAGCCTTCTAGCCAAAGTTTGTAACTGTGGTAGAGTTAGTTTTAACCACTAAGCTTAGATGTTAATGTCACTGTGTCAGAAAGGAATCTGGTCAGATACATAAAATAGTTTAATAACCACCAGTCATGTAAAGGAAGGGATGGCCAACTTGATCATTTCTGAAGACAGCCTCTGGAAAGATGAAGTGTGTATCAGCAGAACCAATGTAGAACCCCGAAGAAGAGTTTATGCCAGAGTTCTCCTTTAAGCTCATTTTTGCTTCAAGGGATTGGATTTAGTTTGGATGGATGAGATTAGGTTATAAGTTTTTATTTCAAGGGCTAAAGTCAGTTGTAGAATCTTCTAGAAACTATATTCTTAGTTTTCAGATTTCATGCATAAAATTACATTTGATCAAACTCATCCACTTCCCCAACTTCTCCCTTTAACACTTCCCAGATCAATCGGAGAATCTTAACCAAGAGTGACAGAAAATATCCATGGTGATGCCTAGTACAACTGATGAGGAGACGCGATGGGGTCAGTGGCATTTTGGAGAGTGTTTACCCCATCAGCATCGAAGTTGCCCCTGACTATGTCCAGAGGGACATGAGTTCTTAGAGTACAAGTATCACATCATAAGCAGTCGAGCAGATTTTGAAGTCTAATATCGCAATCTGTAGACATTAATAACTGGTATAGATCCTTTACTCACTGTTAAAGGCACATCGAGACATCTGTAGACTTGATTAGACTCTTAAGACCGCTTGGCTTGTGCCTTGGGACACCCCCAGGAAGGGATGACTCCTCATGTTGCTTCTCCACCAAAAGAAAAACTATATATTTTGATCTTTATCATCCACAATCATGTTTGGTGTGTGTCTGACTAGTCAGACTTGTAGATGACATTAGGGACTTGCTCATGGTGTCAGTTAAG
Organism: Arvicanthis niloticus; assembly: GCF_011762505.2. Classification (NCBI taxonomy): domain Eukaryota; kingdom Metazoa; phylum Chordata; class Mammalia; order Rodentia; family Muridae; genus Arvicanthis; species Arvicanthis niloticus. Next base: position 99,022,037 of record NC_047659.1, read on the forward strand.
AACGTTTCCTGTATGGGCCATTCTGGGGACTGTTAAGCCCTCCTAACCGAAAGGAGCTAGAAGTCTTGTGTGTACTACTTCTTTAGCTATTGCTTATAGAAGTGCTCTGAACAGGAACTTGCCACCCGGTGTATGCATACATCTGCAGCATGTACTGAGTTAACAAAGCTCCCTGGTATAAATGCTTTCAAACCTGTGCATTTTAAGAACCCTCTGGAAGCTATTAGAGTCTTAATACAGTGAGCCAAGGTAGTGGTCTCTGCAGGTGGTGGGATAATCTGGGGAAATATTTTCTCCTTTCCTGTTAACTAGGAGTAGTGGATGAGTTAGGGCATTTTCTAATGTGAAAATAGTCACAATTGTTTTGTTTTGGGTCCTGTACGATTTAGGAAGCTAATTACAGTGTAAGTCACCAGGATTTGAGATGACTGATGCAGAGCTTTAAAAGATCACGGTCTAAATTCTTAGAGTTAATGGTCATAGCTGTGAAGTGTTAACTGCCTTCCAGTAGATGGGGATGATGTTAGCTTAAAGATTAATGCAAGTGACTGGGGTTTGTGTCAAGTTAATTCACCAAAGTAGGTTTTTAACAGTAAGTTCTTGAGAGATTTGTTTGGGGAGAGGGTGTGTTGGGATGGGGTGGGGCAGAAATTACTGACAGGATAAGAGGACTTAGCCAGATGTGAGGGTATTAAATGAGATACACCCAGAGTTGCTGTCCACTGCTGCTGCTATTCTGACCACCCTCACCATCTTACTTCTGCCTAGACTACTTTGGCTCAGCTAAGAAGTGATCTCTTTCTCTTTTGGACTTGTTTAATGTTTTTTACTCAACCATTAAAATCTTCAGTGCTGCTTTTGATAAGTTACTGCAAAATATGTTTTTCACAAAGGAGCTTTTAGGATCGGTACGATCCACTGGTTACACAGAGGTCCAGCTCAGCCCACGGCTCCCCTTCTCGGCTGGCAAGCTATGGTAGGAGACAGAGTGTGTCTGGAAAGCCATGTCCCCCTCTCCACTGATATATTGAGATTGAACCCAAAGTTTTCCCCATTAAAGCAAATTCTTCTACAGAGCTAAACCCCAGGTTCTTGTCTCTTTACTGTAATGAGAAAGGTCTCATTGGAGATACATGACAAGCAGATATTAGAGATGTGGCCACAGTTTCCTCCATATCCCATTGTTTTGAAAACATCTTGCAAGAACATTTTGTTTACTGTTTGGAAGTCAGTGTAGTGAAACTATTGTTTTACTCAATATTAGCCTCCATATACGCTAGGAGTATTGACTTGCCAAATTTCTTGGTGAACAGCTGATTATCTTAATAAAAAAAAAACCTTCCCCACACCCACTGGCTGCCTTTTCTAGCGTTTTTGTGCTACATATGTTTTTCACACCAATTGATCTTTGCACACATTCTCAATCTGAAGCATAGTCAGTGTGACTTGGAAATACAAAGCAGATGAATATTGATTGTCAGTAAGGACTCTGAGGTGTTTGTGAATGTCTTCAACTTTGGACTGGCATAGCAGAATTGCATCATCTTTACGCCTTCTCAGTGTCCTGTGCAGTTGGCCCCTGCTTTAGATTGAGAGCTTCCTGGGGATGCCAACGTGTGGCTGACAGAAGACGTTGGAACCTGTGGAGCTCTGTGAGCCTGTCCATGGAGTTGTTTTGTTCTTACAGTGTTGGAAATGGAGCCCAGATCCCACATAAAACACATATCTAATCCCAGCGTATCTGTGGTGGCAGGAGGGTGTCCTCTGACCTCTGACCTCCGAGTATGTGCCCCTATTATAGACACAGGAACGTGCGGACATATTTATTTGCCTTATTGCAGTGACCAGAGTGGTGTAATCTTGTTGGATAGAAGTGATAAAGGCGGTCTCAGGGACCGTCAGCTTTCTATCTAAAGAGTAAAGTCATTAACTAGATTAGCTATAGGTATTTGGGGTTACTTGTTAATAAAGATTAGGAAATTTTAACCAAACTCCTAAGTTTTGAGAATTTTCAGAGTTAGGTTTTAATGAAGTGTTTGTACCATGATTCTTTTAGCCTGTTGGTGTGGTGCAGTACTTTGTTTAAACACTGTTAAGTGCTCTTATATGCCCAGGATAAATTCTACTTGGGCAAAACATAATTTGTGTACAATGCTGGATTGAATTGAGTATTTTATTTTATTATTTTTTACACCTTGAAAGGTGTTTGTTAATGCTGTTCACTTTCTACATCAAGGCCTGAATGAGTTGAGAAATATTCCCTCTCTTGTATTTCTAGAAGAAGCTATGAAAAAGTGGTATTAAGTTTTGAATTTTTTTTGAAACAGGGCCTCATGTAGCCCAGGGTGACTTTGAACTTGTGTAGCCAAAGATGTGCTTGATCTTCTGGTCCTCTCGACTCCATCTCTCAGATGTTGTTACAGACATGTGCCACTATACTTCTGCCAGAGACTTGATACTTAGCCCAGAATGTCTCCTGGTGATATCAGAGTACCCTCTTCCCTGGTTGTGAAGGGGCTTGTGGGGGTGGGGTGACTGGAAGATATCTCTCCATTGTCCATGCCTTAAACCGTGAGCTCCCTTTGCTACAGTCGGTTTCTGTGTTCAGTCATCCTTTTCCTGAGCCCCTTGGTGGATTCTCTCTCTGCCTGTTGGGGCTTCCCAGGTAGAGGTTTCTGGAACAACCTGCCTGGGCTCTGTGAAGGCAATGAGAAGACTAGGTGACTGCCCCAGTGTCTCGTGCTGAGAGCCCAGAAGCCCTCCTCCCCCTTTCCTCCTTCCATTTTCCTGTTCTTTGCACACAGTGTTAGGGCTCTCTTATGTTCAAGGAGGAAGGCCTGGCTATGGAGCTGCCCCTTCCTTGGGGAAACAGGTCTATATCTTTCACCTAGGTCTTGTTTGTCTTTTATGATTTTTCTTACACTTTTTAGGATGATATGACAGTTCCAGGCTGCGTGTGGTTCAGTGGTGGCTCACAACTCCAGAAATTGAGACTCTAAGATCAAGGTAGATTTGGTGTCTGGAAAGCTGTTTGGCTGAACAGCAGCATCCCCAAGGTGTCAACACTGGGAGAGAAAAGGTTATGGTGTCTCTAAAGTCAGCTAGCGGACCCAGAAGACCCCACATTTAATACAGACCATTTAGTGGCTATGGAACATCAGTTTAGACTAAGGTTACCTTGATTGGCGTTAGCCACAAAGAATTTGAGATTTTAGAAATCACCTCTCTTGTTTGCATTTTGCTATTGTCTACATGGAATAACTAATTAGAGATTTAGCAGCTGAGAATGATGGTACAAACCTTTAATCCCAGGAAGAAGAGGCAGGTGGATCTCTGAGTGTGAGGCCATCCTGGTCTACAGAGAGAGTTCTTGGACAGCCAGGACTGCACACATAGAAACCTTATCTCAAAAAAAAAAAAAAAAGTAAAAAAGAAAAGAAAAAAGAAAGAGATTAAGAGATTTAGCTACAATCCTCTTAATAACTATACTATCTGTCATTATTCTTACTTGCCTTGTGTGACTAGTGGCATAGCCTCAGGCCTATTCTCTGTTGCTTCCTGTATGTGTGGATAACTGGGTCTAATTTTAAAATAGATAATGCCCCTTGGGGTATTTATTAAAGAGAATCCCAAGTCTGATAGTTTTGTGTGATTGGATTCTAAGATAGATGGCCTGGAGAGGCATTGGTTGGTTTTAGTTCGTGTGCAGGGTGCTAGTGGAGCTTATTCATCTACTTACAGCTAGTGCTGTGTACACACGCACGCACGCACGCACACACACACACACACACACACACAGAGAGAGAGAGAGAGAGAGAGAGAGAGAGAGAGAGAGAGAGAGAGAATGAGAATAAATCTAAAATAACAATGACAGCATGGAGAACATGCCCTGGCATGTTCTTTTAAAAGATGACAGAATTGTTAATAGCAAGTTTGGTTTTAAAGAAGTTTCTAGGCCTAAAAGGAAGAAGAAACTGTGCCTAACTTTAAGTACAGATGCAGATGTATGACTTTCTATTACCGAAAGAAATAAAATAAAAACATCACCTGGACAAATATAATAGTGTCTACTGCACATCTGGCTCTGTAGCCTTTGTTTCAGGCATTTGCAACAGCCTGTCACTAGGTATGCATGTCTCGCTTGTGTGTTACATACACTCTTGGTGCTGGTGAAGCCACACCTTACTGCAGCCTGTATTAGAAGTCTTCCAGGGACACTGTCCCATTATTGAAACCTTTGAGGGCTGCCTGTGTATCCTGTCAGGATAGAACATTTCCAGCCTGTGGAACCCTGTCAGCTGCCTGCCTTGGTCACCTCTCTCTGTAGCCTTGTACAACCACTCAGCAAGTCTGGGTGTGATCTTGGCTGCTGCTCTGCTGACCCAAGGACCACAGTGCGTCTGGCAAGTCTGTTTGAGTTCCAGTTTCCTTGTCCATCCAGTGAGGACCTGCATTCTCTACATGCTGTGAGAGTTTGAAATAACCCAGCAGACAGGAATCACCCAGTAGGAACTCAACACTTCTCCTTGCCTCCCAGGAAGTGTCCCAGCTGACCACAGGCATGGATGATGTGCAGTGTTCTTTACTGACATCTGTGGAAAAGACCAGCCCTTCCGGAACCCACTCACAGGGAAGCCTGTGGTAGTGGGAATGTCACAGTGTGTAATTCAGAAGCCCTCTGGTTCCAGAGTAAACAAGCAAAAAGGGAAAATATTTTCTAGAAACTTGCTGGAGTGGGGTGGAATGTTTGAACCTGCTGCAGGTCTGCTGATGGATCTGAACGTCACCATGAGTGGAGCCTTGGCTTTTTTGGCAAATCTTTGGACCATGGAGGGACATCTGGAAACCCTATCCACACTAGCTCTGCCTGCTTTGGGGTTGAGCCTAGGCCACCTGCTGGAAACGGACCATTTGTGGCAGAAATTTGACTCGAGTTCAGAAATGTGTATTTTGAAAAGAACAGTCTCAAGACAGCAGTGGAGAACCACTTTCCCCTGTGGGTCAGTGGTCGGATAGCTTTTCAGAGCAAGGGGTGCGCTCTTTGTCCCTGGAAGGCCCATGACTGAACAGTCAAGACTTTAAAATGTGCTTCCTTCTCCTGTGACTTGCGAGATGATGAGCTATCCTTAGCTTAGCGTTGGCATGGGAAGTTTCAAGCCCTTCCAGGTGAGGTTTTCCTGTGCTGAGGGAGCCCAGCATTCACAGCATAAAACAGCATCTACCTAATGGCAAGCTGAACCTAGGTCTATAAGAGGCCAGGCCTCTTTGGTCTCTGAGTGTTACGTAGGATGAGTCTTCAAGTTCCTGGTGTCTTGTGGAAAGCCCTGACTTCCACTTTGCTTTCTCTAACCCTGACTGTTCCCCAAACCAGAGCCCCATGTTTCTTCAGAGAGCTGTGGCCTGTGCCCCATGATGTTGGTGATAAAGGGATGCTGGCTCCTCCTATTGTTGCCTTGGCCCATTGCCAATGGGACAAGAGAGGGCAGCACTGGTGACTTACCAACCCTAGAGCCTATGTCCTTCTGGCTCATGTTGATGCTATCCGGGCTCACAGTTGATGCAAGCCAGTTAGAGGCATGGCTTGTGTGTGTGTGTGTGTGTGTGTGAATGTATGAATGAATGAAGCGTTTGTTTTGTTTTCTGCCTTTTCCCAATGTAAAGCTTGGCAGTGTGTTGTCTAATGATGAAGCCTGCCTGGCCCTCTGCGCAGTACCGTCTACTTGGTAAGCTTGGGCTTAGCTCCGCATCACTAGGAATGAAAGCAGGTTTGAAGCCGAAACTGAAAATAATAAGAACCATTTCAGCTCAGGATGAGTGTACATGTTAAGTTGAAACAGGTTGAACAGTGACAGTTTTCAGCTGGCAACTGTCTTGAGTTCCCACCCCTCACCTCTCAGAATAGATTATACTTTCAGGTACAGAGTGAAGTTTCCCATTCTTACGCCTGAAACATCTAAATATAAGCAATTTAGGAATAAACGAGAAATTTGAGACTTTTAAAATATTTTGTTGTTGCCGTGTGTGTGTGTGTGTGTGTGTGTGTGTGTGTACGTGTACGTGTGTACATGTGAGGAAGCCAGAAGAGAGCATTGGATCCCCAGAAACGACAGGTACAGAGCTGTGAGTTGCCTGGTGGGAGTTGGGCGCTCAACCTGGGCCTCTGTAAGTAAGAGCAGCAAATGCTCTTAACCATTGAGCTACCTTTAGAAAAAAAAGGACCTGTTTGACCTTTGGGAATGTTTATAACTGACAGAATACAGAATGTATTAAATGTTACTTTTCTATAGCTAGAGAAAGTGCAAGGGAGTTTCTTGGGGCTCCATGGGATCACACTTGTCAGCACGTCCAAGGCCCTATATTTGATCCCCAGCCCCACAGTGAGGCTTGTTGATTTCTTTTCCATCCTTGAGAAATTTCTTAACACTAAATAGTGACGATGAGGTTTGGAGGAATATGACGTTAGGATATATGAGAATCCAAACCTTAGTTTTATTTAAACTAGCGTGTAGATTCTGAACCAGTCGAAGCACCTCAGTGACTTAAGGAAAAGATTGACTATTCAGGAAGAGCCAGTGCTGTCGTGCGTGAGGTGCCCCAGGGCAGTCACCTTCCACTGGCACCTGGGCTTTAGCTCTGTGGGTTCTCAGCTGAAAGCCTGGCCCAGACAATGTAAGTGCTAAGGATTAACTTTGTGTCCACCCTCTTCCTGTGCCAATCCTATGATGAAGTCTAGTGGCCTGTGACTCCTGTGGAGTCTTGGTCTTTCCACTAAGATAGTCCCATTGTCATGAAAGGTAACTGGAGCTCTTACCTGACATAGGAGGCTGTGGAGGCCACTCTAGTGGTCTGAGCACAGGAGAGCAACTCTCCAGTGTCCCATTACACCGGGGATTTTTTCCGAATGTCCTCGAGCTGTCCTGCTTGAGTTAGGAGTCTTGTGCAACAGAGCTGCCAGCAGCTGTGTCTGCCCTGCCTTTGTGGGCGAGCGGAAAGGCATGTCAGGAGCTTGCACAGATGAGCAGACTGTCACCGTAAACTCTCAGCAATGAGAGCCGTTTTCCATGTCTTCCTGCACCTGCAGTCACCATAGCTAGCGTTTGTAATCAAAATGAACCTATTAAGCATGGCTATAAATTTCACTCTTAACTTTGATCTTTATTTCAGTCTGGTGTTTTCCGGACTGAGAAGTCTCCTGGATGGTGGAGGTGGGGCATGGAGCACAGTTATGTTGCATTCGTACACTTTGGACTGTTTCTCTGCAACCTCTCTCAGTCTAGTGTCACTTGAAGTTGGCCTGTCAGGTGAGTGGTGAAGGGACTTGGCTCTCACCTTCTCTCTGACTAGTTTTATACTCTCTCCATCACCACGTGAATTGGTGAGCTTTCTTTAGCAGCAGCGTTTAGTTCTTCTTACGTTGTTGTTGTTTTTGGTTGTTACAGGGCTGGCTGGCATTGGCCTGTGTTATATCTCTTGGAGAGATGTCACCTTCAGCCTGGATGTGTCTAATATGCTTTTGGGGTTGTCTGGGGAAGAGTCTCAAAGCCCAGATGAGACAGACATTTAAACCATTAACTGTCCGAGCACAATGATTGTCTTTGCAATTATGCAAAGCAGTGTCTGGAATTGAGGTAGAAGGGTTTATTCTTTTCCTACAAGTTGGGTATAAAGGAAGCAGCTGCCAGTGTGTATGTAAGTGGGAAGTTTTTGTTGTCTCTGTCCTCACGGAGAGTTACCCGCGACGACCGTACATCTGTGTTGAATTACTGCTTCAGTTTGTATATGGCTATTATAAATGCTAAGTGTGTAACTAAGGCTTTCATTAGAAAAAAAAAAAAAGGAGAAAGCTAAGGGGCGACTTGCAGATGCTGATTTACCCTTGTTGTTGGCCGGTGTCTTAGTCTCTGTTGTCACTGGGATAAAAACATGATTGAAGCCTTACATGAATTTAGGGGAAAACTAGTGTTGCTTATTTTCTGCCACTGGTTTTAAGTTACATACAGGAAGCCATAGTTAACTCTGAAAACCCAGGAGTCTTTATTTTATAGTGTGAATTCTTAGCTCCTCTCACCCTCAGCCCAGTACGATTTTTGTCTAAAGCAATTTATAGTTACCAAAAGGTAATGACTTTAGGTTTTTACATTATTTGTTTCTGGGGTCTTAAGTGAATTGACATATATGGATTGGATGTTTGTCTTGGATTAGACTTTCCGTAAGTAGCTCAGGTTGGCTTCAAACATACCCTGTAGTCCAGGCTTTCCTAGTGTTTGGGGTTGTCTGTGTGAGCTCCCAGCCTCCCTCAGGCCAGGTGGGGAGGTACCCTACCACCGAGATATGTCCTAAGTCCAGGCCATACTTGGGGTACAGGAGGTGGAACCAAGGATTTTAGGCTCACTGGATTGGGAGTTTCCCCCTGTGCTACATCTGCAGCCCTTGTGTTTAAGATCCCTATGTGGTTCTTTTGATGAATGAAGTAAATCAGGAATGTGCTATCTGGCTAGGATGGAACATTGGTTTTAGGTTTTTATACTAAATCAAGCTCAGGGTTGGTCTTAGTTCGACCCTATTGTATTGAGTTTTGACGTTATTTTTGCTTATTCGAGTAAGTTGCACAGTCTGATCTCTGTAACCCTCTAAATATAAACAATGACTGTGGGCAGAGATGGAGCTGTTCAAAGACTTAGTGGCACAGAACTGAAGAGATCGAGACACAGGAGTGTCCAGTGTCCTGCCAGGACCAGTGAGTGCGAAATGTTGCCATGTGCTGTTCAGAGCAGTGATGTCAGGAGCACAGCATAAGAGGAAGCACTGTCCATTGGCACCGTCCATTATGGTGGTTCAAACCTCCCAGGACCTTTTGATGAGAGGAACTGGCTTAGGCTCAGGCTTGGGATGTGTGGCGTCTTTGTTTATTAAAAAGAGAGGTAATATGCTGGAGAGATGAGTCCAGTGGTTAAAGGCTCTGGCTGCTCTTGCAGAGGATCTAGAGTTCAGTTCCCAATACTTATGCTTTGGCTCACCACTTCCTAGCTGCAATTCCAGAAGGTTCGATGACCATTTTTCTCTACCACATGCATATGGTGCACAGTCAAACAGATGTTCCTTACATATACACCTGTATACATAAAATAAAATTAAGTAAAATCCAAAATAATAATAAAAAGGGGTGGTGGTTGAGAGCAATTACAGCCCTAGGGACAGAATCATGATTGAGGTGGAAGATTAGAAGGGAGGATTTCAGTTCCCCCAAAGAGAGCTCTGGTGCTTAGTGTTCCTGGTACACCTTGAGAACAGGACATCTGAGCCTGGAAGTGAGCAAAACAAGCCAAGAAACCAGGTAACCTGTCGCCAACAGGCTCCCAGCCCTGCCTCCTACCCATGCTTCTCCTGGGATTGAGATGTCCCTGGACATGGGCCCTGCAGCTCAGGCTCCAGACATAACCTCCTGTGTCTAGTAAATCTGTTAGTGTGTGTTTGGGGGCATCTCAGATGGAAGTGATAGGAGGCCTTCTGATGTGGAATGGAATAAGTGAAAAGGCCCTGGCTCTTACTCGCCACCAGGTTTGGACTTTATTGCACGAAACAGACCTTGGTGAAGAGAAAAAGGCCTTGTGAATACTAGTTTCCACATCTCTGTCCAGCATCAGCCTCCGGGACTAGGGCTTTGCAAACCGTCCGGCTGGAAATGGATGAAAGCAGCCCGTTACGACCTATTAGCTCAGGGCTACATGACGGCAGCAGGGAGGACACGCCGGAAGAGCGAGTGGGAAAGCTCTGGCTTTGGGTCGTGCACTTCATTATTGAGCATTTTATTCCAGCAGCTGTTTTGAAGGCGCCGGCTTGAATTCATGTGACGACTCAGGCTTGACACAAATGTGCTCCAGAGAAAAACAGATTGAGGGAAACTTGAGCCCTTAGGCTGCATGCTGTTGCTTTATTTTTCTATGTCTTTCTCCTTTTTACTTTTATTTGTACATTATTTGTATGTGTGCCTGTGTGTGTGTGTGTGTGTATGCGCGCGCACACACACACTGATATGCAGATGTGCAGAGACCAGAGGTGTTGAGTGTTTTCCTTAATCCATCTGAACCTTAGACCTTGAATCGGGGATCTGTCACTGAACCTGAAGGTCACAGATTCCACTAGGCTGGTTAGCCAGTGAGTCCTGGGGATCCTCCTGTCTCCACCTCCCAGTGCTGGGTGCTCGGGCTTCAGCCTCACCTGCATAGCCCCCACTTAACTGATGGTGCCCTCTTCCTGTAGACTTCTGCATATTTATTTCTAATAGCTCTCATTTTCATCAAGTGACTCAGTGGGACTGGTAGATTTGTCTATCAAGAAATAAAATGATGGGGGTGGGGGGAGAAACCTGGAAGGAGCTTGGGGGAAGGGGGTGAGAAAGGGGGGAGAGAGAGTAGGGGGACTGACTGGTTTCTGGGTGGGATTCCTGACTACACTTTTCAAAAAGAGTTTCTGGTAACATTGTACTCCCCCCTCACTGTGGTGGCAACACTGAGCTCTTTGCCTTTGACTGACTGGGAAGAGACAGGACAACTTGGCCCCTTTAAGATGGCTTTGAAAGCTGCTTGAGCACACTAACTGGTTGCTTCATTCCTTCTGTGGGTATGTCTAAATAGAGACTATTTCTGGAGATATTTAAGTAAGCAGATTATTGTATTAAGCCAACATCCCAGAATTTTTTATTTGCCCCACTGAACACTGAATATCAAAGTGGCCACTTGTAGGCATTTTCCCAGCAACCCCACCATACTTGAGTGTTTCTTGAGGAATTATTTTGTAGCTGGTTTGAGTTCACAAGGAAGTGGTTCTTTATAGGGGCCTTTATAAGTGTGAGTGGTCCCCTCTGAGCTTCCTCGGGGACAGAGATGGGCAGCCCTGAGATGGCTGTAGAGAGGTCTTTTTTCTTCCTTCAGTCCATGGACCGGTTGTCCTTAACTATCTCGGCGTGTTCTGTTGTGTGTTTGAAATGATCAACAGTAGTTTCTCCAAAGTCACACATTCCGTGTCTACTTGGACATCAGAAAATCCCTTGACTGTTCTGAGTTGAATATTGATCTGTTTTAATTCATGCTGGTTCCTGTTACACCTAATCTTTGGGGATTACTGACTATCTGGAAATTCTCCTGCAGGTTTTGAATGGCTTCTGCTATTGCTGTACTGTAACAATGCCAATGGTAATGGGAGCGAGCTGCCCCTAGTTATGGAGACTGAGCTAGCTCGCTCCCAGGCTGAGATTGCATGTCAGTGTGTTAGGATGTGTGCTGCTTGTGTCAGTTCACTGCCCTGTTGCAAGCAAGGACACCTGCCAGAATGGCTGTGAATGTCACAATGTGACCATGGTGCTTTGAACCCATTGCTCATTGCAACAAAGTCTCAGCTTGATCTGGCTAACAACCACTTCCCCGTGATATTTATAGGGACTGAGTTGTGAAGATACCTTGTATTACCTCATGACTTGGAAAGCTGTTAGCCAAGTGGGTGACCCATATCTTGTATAGCTAAGGCCCTTTGGCATCAGGAATGTCCTCCTTTCCCTTCCCCCTCCTCCTGCACTGAAAAATGAATTGGTATGGCGCCACAGGAAATCATGTTACTGATACCAGTTTTGGATTTCAAAAGGTTATTTTTTGAAGTTTGGATGAAAATTCAGTGGGCAGAGGACACTTGGCAAAGCTGCATGTGTCTGACCCAGCACATAAGAAAGTTTTAATAGTAGCATTTGTTAACAGTGAGGAAAAAGAAACAAGGGCCTGGGAAGTCTCTGGTGCAGTCTAGTGGCCTGCAGGGTTCTGGAGCCTTCTGGCTCCACAGCTTCCCAGTATGTCTGTGGTCTCAAGCACTCTGCTTCATCTGCTTGTGTGTGTGTGTGTGTGTGTGTGTGTGTGTGTGTGTGTGTGTGTGTGTGCGCGCGCGCGTGCATGAGCACACACACTCTCATGCCAGGTTCACAGAATAAAATGTTTCTTAAATACTGAAACTACATTCTGAGGGTAAAAACTCGACTTGAGTTTCCCCTTTGAAGAATTTTTATGTGTGTACAAAATTTCCTTGTTGGTTTAAAAGTGTGACCCTCCTACTTAGAAAAAGCTTTTGTAAACAGCTTTCTTGTGAACACGGATCAACACTTAGGATTGCCGGGCTCATCGCTAGGAACAGAATAAGATTTGTGGTTGGTTCTTTAGCCGTCTAAAAGACTGCATTACCTTTTTGAGAGGCTGACTGGAGAAGTAAGTGGGTGCATGCAGGAGAGAGTGACAGGAGTCGGGAAGGTGGGGTGACATGGCTTTAGAGCATTGTGTCCCCAGCCCACAGGCACCAGGTGCACCTTCAGAAGATTGACAACTAGGATGTCTGCCTACTGTGGTCGCCTATACTTAGGAGGGCTGTGAAAGGAAACAAAGCCATGTAGTGTTGGGAATGAAAACTTACTTCTAGCTCACTCTACTCTGTAGAGTGAGTCGACAAGCTGGACCCCATTCTTCGCTCTGCTTGTCTCACGTGGCACAGGACCAATCAAGGCACTCGCTAGCATTAGGCTGTTAGGGAAGCTCAGTGGAAAGCTTCCCTACACCCCACCCCTGTACCTCAAAAGAAATAGTTTATCACTATTTTGATTGTACACACTTAGTATATTGTGCCTGAAGGGATGGTTCAGTGGTTAAGAGCACTTGCTGCAAATTCATGAAAACCAGAGTTTGGATCCCAGCACCCAAGAACCAATCCAAGCATCTGCCCACGTACCTGTGACAGCAGCTCGGAGTGCAGGCAGAGAGGCAGGATTGCTGAGATTTGCTGACTTCCGGCATAATGGAGGAAAATGTGAGCCCCAGGGTCAGAGAGAGACCCTGCCTTAAAATGTAGTGGGCAGAGAGGGATGGAGAATGGCACTCCAATCACTCTTCTGGATCCTACACACACCAACAGAAACACATGTACTCATGCGCATAGACAGACATATGCCAATCTTTTTACAAAGTGTACAGCTAATCATAGCATATAGCGTGGTGCATACCTACTGTGTGCATATTACTTGTGCCTTGTGGAGTGGGTAGTAGTCTTAATTTTTCAGTTTAGATCAGAGGAAGAGTATTTGGACCTTAAAAAAAAAAAAAAAAAAAAAACCAAGAGGGCCAGAAAGATGGCTCAGTGGTTCTTGCAGAAGACCTGGGTTGATTCCCAGCATCCACATGTCGTGTACATAAATCTATGCAGGAGATGTATGTATGTATGTATGTATGTATGTATGTATAATAAAAATTTTAAAACACAACTGTCCTGGAGGCTGTGGCTCAGTTATAGAGTACTTGCCCATCATACTAGCATTATAGACAAGGAGAAATAAATATTCTTGATCCTTAAAAAATAAACACCTGCCAAGTATGATATGCATGCCTTTAATCCCAGCACCCAGCAGGCGAGGGAAGGGAGATCTGAGTTTGAGGCCAGCTTGGTCTGTGTAGACAGTTCCAGCTCAGCCAGGGACTGGGCAGAATGTTAAGAGTGTCTAAAACCTGCCAGCCTCCTGTGCAAGTGCTGTTTATACTGTACAATACTGTTTTGTAACAGCTTTTTAAAATTACACCTAAGTACAGCTGATAGCCTCTTGGTAACCCAGAGCTATTGCCAGCCAATTACAGTTTAGGCTAAGCCTAACCATTATCTTGGGCTAATACATTGTCCTGACACCACCACCACAGATCAGGGCCCCAGGCTTAGCCACTGTTTCTGGTCCTTTGTGCTGAGTCTTTTCAGGACCTGGTTTGTAGACCTTAGCGCTTCCATCCCACCCACCCTAAGCCTCCTTGCTGGGCTGTGGGGATCTGTTTATATTTGCGCACCTACTTGTTCTAACAGCCATCGAACTGTTTTTTATGGGAGAAACAGGCTGTCTGCTTATCTCCCCAAACAACAGGGCATTTATCTCTAATCAAGTTGAGCTTGGCCACCAGAGATCCATAGCTGCTGGCAGCGTCCGTGTGCTTGCTAAGTGCTAGGTTTGATAAGTCAAGTTGTGACCCAGGATAACTCCTTCAGTGGTGTTCTGAGTTCCCAGCCAAGCACAAGTTAAGCCACGTCGTGAAGCATACATGTGAGGGAAGGGTTAGCCACGATGCAGAGGGTGGGCCTCCTCTACAGTGTGGAGGCAGTAGTCGGAGTCGGCATTGTTTTGTGTTACAATAGAAGATGGGAATGCTTATTAAAGCGGAATTCTCTCTGTATGTAAAGAACAACATAGCTCCAGACCAAGCTGGATCCCAAGAAGGTCCAGTCAATAAAAAGGAGTGGAACCGTCCCCAAATGTCCCTTGCCAGCAAGAAAGACTGGGTAACTCAAAGACGAGCTCCCTTGGAGCTCAGAATGGGTTGCTGAGAGCAAAAGCAATTCTCTACTGAAGGTTTTCTTTTTTAAATAGACCAAGAAGTGCGAACCACGTGCTGAGTATCTGAGTCCAGACAGAGCAGGGACACACACCTGTAATCCCAGCACTTGGAAAGTGGAAGCAAAAGATTGGGAACTCAGTGTCAGCCTGGGCTACATGGCAAGTAGGAGGCTAACCTGAGCTACATTTTAAACCTTGTCTCAGAGAAGGCGAGGTCTGGGGGAGGGGAGGAGGGAGACATTTGTAGCCTGTATTAGTCCTCAAGAACATCAGCTCTGTGGACCTCATCTTGGCCTCCTAGAACAACATGGCTCGAGGTCATTTTTGAGTACATCCCAAATCTTGCCACACAGTAAACACTGGGTAAATTGGTCAGCGACTTGGGTACCGCCACCAACTTTGATCTATATTTTACCCATTGTCTTTTAGTACTGGCTTCTCTGCTTCCAACCCCAGAGTTGAAGCTAGGTATCTCTCTTCAGTGTGTATGGGGAGAAAGAGTGAACTGTGAAGGTGGGAGAGGTAGCTGACAGGACCTGTCTTGGTGGTGTAGAACCTCCCTGGCCTGCTCAGCCGTGTAGGTAATGGGTGTGCATCCCTGTGAGGACACAACAGAGGGAGCCTCTAAGAGAGTGTTTGACACTCCATTCTGTATAACCACTAGTCATGACCTGGCTGGTACATGCTTGTCATCCCAGCACTTAAGAAGGAGAGACAGGAGGGTTGACAGGCCTGGGGTACACAGTGAGATGGTGATTTGCCACCGGTGACACCAACACCTTACAAAGCTGAGAACCCAGGAAGAGACATGGAACTAATGGTTGCTTCACCTGGCATAGTGTCAACCTTTGATATTTTTTTTGACAATTATTTAAACTTTAGTTTTAATAGACTTAATAATAATGATAATATTATAAAATTTTGTGCTTTAAAAAAGGTATAACCAGTGTAATTTTTTGTGACTTAATGTGACTTCCTGGTCTGCCTTAGCCTAAAAACTTAATTAATTCCTCCATAAGACTTCCTGTCTCCACTAATACTTCTTGTAGCAACGTCCCCTCTGATCCTCTGAGAGTAGGCAGCTTAAGGGAGCACCCCCCCCCCAATTGGGGCCTTATGGGATATCTGCTTCTCTTTTAAACTCTTGGTGTTCTCTCTCTCTTTCTCTCCCTCTCTCTTTCTCTTTCTTGGTCAACAAGCATTTTGGAAAGAATTAGCTAAGTTTTAAAGTGTTCGCTTCTATATACTTTTGTAAGTTGTAAGTGCACAGTTTATGGTTATTTTAAAAATTAAAAAAAAACAAGATTTAATGTTTTATGAACAGTGGTTTTTTTCCTACTTTACTGGGTGGGGAATTTAGTTGTGAGTTCCTTGTGCTTTCAAAATGAGAGACCTAAGTGTGGAAGCCCAGGGCGTGTCACTAAATAATGTGATCTTGCAGTGTTACAGTAACTTCCTAATGAGATGATTTGATGGGGGGTGGGGGTGGGGCAAGATCTCACTCTATAGCCCAGGTTGATCTGGACTCACAGATGTATCTGTGTAGATCAGGCTGGCCTCAGACTTACAGATACACCTGCCTCTGCCTCCGCCTCTTATAACCTGCCCTAATCCAATATTTTTCTCTCTTAAAAATACCTTTACTCCCAAACCCAAAACATTTCCTCCCTGTGTGTGTTGTTTACAGACTTGAGTCCCTCTTTGTTGACTGAGTTAATATTCAGTCAGAACCTGCATTATGTTCCCATTCGGATGAGTTATTGACGCCACTGGACCTGTAGACATCCACCCTCCAGGCATCTCAGATTTCTCCTTACTCGGTTGTGGAAGGGACAAACATTTCACCGGGTTTGAATTTTTCCTAGGAATTTATACCTTGCTCTAAGACCAAAAGTGGGTATTTCACTGAGACATTCAAATGTTATGTTTTGTGTATTAATTTTTCTAGTGTAGTTCTAGAGACTTAGGACCTCATGCTGTCTTCACACAAACAACACACACTCACACACACACACATACATGATGTAATAACAATTAAAGAAATCAGTGAGAGTCAGTTCTCTGCTTTCACCACGTGAGTTCTGGAGATCAGACTCAAGGTTGAGAGGCTTGTCAGCAGGCCTCTTACCCACTAAGCCTTTGCACCGGTCCCTGCTGTGTTTCTTTGGTGATCTTCATTGAACTGTTAGTATTTTTTTTTTTTTTTTTTTTTGAAATAGGCATATGTATGGCAGGGCTAGGGTGGTTTTCATTCTTGTAAGTTCAGGTCTCCAGTTCCTGACATCACTGTCATCACTTACACACTGACTGCTCTTCTCTTCTGCTTTGCTCATCAACTTGACACAAGCAAGAGTCTTCTAGTGAGAGGGAGGCATCACCTCCATCAGGTTGCCCGTAGGTAAATCTGTGGGGTATTTTCTTCGTGAATGATTGCTGTGGAAAGGCTGAGCCCACGCAGGCAGGGCCACCCTTGGGCAGGCGGTCCTGGGTTGTATAGGAAAGCAAGCTGAACAGGCAATGGCAAGCAAGCCAGGCAGCAGTGCAGCTGCTTACTGCTTCTTGCATCTCCTTGCTCCTGCATCTCTTGTGTTTCCTCCCTGACTTCTCATAGATAATGGACCGAGATCAGCAGTGTGAGCCAAATAATCCCCTTCTCCCTAAGTTGGTTTCAGTTAGTGCTTTATCACAGCAACAGGACATAGCTAACTAGATCATTGCCTAAAATGATACTACTTTCACAGTTCTTAACACAGGTTTGAGAGTCCCTGAGGCTAGAGAGCTTCCAGAAGACAAGAGTGTGTGAGATTGGTTTGTTCCTGGAAACTCCTGTGTGATGTTCTAAGTGCTGTGGACCTCGGCGTGATTTCTGGTTTCTTTGTTCCCACACAGCTTCCATAAGGCAATCTCAGGAGGAACCTGAAGATATGCGCCCGGAGATACGGATTGCACAGGAGCTGCGGCGGATCGGAGACGAATTCAACGAAACCTACACAAGGAGGGTAAGGACCTCTTCCCATCCCCATAGAAAACAAGACTGAGGAGATGTGGCCTGCTTCTGAACTTTATATTATTTCTCTCCTAACTTTCTGCTCCTGGTGCATCTAAGGGTTTGGCTTTGATTAACATACATTGTGAAGTTGTGAAAGGTATTTTATGTGTAAGAGACCTCAACATATTAGTGCTTAAAATTCTTTTAAAAGGTTGTTTATACACATGAAATAGTTCTGAATAAATATGGGCACACGGTCTTCAGTTCATGTAAGGTGCTTCTCCGCACAGGCAGGGCCGTTAGCTTCTGTAGTCACTCACCCAGGGCTCACAGCAAGGGAGCCTTGTCCTCGGCCCTGCCGCTAGCTTTTCCCATTTGGTTACTGAACTGTATTAGGAGACCAGTCATCCATAGCCTATGATGTGAACCTAGTGAAGGCTAGGGAAGGGTAGCTGGCTGGCCTGTGGATTTCTCAGCGTGTTCTTGGTTTAAATAATAATGATGACAACAGTGGAGTCCAGCATCTTCAGAAGCAGTGTGTTTACGAACAATTTTGATGCCTTCCTGATGGAATGAAGACATTTGTCCCTTTCAGGTCCTGCTTCCTGTGGGGTACACTTTTGGGGGTGTAGGCTTTGACTCTGAAGTACAGGACTGCTGTGAGTGGGTAACCAGTTAATAAAGAGTCTGGAGGTTACTTTGGCTCCTTTTCAAAGTCATTCAAATATAATCTGTCTTCTCTCTGGAGGGATGCCAGTCAAGGGACCCTGGGATGTTTCTGTCTTTACATAGACAGATCCAGTGTAGCCACCGGTCCAAAGTAAGTGGGTGTTCCCTATGAACTGCTTGAGGAGTCTTGTTCCTTTGGAGCAGCAAATTTATCAGGGAGTCCTGGATCTCGAGAATAGTCTCAATTCCCCTTCCTGCTTTTCTATGGGGCGTGTCAGGGTATATGTGTATGTGCTATGGTCACACTTCTGTCGTAAATGGGAACTGTTGTGTTGATGAATGGACTGAGGAATGTAAAGAGATTTTACTGTTTGTGTTGGTGACCCGGCTGGTTGACTGTATGAGGCCAAGGTATGTGTGTGAGCCTGGTCCTTCTGTTGAGGGCAGGGTTAGGGGACATGAGCCTGTTGAAGAAAGTAAGGGACTCCATTTGTGTCTTGGGCTGGACTTGGGGCCAGAGTTCTGGAGAATATTCCATTTTTGATGAACATGGAGACATATAAGTATAGTTATGAACTGGCTATGATGCTGTGTCTGTCTTAGAACACTGTAAATGCCCTGGGGCTGGACCTGGTGGGTGGGTATGCCTCAGGAGGGACGCAGCTATGGGCAGGTCTTTGTACTGCTGGGACTTGTACACTGAGATGAGCTGGCGCAACACCCCACTCGGGTTGTATCAAAGCCTTTGTCTGCAGAACCAGGCATGTTGATGGATATTTTGTACAAGTTTCATTTTAAACCATAAGGTAAGGACAGAGGATTGACAGTTATTTCCCATCCTTTTAATACAATAAATGTAAATAAATATTGTTATACTATTTTTGCAAGATTTTATACTTTACTGGAATACTTACAGTAGGCTGGAGAAAGCCTACTAAGGCTAGGCCTGAATTCCTCTAAAATGAAGGCAGGTATTCTCCAGATGGTAGGTATCAATCAGCAGCCAGTTTAGACTCTGAAACACAGAGCACAGTGACCCCCTAACGCCACTACCACCAGCCTAGCTAGTTAGAAGAGCAGCCATTGTCTGTCATCACACCAATGGTCCATTGTTGAACACTGGGGACAGGAAGCTGGGCAGGAAGTGGGAGAATAATGACTTCAGATAGCCGGCTGCTGAGCTGCTGCCCATCCTTCGCCTACTTGACAGGATTCACCGAAACCTCTAAAAGATTTGATGTCTGCACCAGGTTCTCTCCAGAGTTGTTAGCTTGTATTGCTTGCTAACCTCACAGAGCCTGACAGGATATCTTCCCAAGTTACCAGTTAGGGAATTACAGACACTATTTTGTAGTTGTATATTTAGTCCATTTAAGAACAGTGGGTCAGCATGAGACCGAGCTGTAGAGGCAGAGACAGGAGGTCAGGAGTGAATGTCCAGATCTGGAGTCCACTGACTGCTGGACTCCCAGAGCTGCACCACAGGCAGCTATCGCTAGGAGCACGTGTGCTCCATATCATGGGAATTTGGGGGAGCTTTTCATTTTGAAAAACTTCAAGAAGCCGTCAGAGAACTTTGTTAACATATCGCCTTGGCACCCCCAGTATGTTTGTAACATGCGCTTTCAACGTGTGGGTTGTTTTCTCCATGCCCCACCTTAGCTTATTCTTTTAAATGGTTTTATTAATTATTTGAGACTTCCATACAGTGTTTTGATCTTATTCCTCCCCCTCTGCCACCTCCCTACTCACCCGATCTCATGTTCTCTTTATAGCTGGTACAAGTATTCACAAGATGATCAGGAAACGGGGGGTGGGGGGGCGGGGGGGTGGGCAACCACAGGAACATTTGCTGTGAGATTGTGTCATCTATACAGAGCAGGGAAGCTGCATCCGGGACATCTCAGTATGGTCACCTAAGCAAGATATGAGCAAGGACAACCCACCTGACATGCAGGTGTGCATGGCGGGGGAGGGGGGGACACTCTCAGGAGACCCTCATCCCTTATTAGTACTGCAGTGTATGCTTCCTGAGAGTATGAACATCTTCTCATATGTATATGTTACAACATGTAGCAGTCATAATCAGCAAATGGATAGTGTCCCCTGCTGACTTGGGACTGCATACCTAAACTTCTTCTCTGTCCTGAAAAGTCCCTTTTAGCAGGAAGTTGGGGGAGGGGAAAGTGATTCAAGACCCACCGTAAACTCATGCACTGCATTAAGGTGCACTTTGGCCTGGTAACTCCTCTATCTTTGGTGAGGTGACACTTGTGGAGGATTCAGGTAGTTTGAGTCTAAGGACTCCTGTATTTCTTTTACCTGGTGCTTCCACAGGTAGAGAGTTAGGTTTTATACTGTAGGAATGCTGCAGAGGCAAGCTGTCCTTGTCCCTTCCAACAAGAGGTGTGTGGTGGCTGCTGCTGACAGTGTAGGGCCAAGGTGCTGTCTTCACTGGAGAATTAGCACTTTTCCCTGTAATGGACTCGAAAGCTTAAGACAGAGGAGATGAAGCCGCACTAGGAAGATGCTATGCCCCCTGAAAGATGTTTCCTGATTGTTATACCCAGGCGCTGTACCAACCATTCTAAACCTTGGTGTCTAATCTGCAGTGTGGTACCCATCTGGAAGACTTGGGAGGATGGCAGGGTCTTTGAGGGGATCTGGACAGTTTAGGAAGGTCAGCGGGTCCAGAGAGAAGCTCAGAGGAACTGGTTGTCTGGAGGTCATGGAGAAAGCAAGCAGTCTGTGTTTAGCTGAGTGCTGAAGGGTTATTTGTATCTTGCAGCCTATGTTTGAAGCCTCTTCATCCTCATGCAGGGATGCATCAATGTTTGACAACCCACTTCACATTCATCTCCAGTAGCTATCATCAAGGCTGTCAGCATGGCTTAACTGCTGCTCTTATACCCATACGTGGGCCAGGTGACATCAAGTGCATGTCACATAGTCCTCAGGACCTGTAGGCACTAGTTCTAAAAGATGTCCACTCGTGGGCATTTTGGTTGTGGGTTGGGTTGCTGGGAAAGGCCTGTCAACCCTTCAGGTAGCTGTTCAGGGGATGTCCTTGAAGTGGCCAGCCTGAAGCTAAGACAGATCCCCGCAGATGGGACAATGAATGGAAACCCTTCCTTTGTCTGATCACAAGAAACACCTTTGGTTTACACTCCTTACTTCCTCCTCTGTCCAGGACATGTACGGGCATGAATTGATTGGAGTGTGGGTAGACAGCAGGGGAGCCCTGCACCAGATAGGTGGAGCCGAAACAGGGGTCCACACAGATCGGCTTTGATAGAAAACAAGTTTTACTAAAGCGATACGCACAGGAGCATTCGTGTATTTTAAACTTGAAGCCTCTGTGTCTCGATGTCCTAAGAAAGCCCACTGTGCTATCTGACTTTGTGCTTTTAGCAATGAGGTGGTTCCTATAAATCACCAACAAGGGAGGGGCCTAAATTATAGCTTGCTTGGATGAAACCAACAAGAGATGTGTGGCCTCAGGCCATGGTCTCCAGAGGCCTTCATTAATTGAAAGCTGGAATTTAATGAGATAGGTTGCTTTCTTAAACTGTTGCCATTAAAGGCATGAATATCAGTGTAAAATCCACACTAGACCTGACTCACAGAAGGATGGGTCGTTTCAGTCGCAGGGATTTATGGATGAGCAGGTCTCTCTCGTAGCAAACTCAGTCACTAGGCGGTGAGGTGAACTGGTATCTGCTCTTGTCTGTGACATAAGTGTGTGTGTTTCCCTTGCAGTTGGAGGGTGTGCTTTTTGGCATTTTGGTTTTAGGGTTTGTTCACACCTGACCTGGACCACACAAGCCATCTCTGGTCAATGACTAGAGGTGGTGAGTGCTTCAGTTTCTCTCCTGAGGCAAGTGGGAAAAGCTATGCTATTCCCTCCATAGCATTGAGCTGCTTTTCTGAATGAGGGTTCTCTGTAGCTGCTAGGGGCAGCTTGGCTCGTCAGCAAATGCACCCCATCAAGAAGCATGGGTCTTCTCTAGAAGAGATGCATGGGTCTTCTTGGAGGTTGAACTTTGCATGCTCGAGAATCTGGGTGCCATGATCACTCTGTTCTCTGTCACGTTGAGTGTTGCCAGGAACTCTGTCCACCTGGCTGCCTTTAGATGCTTTGGACTTGCTTTTGAAGCAAGTGCGTTCGACCCTTCAGGCGCAGGCTGCATCTGTCTGGGTGTAGGCAAATATGAGAGGAGACTGAAGCACTGGGGTGTGTTCGAATAGCTGGCGGGGTGTTGGGCTAGACACCCTGTGTTGATCTACACACGTGTGAGGGTGCTGTCAGCCTGGCAGGTGCTACCCCTGCAGAACTACCCGGCAGTTGTGGGATAGGGAGTCGTGAACATGTAACCGAGAGGAGGTGCAGGTGCCTGGAGGGGAACTTGAGGCAGGTTCTCAGGGTGAATTTTTTTTTTTTTTTAAATCTCTGGAGGAGGAAATGAAGATGCAAAGAAAGGACGGTTTGGCCCTTCTGCAGACACATAAAAATAATAAGGTGGTTGCATCATCCCCTTGCCTAGACTTCACCTCGCTGAACCAAAGCAGGAGGTTTTAGTTGTGGTTAAAATATGTTACATCCCACTTAGCATTTGAGAACAGTGTGTTCCTGCCCTGAGCGGAGTATTTTGTCCCTCGTGTCTCCCACAGGAGACAGACTACTAATCTTGAACCCTGGCTGGCTGGCCATAGAGCAAGACCCAGTTCTGGTTCTCAGGCCTGCCTGGCAGGATCTCCATCAAGTAGAACTGTGTGTCATACCGCCAGGATGGCTCAAGGGATAGCCCCCGCTGCGAGTAAAGTTGTGAAGTGGTTTCTTTGTCCCTATAAAAGGCATTCGCTTTTAACAGTTACTGTTGTATGATGCATAGGAGATAGGATACAAGTTTGTCCTTGAGAATGTTTGCAGCCTGTATGTAACTTTCAAGCCAGTGTGGCTCTGGTAGATCAGGGACACAGCTCTGCTTATTCGCAGTGCTGGGGGTGGAGTAGGAACATGTCTGTTCCTCTGATGTTCAGAGGCATTACATCATACCTCTTGTGTACTGTCTCCAGCCTCATGTTCACTAAGCTATGAGACCCAGGCTATTTAGATGCACGTGTTCTCTTTGTGGCAAATGGGAAGTGAATGCAGCCTCTGGGCAGCAGTCACCTGGCCTCAAGGCAGCCATGGGCATTGAACCAGCATGGAAATCTCAGTAAATTTTCTGTCTGAAGGTGGAGGGGGACAAGGCCTCGTGGCTGCTATAGGATCCCATAGAGGCAGTATGGCTGTGTTGTGGGTACCCCTCAGCCTCCTGGATGACTCACTCTGAGTGGCAAGAATGGAGGTTGGTGCACCATCCAGGTGGACCATTCCATTGCATTCTTGGAGCCAGAACCTGCAGCAGGGATTCTTTACCAGAGTCCTTCCTGGTATCATAGTCCAAACTTGAGTTTCCTATGAGTTACTGCCTACATGTAAACCTCTTAAAAGAAGTGTAAGACTCTTCAGTGTGGACATTGTATGTGAAACACACTTCCAACTGAGGATGTGCCTGTCCTCGGATGCCTTTTTGTCTCTAAGAACGTGGGATAAGATACTGTCAGTCTTTAAGAAGGATTTATTTATTCATCTTTTATTTATGTATGTGCGCATCACGTGCTGCAGGTTGTTTTCTGCACAGAGGGCATTGGAGCCCCTGAAACTGGATGTACAGGCAGTTATGAGCCACCCGAAGGTGCAGAGACCCCAGGTACACAAGAAGAGCGGTACATGCTCAGAACTGTTACGCTGTTTTTCCAGCCCAGCACCACCATTTTAGCCCCGTTACCTTGACTGCCAGGAAACACAACTTGAGGTCTGGTTATGTTGCCATAGATCTCATCCCTACGTCTCCTCCTTGATGTGATTTGAAATCTCTCAGCCTTTACATTTTACTGTGATGTGGTTGTCACTCCAAGCCCCCTTGCTCAGGTGAGCTGTCTGCATGGTGTTGTGTTGCGTGAGGGCTCTATACTAGAGGCTGGCATTTGTACTGTACTGTAGCAGAAGGCTCAGCTGAGTTGCTGGACTCACTCGCAGGGCCTCACTTCCCACTCGACAGACCTGAAACCTCCTTGAGCAATGAGAGGCCCTTGGAGGCAGCGCTGTGCTGACTCCAAAGTCCCCTCTGTCCACATCATCGCTCTCCATTCTGGGAGCCTGAGTGTGAGGTCCTAGGTGTCACATTCTGTGAGTCCAGGGAACCTGTCCTAGCCCTGCCACCTCTTGTCCTGCCAACTCCAGCTACTTGCAGTGTGGGGCAGCCACACTGGCCCTGTGAGATTGTTTTAAAAGCTTAAAAGCCAGTAATTTGTTTTTTTCAGTTAGCAGTTGTAAGGGGTGATTCTTAGACACACAGTTCCAAAAGCACTAGAATTTCAGGGACTGCTTGTCTCTAATGCCCCCCCCCCAAAAAAAAACCAACCCTTCTTCCAACTACATCAGGATAGTACATCTCCCAAGCATCTTTATGATTTAGTAGTTAATTTCTCCGCGGTTCTATGGGCCAACAGTCTCAGCAGCAGTGATGCCTGCACAGATGCCTCTTTGACTTGTTTGTGCTGTGCCTTTCAATATTTACAGTCACACCTTACCCTGCCCCAGCCAGTGAGTTCATCTTAACCATCTTGCTGAAGGACAGTGATACCTGAGAATTTGGGGGACACTGTGGCCCATGTAGAGGGGTTGCCACGAGGGAGACCTTATTGTACTTTATTTTCTGCTTCAAGAGGCTTTAATCAGGAGGAGCGGTCTGTTTTGTGCTGGGCGGCATAGGTGTGGTGCTGAACTGTACCCCCAGTACACAGATGCCTCTGGGAGTGCCTGAGTGTGAGTTAAACTGATGCAGACCCACCCTGCTGGACACAGGCCAAAAGGTGGCTCTGCCAAGAGCTGCAGGCCCAGGGAGAAAGAGCTGTTGCCCTTACTCTTTTGTGTTTTCTGTCGTTGTGTCTCTAGTTTCGCATATGCTGGGAGGGACCTTGCAGCACATGGGTGGCTTTTCCCCTGGACGCTGACATTTAACTGATGATACCCACTACCCCCACCGCCCACTGCAGATGGTCATTTTCAGGCTTGATATGTTGTTCTGGCCAGAGCACCCAGGAGCCTGTGCTTCCTCCAACCTCTCACCAGGTGCTCGTGTGTGTGTGTGTGTGTGTGTGTGTGTGTGTGTGTGTGTGTGTGTGTCTGTGTCTGTGTACGGGTGCACGTGCTCAGTGGTGGTTGTGAGGGGCTTTGCATGATCCTTTCAATTCTCCTGACCCTTAAACCAACTGAAAACTGAAGGTTAACCTCAGCCTTGGGTCCCCATATAGGTGTCAAGGAGCTCTCTCTCTCTCACACCCTGGTCCTGAGCATTAAACCCTGGCTTCCTGGCTTTATTCTGCTTCAGCTTTCAAATCTCCTGCCGCCCTACACCATGCTCAGACTGAGGTGCACCTGCAGCAGCCTCATTGCTGAATCTGACGTAAGCTAGAGCCGCCCATCCTCCAGCTGTTTTCTGTTGTGTGGGCCACATGTGCTGGGCCAGAGGAGCAGCTCCAGCCGCCGTGCCAGCTGTCAAGGGATTTCTGGACTGGCACTGTACTCTGAATCAGTACTAATGGCTTCCTTCATTGAATGTTGTCCAAAAGCAATTGTTCACTTGTTAGAGGCACGTGCCGTGCTGTCACACCGGCCGAGAGGGCGGCACCTCCCCCACCTCACTCCCACTCCAAGGACTGGGTCTTCCCTTTGCCAAAATTTCCTGCATTCCCATGTCAGTGCCGCCTGGCATGAGGTTATATGTCCTTTGTCCATGTCTTCTCGTTAACCTTGACTGCAGTCACCATTGTCCACCTGTCAACCTCACATGGTCACTGTCTCCCCAGATGTTACCAGGGCTAGAATTTGAAGCTTATCAAATGTAAGCATTTGAGGTCCCTCACTTGGATGACCCATTCTGTCATCACCCAGTCAGTCCCAGCTGACTCTGGTTATGCAGAGGGCAGCAGTGACCTAGGTCGGTGCAAGCCTTCCCACCTTGGATTGATGGCTTAGTCAGTCGTAGCTCGTGCTTTCTTTGTTTTAGTGAATTGTGGTTCTATTTTGAATAAGCCTCTTTTGGCCTATTAATATTCATCTTCACCAAAATGAACTTTCCCCTGAGTTAGTCTCACACAAAAGGAGCAAAGTAATTTTGAAAGTTAAATCAAAACAAAGCAATCTTGTGTGTGTGGAGCCGATAAAATCGCAGCCTGTGGTCACGGGAGCACCTCCACAGGAATCGCTGACATAAAGCTGATTTCCTCCCATCTTGTTATGGAAAGAGAAGGGGAAATGCCCTGGCCCCTTGAGCCTGAGAGCTGTATAAACAGTGGGGTGAGGAGAGCTCCCCTCACAGCTGGCGTCTGTGGGGACCTTTGGAGTCTGAGAGGGAACAGACAGTCCCAGTCTGATTCATGGTCATTCCCAGACAGTCCTTAGGAGCCTTTCCCACCAAAATGAAGGGGGGTCTGTCGGGGGCTGGGATAGCCACACAGCCAGGTCTTGTTTGTGGGTTAGTCATTCAGGAACCAAGTAGGGCCGACTTCAGCCTTGACTTTGAACCAGGTTAGGGCCGATAGCATTGAGGCAAATGGATTTCCCTTGCCTTTCATTGTCTGATGAAATGAGTTAGAACCTAGATGTGAGCACTCTGGAAATGTGCAAAGGGGCTCTGAAGTCTTCAAATGGATCCAAGGTTTCCTTCTGAACAGTCTTCAGACTGTAACAAACCTACATATGTCACAATATGTAATGTAATATGTACTGACGCATTGTTTTTAATTGCCCTTTCCTTCCTGGGTCTGATGTGGGAGGGTGGGGTTGACTCAGCCCCATGTCGCAGCCCCTCCAGGGTCATTGTTTATCCTTTGTAGCCAGAGGCACAACAGTGCCACTTTATTTAGCTTCTTGGGGCACATTACCCCCAAATCACTGCTTCCTTAAGTCAATCACAGTGACCAGAATCCACCTCTGAGGTAGTCTTAACGTGTGAAATACCAGTGATTGTGGTTGGTAGTTAAGGAGCCCAAGTTTGTTCTTTCTTTTCCTCTGCTCCCCCCACACCCTCAGCCGCTTCTCCTGAGACACCAACATCAGTGACCTGGTGTGGCTCTTGCCCAGCACCCACGTGAAGGTTTACAGTTGCGGGTTACCTTTGGAATAGTTTGGTCTCCTGTTCACCCTGTTTTCCCAGTGATGGAGAGTTCATTCGGTACACTTCTACTCACTCTATGATGTCACATCCTTCTCCCTGGCAGGTCAGAAGGAATTTCGTTTCCCTGCAAAGGTGTGCCTTCTCCAGGTTACTGGGGAGTAACTAAGACCTTTGCTTCTGTTGTTGCAGATGTTTGTGAATGACTACGGAGACGCTGAAGACCACCCTCAAATGGTTATCTTACAACTGTTACGTTTCATCTTCCGTCTGGTATGGAGAAGGATCTTCATGCAGCTAGGATAAATGGCGGACATTGCTCTTGTTCAGACCGGGAGAACCCCAGCACTTCCATCTCTTGGTGCTGCAACAGTACGCCGAGTGGTTCTGTCCCAGAGAGGTGTGCTGAGCATGGCCCGCTCTGCACCGTGTCGATGTGAACGGAGCCTCTGTTCATCACCACATGGCTGAATTTTCAGTAAATATTTGTTGTGAATGTAAACAAGGGAGGATTTTTCTCTTTTTAATGTACAGATCCTAAGAACAGAGAAATATGCAAGAGAGGTGTTTACATGTGGTATGTTAATTTTTTTAAACCCACTTTCTTTGATAACTGGTTTGTTTTTGTTTTTGTTTTTTTGTCTTGTTTCAGAAAGGAAAACTTTTTAGCCAATTTATGGATGGTTTTTATACTCTAGTTCTTAACCTGTTAACCTAATCAGAGGATTAAGTGACCCTGCAGTGGGAGCTGAGCCAGCTGATTTATAAGGCTGCCTTGGTTTATTTTTAGAGATTACTGTACAGACTTTTTTAAACAGGAAGAGGATGGTGTTGCCCTCTCTCCTCTGCCATGGCCTCCTTGAGTTTCCTCTTGAATTGTTACTACCAAGACAGTTCTTATGAAATGGAATGATGTCAAGCGGCAGAGGCTCTGTTCTGGTACGCCACTTCCATTTTGTAAATATTTACCTCCGTAGCTCAGTTGCCCCTGTGGCAGAAATTCACACTTTTTGTGCTTCCCCTTAACTCCTCAGACCCCTCGGTCTGTCTCACACTGATGCACAGGGTGTTTTCAAATGTATGTGTGTCAGCAAGGGCTAGGGGCTGCCGGGATTGTTCCCAGCTCCATCAATCAAGCTGACTCGTGGGAAGGGCTCTTGTGCACTTCACTTCGCTGTGGTGGGTTTGTTTGTCTCTTTTTATCCTGAGAGAACGTGGGCTTACACACCACTTGTTGAAGCTGTTAGCTCCTCTGCTTGCTGGCTTTGCTGCGCCATAGGCTCTGCTTTGCTGTGTGTTGCCAGATGAGCTGGAGCCCATGCTTTCCTGGGGATTGGCCAGGTCATTTCAGGAGCAAGGAGCTCAGGTGATTCCTTTCCATGCTTCTTGGTATGTAGCCCTGCTCATCCTACCTGGCCTGTGAGTCCTGGATTTCATCTCTGTTCCCTTGAGTTAGGGGCTGGCTCTACTTCATCAGTTTCCATACATAGGAAACCTCCATTATATCAAGTAAAGCATTTGTCTTCCACAAGATGTCTGCCTGCTTTGCTCTCTCCATTTTCTTAACACTTTGATCTTGTGGGGCTACCTGTGTCTGGGGTGGGGTGCGCTTTCTTGGTACCTGCCCCTCAGGACAACACGTACCAGCAGCCCATACACTGGTCAGTTATTTCAAGAGCAGGCAGCACTGGAAGTGTATAGCCTGGTGGAGAAGCGCTTCCTATCGTGTAGACGCCCCGTGTCCCAAAACAAACAGCACACCTGTAGGCAGACAGCCAGGGGAGATACAAAAAAGGACCAAGAGGAAAGAACATGGGAGGGGTGGGGGGAGCGGCGAGAACTTCAGACATCACGAAGCTTGCTTAGAGAGGTGTATATGAGTTTCCACCCAAGTCAGCGGTGCCAACAACTGTTGGCTTTTGGCCTGTAGAAAGCCAGTAGTTTTTCTTACGTTATTAAGTAGAGAAACCCATTCATTCCTACTTTCGTGTGTGTGTGTGTGTGTGTGTGTGTGTGTGTGTGTGTGTGTGTGTGTATAGCCTATATGCTTTCTTCTAGATTGAGATCTGATCCAAATAATCTTTATAAACGCTTTCCCAGCTTCCTTAGATTTGTAATAGTTTGAAAGCTGTTTTGGCGTTCACCTCCTTTCCTGATGTATTGAGCCTGCTCGTGGGTTCCCATGAGGCCTATGGTTGTAAGTTGGTGTTAAAAGAGTGCAACCATGGCTCTGACACACACACACACACACACACCAAAGACTTGCTTGGTTCTGGGCCATCTCCCTCCCAGGACCTCCATTCCCATGTGCCAGTCTCCCTGACTGGAGCACTTTACTGTGTCAGCCCCGTGGCTCTGTGGTACTGCCTGGGCAGGTGCAGAAGGCTCCCAGAGCCAGGTGCCAATGGCATGTGTGTCCCCTAAAGCATGCTTACTCCAGCCTGGGGCTGGCTGCTGAAGCAGCTCATAGGGAAATAAGAGATTCTATGAATTGTAGAAGTATTCAAGAACAGGATGCGGCACCCAGAACTTAAACATGACTGGATGTCCCTGTACTATATCTGTTTCTTAAAATGCAAATGTCTCCTACAGAGAGTATCCTTGCTCACTGTGGGTAGGCCTTTGTACTTAATTTTTATTTTATTATTCTGTCTCTTTTTTGGTAGGACAGAAACTAGATCTCCCTCCCCCACATGTGAGTGTGTGTGTGTGTGTGTGTGTGCGTGTGTGTGTCTATGAACATAATGCGGGTTTTGTGCCTTGACAGCCTCCCCATGTGAGGTTTGTAAATAGTGTCCTGTGACTTCACCTCAAGTTGGAATAAACATACAAAATGGCGTCCTGAGTCATTCTTCAAATTTTCTTCCCAGAAAAAAGTTGATGAATTTGGGGAAGGGGGAATCTGAAATCAGTTTAAAGTCTCTCTTTATCTGTCTGTAATGGGTAATGTCGCTTCTCCTGTTTCCTTCCAGTGTTGTATATATTTTGACTATTTATTAGATTAGGAAGTCATGTTTCACTTGTCAACTGAGCCAGATGTCTGTGTGCAATTGTATTCCCTTTACCTTCTTTGTAAAATATTGTACAGGATAAATGAGTAAAAAAAAAATCACTGTTTTTTTTTTTTTCTCAAACTTCTCTTACTTAAGGATTGTAAATAGCATAGGTTCTTCTGTGTAATGTGCCCTACTGTTTCATAATGCTGTAACTTGTAGAGACGTTGTATATTTATTTTCTGCTTATTTAATGTCTTAAGTTCTTGAAAGTGTTGACATCCCTATCCCTGACACCCCTGCCATACCATGAATTGCTTCAGCTCCTGATAAACGGGGCAGTGACTGATTATGTCCCCCCCCCTCCCCAAGGTGGCTTCTGCTTGGCTTCTGGCCTTCAGTGCTTGGTTCCTGCTGCCTTTCTGGTGAAATGAGTGTTTTGCTGCCGGTAAGATACCCTAGATGCAGGAGCCTGGAAGATTGGACTCTAAGAAAATACCCATCAAACCCATTTATAAAGCAGCTGGCTTCTGAGAAAAGCAGATTTACCAATAAGTTGGCCATATCCTTAGAGAAGTATTAGCAACAAATGGGGAAGATATTTTTTTCTTTAATTGAAAGAGTATCTTTGACAACTCAGTGTTGAGTGAAATATAATCCTGATCTTCTTGAGGTACTGCCCTGGGTAAGAGAAGAGCTGGTGGGACCTGTTTCTACAGCTTTTGCCAAGGCCACTTGTGTCACCAGGACACTCACTGGCTACTGTCCCCACCTGCTGTATGCTTCCTATGTTTTGAGGTCTGTAGACTGAACTTACCTATGCCATTCAGCTTCCTCCCCCTGTGCGTTGCATTAGGTTGCCTGTACCTGCTTCCCTCAACCAAGGTTCAAGTCCCCACTGGCCTGGGTGTCAAGATAGAAAAGCTCACTGAAGCTCTAGAGCCATGTGACTTCATGTAAATGGTTTTGTCCTCCCTGCTGATTTAGCCTGGTGCCTGTGTGTGTCCATCCGCTCAGTATGTCTGTGCGGGTCCTGTCCACACGTGTCGCTAAATCAGTGGGGAAACCCTCTCAAACAGCGTTGCATTGCGCAAAGCATCAAGTTCCCAACGAAGTACTTGATCTCTTTCAAATGTGTTTTGTTGTCTAGGTTCTGTGACCACTGGTTTCTGTATCCAGACCTGTCAGGTATCCTTTAGTGAATAGCACTGATGTCTGTATAGTACCCCATCACTAACGTCAGAACCCAGCGTATGTAGCATTTGTATTGCAGTTCCCTGGCTTCCTTTATGTTTTGCACTGATGAATTTTGACAGGGTAATTGCCACTGTACCTGTGCAATACTGCTGTAAATAACTGCAGATTTTTTTAAGAAACTCAATCTTTTATGTTCTTAATGAATTTTATATAAATAAAACTTGCGTCTAGCTTTCGTGAATTGTTTTGATTTGTGTTCTTCAAAATGGCTGACAACTGGGGGTACGTGTAGATACACACCCCTGCCTAATATCAGAGCACATTAACTGCATGTAGATCTTGTAACTTCTTGCTTGGTAATGAGTCTGTGTAGTATATATAGTTAAAAGCAAACCATGCTGAATAGCTTTGAAGCAGATGACAAAACGTCCTGCCCACGGAGTCAGCCATGACTCAATACTTGGGTGGAAAGATGTTGGGAGGAAGAGGTGGGTTGGGAGAGGACTGTTCTCTGGTCAGCTTGCAGAAGGACTGCTAATCTCTGGTTGTAGACTAAATTAGGAGTGAAGAGACACTGAGGCACTGTTGAGGGAATACAAGTTGTAAGGTCCATGTGAATGAGTACAGGATTTGCCTGTTTGGGTCTGAAATTGTTGCTGGGAAGAATGCTGGGCAGTTTTAAACCAGGCATCTATTCATGCTGTTAATTAAGCAGCACAAAATGGGGCTTTGTAAAATTCATCAACCTGTTGCAAAGGAATTGTTCAGGCCACCACCCCCAGTCCTCATCCAAAAAGTTACATTTTTTTCTAGAACCGTTTTCCCACAGTGTGGGCATGGGCATGTATGCTCACCTAGGCGTTTTGCATAAATGCTGTAACTACATTCTTTACCTAGCAACAGGTCATAGATCTTTCTAGAATGATTCCACTTCATCCCAACTACTACATCCAACACTGAGACTGTACTCTGGCCTGGCTCTCCAGCAGCAGTCACCAGAGTACTCCCTCACCCTCTGAGGAAGCTCCATCAGTGATATGCTCGCACTTGCCTGGTGTGTGAGGAGTCGTTGGCCCTCCTGATTTAAATTAGACCGACCTGTTCATAGCTCCCATGACACCAGGCCCTATTGGCACTGTCATTTTGTCTGAAGGGAGCAGACTTATTTTTAGCCACTTGTTTCACATTTTCCTATTGATGATCAACTTGTTATTGCATAATGATCTTTCAGTCTGTTGCTTCTTCCTACATTCTATTGTGAAAAATTCCACGCACATGAGAAAGTCCACAGGATTTGGCAGCATCCACATGATGTCCTAGCTCTGACGTTAAATGTTTTTCTGTGGCGATATGCAAGCATCTTCTGACAGTTTTTTTTCTTTTTGCATATTTCAAAGTTAGAGTCATCAGTAAACTTCTTCCTAAATTCAGCATACATGCCATTCTTTTTTTTTTTTTTTTTTTTTTAATTATCATTAAGGATAAAATTTACAAACAGCCGGGCAGTGGTGGTGCACACCTTTTATCCCAGCACTCGGGAGGCAGAGGCAGGCGGATTTCTGAGTTCGAGGCCAGCCTGGTCTACAGAGTGAGTTCCAGGACAGCCAGGGCTACACAGAGAAACCCTGTCTTGAAAAACAAAAATAAATAAATAAATAATAAAATAAATTTACATACAATAAAACACAAATTTGGGACTGAGGAAATAGTGTAATGTTAAAAGTGCTTCCTGTTCTCACAGAGGACCCAAGTTTGTTTCCCAGCACCCATGACCAGTGAATCACAATCATCTAGAAATCTATTTACAAGGGATCCAATGTTCTTTTCTGGCCTCAGATCCCCTCCCCACATACATACATACATACATACATACATACATACATACATACATAGACACATGAATAAAAATAAATGTTAAGAAAAAGCACACATGTTATTAAGCATGTGTTTGTTAAGGTTCAACTAAGGGAACAGTTGTCACCCATGGACCTATCAAAACAAGAGCATTACTGCCACTTCACAAAGTTCCTTCTCAGGAAGTGCCATCCTCCCCACCCCACCCTGCTGGCCTCTGTTGTTTTTTCCCACTTTAAGTTATTTCTGCCTGTTTCCCACCTTCATATGAATGGAATAATCTGTGTCTGGTTCCTTTCAGTCAAGGCAAGTTCCAGAGTTGTGTTACAAGGCCTAGTGATCAGTAATTGTCTAATGGACACCTGAACTTTGACCTTTGGAAGTGACAATGAGCAAAGTTTCTGTGACCATTCTCATACAAGCTCCATTTACCAGGCAAGAAGCCAGATTTCACTATCTTGTTGATTTCTGTGTTTTGTCCTGCTTGTGACAATCTCTTTATGTCAAAGTTTTAAATATACTTTATTCGCATAACCCCACAGTTCGCTTTTTCTACTTAACTCACCTGTGATTGCTTTTTAGTGACACATAGTATGACTCTATTTCTACACCCCATACAGACATAAATTATTCCATCTGAAGATAGGAAACACAAATCTGTTCTGGGATGCACTTGGAATGCCAATCAGCGTGCTCTCAGCTTGGTTATTATTTAGAAAAAAACAAAAAGGGTAACTCCTGGACTGACAGACACTACTATGCCTTCTGCGCTTGGGGTCCAAATGAGCTTGCAGTATCTGAAAGTTTTTCAGTCTCTCTAAAGAAGATGATGTCTGCCAATATGTAGTTAGAAAGTCTTAAACAAAGAAGGTCAGAAGCCCAGGACCAAAGCACCCAGTGGATTCAGACTCTTAATACTTCCTATGTCCTGCAACACGCATGCTGATATGTTACTCTGAAGAAACAACACACTGAGAAGAGTGATGGGGGAGGCTGCAGAACGTGCTAAAGCAGTAACAAATAAATAACCAGACATTGAAAAAAACAGAGCAGGGGCAGGGGGAGATTGCTGTTTGAGTTGCTGACTTGAGTTCCACATGCATGTGCACGCCTACTCATACACAAGTGAATTTTGGCCTAGGATTGGAACAGAATTTCCAACAATATTCATGTTTATGTATGTATGGGGGGGGGGGGGGAGGATCTGAGGCCAGAAAAGAACATTGGATCCCTTGTAAATAGATTTCTAGATGATTGTGATCCAGTGGTCATGGGTGCTGGGAAACAAACTTGGGTCCTCCTCAAGAACAAGAAGCACTCTTAACACTGCACTATGGCCCTAAATAAACTTCTGCCATCTTGTACTATGTATTTATTCAAGGCACTATCCTCAGTGGAGCATTGTTGATTGTAAAATATCAGTCAACTGAAAAATACTGAAGATGTTCTATAACCTACAGGATTGGATACTGAGCCATGATTTAATTCCTTGTGCAAAATCAAATGAGCACATCTCTTAGGATGCAGATTTGCTTTTGTTTTTAATAACCAGGCAGTGGTGGCCCTCAGGAGGCAGAGAAAGGTGGATCTCTGAGTTTGAGCCTAACCTAGTCTAGAGAGCAAATTCCAGGATAGCCAGAGAAACCCTGTCTCAAAAAACTTACATGCATCAAAGATTGCTTTAAGTTTCTATGATTTATTGCCAGTAAATGATTTGTGCAAGTATATTATGTACTTGTACACCCTGGATTGTGTAAATATTTCTCCGACATCAAATGATCACAAATGGAAAAGATTTGAGAAACGCTGGCTAATTCAGTACACTTAGATTTTCTTTAACACCTCCAAGTGTCTTGGCTTATTTAAAGGGTGGGATATGCATCATCTGGCATCTGGCCCTGTACAACTCTTTATGTGCCTGGTACCCAGTGTCGCTTCTGCCTATGAAAGTCTCCCCTGCCCATGGTGCAGCTGAGGACAGGCTCAGAGCCAATCCAATGCTCTTTCCCAGCACTTAGCATCTGGGACAAGTACAGTCTGGAGGGCAGCACCCGAAAGGCTGCCAGAGGCCTGCTGCCCCCTACTTGGCTATGATGCTTCCCTACCTAGCCATCAGCTACAGTTTCCTCTTAGTCGGTGGGGCAGGTGCCCGCCCCTCCAGCGAGTTCTCTTTGTGCTCAATTAGCTGAAGTTGGCCTCTGTTGTTGGCAACTGAACTGCTGACTCATTCCTACCTGTCAGGAGGGCTTTATAAAAGGGTTGCAAGTAGTTCTCTACAAACAGTATGAATTCAGAGGGTACAGGGCAACAAGCTGAGGGTAAAAATGCCTGTGGGGCAACACCAACAAGAGCAGGGCTGTTAGGAGTTGCAAGGTATGACAAGGGTGTCTATCTCTGGGGAACTTACACTTGGTCTTTTTCTCCTGCCAACTCTTTTCTGAGGCAAGCCTGAAATCCTCACTCATATCGCCAAGGCGGAGCTGTTTCAACTGTCACAGGCCACCGCTTTCCCACACGTTATCACTTCATTACAGGTACTGCTGAAAGGGACCCTGGAAAGCAAGGTTTTGATAACTGCTTGGCTTCACCTCCTTAAAGCAAGCTTGGGGTGAATTAACTCTTTTAAATACCTCTCTTGTGTCTAAAGAGCAAAGTTGAGCCAGTATCTTTGGAAAGTACACGAGGAAGCTGGAGAGGTGGCTCAGTAGGTAAAGGTGCTTGCTGCCAAGACTGATGACCTAATTCAAGCCATGGTAGAAGGTGACAGGACTCTACAGTTGCCCTCTGACCTCCACATATACAACATAACCTGCATGCAAACACGCACACACACACACACACACACACACACACACACACACACACACACAGCAATAATTTTAAGATATACTAGACATTAACTTAAAAACTAATTTAGATGGGCATTTTCCTAAAAAAAAAATTATTTAAGTTTTAAGGCCCTACTATATGTCTAGCACAGAAAAGAATGAAAAGGGCTTAACACTAGGACATGCCAGGGAGGGTGAGGAAGGACCACAGGAAGTCAGAGGTGGAATTTCCAGGCGGAAGGCTGCTTTGTGTGATTGGCCTAAGGCTCTATGGGGTATCTCTCTTCTTCCCTCCTGGCCTCCAGGGCCTGCTATAATGACCCTATAATGATCTCTAATCTTTGGATACTGTTACCTAGGAGACTAGCCTTGAAGCATCTCATTGTTGCCTCTGAACTCCTTTCATGTAACTACCATCAGATGGGGAGGCTGTTATACAGTCTAGACCCTGTCACAGAGGTCCCTGAGCTGGTCAGTGGCACAGCCAGGATGAACTGAGGCCTGTGGCTCTGCCTGAGCATGCATGTATGACCATTTTCTTTTCTTTTTTGGTCCAACAGAGATGGAACAGGAGCATGAGGCAGCCAGGGTCTGCCTTCAACAGGGTTCCTGAAGAAAACTTTCTGCAGAGTAGTTCCAGCCATTATTGGGACTCATGAGTCTAGAGTTTGGTCCAAACTCATCTGTGGATTTAAGTCTCATCCAGTCACCAAGCGTGCTTCAGCTATACCTAAGTGGCTCACCTTTTGGACCTCCTGTTCGATCTTTCCTGTCTACTCTCAATGTTTCCTGCTTAGTTCTGTGCTTTCTAATACTGCACTTCCCACAGTTTTTGACCTAATCTCAAGTCCCACTGACATTTGGCTTGTCCCAACAATCCTGTCTGTAGGAAGGTGCGGTTCAGCTGATTCAACACGGGCTTTCCACCATTGAGAATAACTTCCCAGAAAACTTGTTCACATTTATTTCAGCAGGGTATCAGAGTGTCAGGGTAATGGAGAAATAGGTTCAGAAGAACCATGGATATAGTCCTCCCAGGTAAGGTGGGGAAAGTCTTACTTTTAATTCAAGCTCATCCACTTCTTTCAAGTCTGGTCTTCCAAATGCTTTTACTTTAGACCTAGAACAGAGAAGTGTTTTGAACCCAGAGATTCCCCAGGATTCAGTATCACTACAGCACCTGCCAGGCAGGCTTGGAGCACTGAAGCCACAGCCCTAGTTGACAGAGTTGTCCCTTTTTTTGCTTGTCTCACACGTCCCTGGATCCCGAAGGAGAGAGAATTGGGCATGGTGGGAGGCTGGTGTGTCCTACTCAAGCATGAAAGTAGAGAGCCTCACAGCTGGATGTGAGCACCCCCAGGGATTCTGGCAGGCCACGCCCAGCCACTGCTGCTCATCTAGAGACATGCACTGTCCAGTTTTGTCTGTACAGAAAATGAGTTAAGGTCCACGTGCATATAGTGCAGGGTCTAGGTTTGGTTTGCTCAAGGGCTTTTAGATGTGTCTCCAGACAGGGGTTCATCTCCACAGCAAAGGCAGAACCTTTCCAGTGTAGATGAGAACAGCTCATCCTGCCTGCCCATGACCTGGCTCACCCCTGGCTCACCCCAAGCTGATAGCTTCATGGAAGATGATAATTCCAGCATGAGTAGGTTTTCCAGGATGCCAAGAGCTACCCAAGGCCCTTTCAACAGAAAAGGAACCATTTTAGCCCCTGGTAAATTCCAATGTCACTTTTTGGTGTCTCTCAACCCTGACCTCTTGTCAATACGTTTCCTTCTTTCTGCTAAGAAGCCTAACACACAAAGCCTGAAATGTAAAAGCTATGTCATATCTTCTTTAAAAGTAAGACAATTCTATTGCCTTCAGATCTGGAGACTATCAAAAGGAGAGCGTGAACCAAAGCCTTCTAGATTATCAAATGACATTTTGAAAGGGGCCTGGGGGTTGGGGGGAAGGGGCAGAAAGATGTTTCTCTTCTGTCGGTTCCTGCCAAGTATTGATCCCGTTTAGGTGAAGGTGAAAGGGTTCTCTTGTCTCTAATCCAGTCATCTGAAAAGACTTCTATTTATTTGTGCATCTGTTCATCCTACAAATGTTGGTTGCGTGCCTATCACCTGTCAGGCATGCGCTATTCCAAGCATCTAAGAATCACTGCAGACAAGACGCCTGCACCGTAGCTTATCTTCAGAGGGTGGTAAGACAACAAGCAGGTGAACAAGTGAACTCTCTCTCTCTCCATTGTCTGGTGAATGTGTGAAAAAGCAAACAAGGCCCAATGTGGTGGCACAGCTCTGCAGAGGGGATTCAGCCAACACAGCCTGTCCTCCATGACCCCAGAATGAGCAAGAAGCAGCCAGAGAAGTGTAGTCCAAACTGACAGATTATAAACACAGTAATCCTGGGCAATCAGAAGGCAGGCTGGTACGGCTGTAACAAACGGGAAATGGTGCAGGCATGGGTGTGAGGAGCAGACTGGCTGAAGGCCAGGAGAATGTGTCCAAAACAGAGTTAGCTCCAATTTTGGTGGGTAGGGGAAGGCTCTTTTCAAAGAGTACCAGCAGCTGCTAGAAATTGTTTAGGGAGATCCCTTTCAAACACCAGATTAAAAGAGAATGAGCTTCCATAATGACTGAAAGCCATCCATGACCTGGGGTTTTCTACTGCTTATTAACAGGACATTTGGGAGACAAATGATAAAAACATACAAATAAAAAAAGTCTGATAATAATGATTTATCATTTAGAGACTGTTATTGTTGTGGGTTAAATGTGTCATCAAGAAATTCAGGTGTTGGAAACTTTTCCCAGAGTCAAATGATGCTGTATTCTGTACTGGAACCTTTAAGGGGGGGGTCAGGATTATGCGGGTCACATGGGTAGTACATTGATTACTTTTCTATGCTGTGATAAATACCATGACCAAAAGCAACTTGTCGAAGACTTTGTGTATGGCTTGTAGTCCCAGAGGGAATCGGGGAATCATGGCAGTGAGTGGCTGGAACAGAAAACTGAGAGATCACATCTTCAACCACAAACAGGAAGCAGAGAGAGCTCACTGGAAATTGGGCAAGGCTAGACACCCTCAAAGCCTGTCCCCTCCTCCCTATGACATACTTCCTCCAGTGAGGCTCCACCTCCTAAAGGTTCCATAACCTTACTTAACAGCACC
Organism: Arvicanthis niloticus; assembly: GCF_011762505.2. Lineage (NCBI taxonomy): Eukaryota > Metazoa > Chordata > Mammalia > Rodentia > Muridae > Arvicanthis > Arvicanthis niloticus. The sequence goes on from NC_047659.1 coordinate 99,061,360, forward strand.
ACCAACAGGAACCAGTGTTCTTATACCCGAGCCTATGGGAGACACTTCATTCAAACCAGTACAGGGGAAGACTCATATAACTTCATTAGTAACTTTGTAGGAAGAACCCCTAGCTAGCATGCTTGTTCTGTGTCAATGTGTGACTTCTACCAAGTTATGTTGCAGGAAGAACACTCTAGCCAGATCTTAGGCACATGCTGGAACCAAGCTCTTGAGCTTCCCAGGCTATAGAACCACCAGCCAAATAAACTCTTCTTTGTAAATTACCCAGCCTTGGGCGTTTTGTTACAGCAACAGAAAATAAACTAAAAAGATCTTTATTTTTTAGAAGTGCATTCAAGTATTCAGAGATGAGAAACACCATCTCTCAAATGTTTTGGGGGGGGGAATGTGCTTACAGGTGTCTCAGGAGTGGGTTGGTATTCGGTGGGAGGGAGGACAAAGGAAAAAAGGAAATGTAAGGAAGTGGTATACTAATACCTGAGGGAGCTGAGTGAGGGCTCTGGGTACCTCTTGTTTTGCGCTTTTCTCTGAAATACTCAAAGTTAAAAAACAAAATGCTGTCAATTTACTTCAAAGGAAAAATGTGGGGAATGTAGAGGAAGCCTCCACAGGGTAGCATTATGTATTTAGGCATGCATTACAGCGAGACACTCTCATAAACCAAAGGCCCCAAACAGCAACTCCTGTGTGTGTTCCAGTCCACATTGGTGCACACGTGTATGCACGTGTGAGGAAGACAGAGGCCAATATCAGCTGTCTTCCTCAGTCACTCCCCACCTCATTTTAGAGTCTCTTATGAACGCCATTCGTTCATTCGGCTGGACTCGCTGACTAGCAAGTCTCTGGGATCTTCATATCTCAGCCTCCCCTGTGCTGGCCTTACTTGTATATACTGCTGTATGTATATACTGGCTTTTTATGTGGTTGCTGGGGAATCCAGACTCAGATCCTCATACTTGTGAGGTAAGCATTTGACTGACTGAGCCTCCCAGGCCCCAAAACAGATTTGTTGCTGTTGTTGTTTTGTTGTTGTTATAGATGAGTGGTGGACCCAGTGGCCAGTCTTCATCCCCGTAGGAGCATTGGCTACACACGGGCCAGATGGTAAAGAAATGGGGCATCCTCCAGCCCGGGGTGGGGGGGTCTGTTTTGATATACAAAATACCAGGGGTAGGAGCCCATCTCTCCAAATTTCCCAGAGGCTCTACTATGAAAGTGACTGCAAGGTGTGTCTGGGCCCCATAGCCTCTGGATCAGAGCTTCCTGCAAATTCTCATGGATGATTCCAGAATCTGGGGAGCCAGCTCTGTATCTGGATTAAATGGAAACACACAGGATAAACACGCTGAAGGACAGGTGCTTTCTGTTTGTTTAAATTAGTTGTAATTGCAAAATGTTCAATTCTCATCTCTACTTCCCTCTGCCAATTTGCCCTGGCCCAGGCACCCATGCCGCCTGCCAAAGGCAGGGTGAGTGGGAGGACAGAGTGGGCTGGAGGGCCCAGGGCCAAGGCCATGGAGGGAGCAGGTGAAGCAGCTCCAAGCTGTGTGCCCAGGGAGAGCCCAGTCATCAGGTGAGTCAGAGCCTGCTGTTGACAAACCTAAAGGGCTAGGTGAGGACAGAGAGAAGGAGGAGCCATGAGTGTGGCCTGGGAGGCAGAAGAGACAGATTCTCACGTCCAACACGTATGATAGTATGGTTCGTTGTGGGCTTGATATCCCACTCAGTGGGGTTTGATGTCACAGAGGGTCTTGGCACAAGGAAGGCATCATTGCCTCCTTAGGGACAAAGCCTGGAGGATGTACAAAAGGCTCTGAGACTCCCTACCAGCTATGCAGAGAGAGGAAAGTGGTTCTCTGTACTGAGGTCCAACCTACCTACACTGGCCCCAGTAGGAGAGAAAGTCTTTAAGAAGGGGATTTCCAGTTATTTCTAACAGTATCTCATAGGCCCATCCAGAGACGGCTTTTTGTGACAGCTAACTATCCCAGACCAGACTCTCTCCCATGTGGGGCTTGGCTCAGCTCAGGTGTCTCTCAGGTCATTTAGATTGTTCCAAGATGACCTCCTGTTGACGTGTAGGTACATGTACCTTGCTAGTTGTATTTGAAGTTGTCCTCCGAATTAAGACTCAGCCCCCTGACTTGGCAGGACCTGAGGGTACCAGTTGAGTTGTAGGCACTAAGCACATCATCTGCTAGGGGGCTGAGAGGCGTTTCCATGTCTGGTTAGGACTGAGGTAAATTCTCCTTGTGTAAGCCTCTGGCTTCTTGACCTTCACAATAGGTATCTTAAAAAAAAAAAAAAAAAAAAAAAAAAAAGTTCATAGCCAGCAAGATCCCCAGGAGCTAAAGATGCTATGCCCAGCCCGAGGACCTGAGTACAATAGGGAAAGGAGAAAACTGACTCTCACAAGAGGTTCTCGGACTACCACAACTGTGCATGCTGTGAAACGCTTGGACGTGTGTACATACACACGTACACACAAATAAATGTAATCATTTTGTTTTTAAGGAGTAAGAACACTGGGCTCTGGGACCACTGTGTGTCCTCTGAACTCCCTGTGAGAGTCTTTGCCAGAGCTCCACAGAGGCAGGGTTCCGTGCGCAGACTCCCCAGGGAGAACGGTTGGCAATGGTTTGCACACAGCCTCTTCTTTCAGATAGGTTGCTATCTGAACCTGGTGGCCACTGTAAAGCAGCAGTGTCCACGTGTCATCTGAAAATGACACTTGGGGAAAATGAATCCCAGTAAGCAGGACTCCTTCCTAGAACATGCCACAGACTGTTTTTCCTGAATGCCCAGTTCACTCCCACCGGGTGCCCTTGCTCCCTCAGGGAGCCTCTTCCCACACAGCCAGAGGAGGGTTCATTTTCCAGCACTTCCCTGACCACCATTCAGTACTACCTTCAAGCTGGGTCCTCTGGCCTGCAGGTCTTATGCACACTCAGGGGCACACTCTAGTGAGCTTGCAGTGACTGGGGGACTGTCAAGGAGGACTCAGGCCCAGGGTTCTTGTGCTCTGGGAGAGCAGAGCTGCGTGGGCCCCATTCTTTGTATCTCCAGTTCTTTAGAGTTCTTCGTTCAGGGAAAGACCATGGCAGCTCCATGAACACGGTGAGCAAACACAACTTTGGAAGGGAAAGAGAGCATCCTTCCCAGTTCCCTCCAGGCCTCCAGTACTATCCTTCTTGGGACATCTGCTGCAGGGCCTTTCACAGCGCAGCCCTGGCCTGGGGCAGTGGATGGGGGAGGGTAGAGCTCTGGCCGCAGGGCGATGGCATAGGGAAGCACTGAGACTGTGTTTCTTTGAACTCTCTTTCACAGGAAATTTGGCTTCAAATCCTTGTACACCAAAAGGCCAAGGCAGCCTTGGGACACCATGTCTCTTATCTGATGGTGTCTGGACAGAGGCCTCTGGAAGCTCTTCTTGGAGCATCAAAAAGAGCCAGCTGGTGACCTCATGGGTCACAACTTTATTCCCTCCACTTGATTTCAAAACATGGGACTGACCTTCCTGGTTCATGTCGGGGCTTTAAAGTTCAGACATGCAGACAGACAGACAGACAGACAGACAGACAGAGATGTGAGGGAGTACACTTGTTGCTCTTGTGACTAAAATCCCACAGGAGATCAGTGTTACTGATTATTTATGGACCAGGGAAAGAAAGGGGGTGGGGGGCTGTCCCTGAGGTAAAAGTTAAAACCAAGTGTCTGAAGCTGGGGAGATCTTGTTATCAGACAGCTGAGCACAGCCACACTGACAGACTCCCTTTCCCAAAAGCAAAAACTCCTGAGAGGCAAATGTGAAACCTGAAGGACTTTGTCCCCCTGAGTCATGATGTCAACATGTATAGACAGCACCTCCATGACAAAATAATGCACCAGCCAGGGACAATGCCATGCTCCCTGTTGGACTGAATCTGTTTCTCCCTCTGTCCACAAAATACTACTTTCAAAGACCACAAGTCAACCTTATAGAGCCAAGAGAGGAAATGACAACAGTTCTAAGCACAGTCTTGTTTTGTGTAATTTATGGTTTTTTTTTTTTGTCTGACTTTAAAGAATTGTAGGTTTATATAGAGCAAGCTAAATGTTTTCTTTCCAAAAAAAAAAAAAAAAAAAAAAAAAAAAAAGTCAAATTAAAATCCATGTTCAAAGAGTGAGAATTCTTTGCTCGTATTCCTAAATGCTGAGAGCCCTTGTCATTTGACATTGTAATGGGAGAGACACTCAGGAAGAGGGCCAGGACAGACCGAAGCTGTCCTGACCCAGCATCTGAGACAGAAAAGGCACAGACCTTCGTTGAGTACTGAATGATGGAACTGCCTCCAGATAACTTCTAAGCACCCGCTGCTGCTCTCTATGCGGCAGTTCTAATGACTGAGTTCAGCCATTAGGGAGGCTAGGACAGTCCCCACATCTGATGGTTGGGCCCAGCCTCTTCTGGGTTCATTTGGGGCCTTGGGTTGACCTGAGAGCAGCAGACAGAACTCCTCCTTCTGTTGTATGGTCCTCGCAGATGCCCAGTCTGGCAATGACGTAGTTCCCATCTTCCTGACCGTTATCACATATGACATCCGTCTTATCCGTATTTCATGTATGTGTTTGCACAGACCTATGCTAGCTGTCTGTCTCTGGCCACTAGTGGCAATGTGCCTTTAGGAATCTCGGGTTCAGTATAGCATACACCTAAGGAAGTGTACAGTGCAGCAGAGCCACACGCACGAGAGGTTCGTGCCTGCAGAAGCCAGTGATGGAGGTCAAAAGGATACTGTGTTGTTACTCGGTTTACAAAATAACAGAAAAAAAGCAATTAAAGCCAGGGAGGGTTTCTTTGGGCTCAGTTTGAGTCTATCCTGTGGCAGTCCTGGTGCCTAGGTGTGCGGCAACTGATCCCATCACATCTGCAGTGTTTATGAATACTGAGAACCAGTTCCTTCTTTTTATTTATTTTTTGCCTCCTTATTCAGTTCAGGTTCCCCAGGCCATGGGACGGTGCTGCTAGTACTCAGGGTGGCTTTTTCCTCCTCAGCTTCGGAAATACCCATACGAACAAACTCAGGGGTGTATCTCCTATGTGATTCTAAACCCAGTCAAGTTAACAGTGAAGATGACCCACAACTGGCCACCAGATCTACCGACCCCTGTGTACCTGACACTTGTGCACAGTTCAGATCTTTAGAGCCCAGATCAGTTTCCAAAGCTGAGGGGGCTGAGGGTCAGGCACACGAGGAAGACGTCCATTTCCTGGGGTTGCCTTAGCCAATTGTCCCAATGCCCTGACTTAATGCAGCTCACCCTAAAGGCTATTTGGCCCTGTGTGTGTGTTGTTTTCAGTGTTTTACATGAATCATCTCCCTTTGTGCTCACATAAGTATTAAGATGTAGGTACCAATCCATGTCCCCACTTTTACAAAGAAGACGGTGAACTGTAGAGAAGGAAACTGCACAGCTAGAAAGTGATGGGACCTGGTAAGGGCGTGGCTCATAGACTAATCAGAGGCATCAGCATGGACTCCACCTCCCTCATGGTGTCTTACTCTCTTGTCCTTGGGGACAGCTATGTCCTGTGCAGTGGACTGTACATCATGTAGCCCACTCTTCTCTGGAGACCCCTCCCCTCAGATGTCATATTTCCTACAGCCATTGAGTCTTACCCTTGCCCCAGATCCCCAACACCTCTGCCCTCCTGACCTCCCTGCAAGTTGCTTACGGCCCTCTGTTTTGTTCTGCTTCTCTCTCGGGCCTTCCTCCTGCCTTCTCCTCTTTTCTGTCTGGCTTCTAGTCCTCAGAATCTTTGTAACAGGAATTCCCTCAGCAAGTGGGTCTTTGTTATAGCTACTTGGCAAAATCCCAACCCCAGAGAGCCCTCCCTTCCACCTCTCCATGCCTGCACCACACACGGCTTGTGACTGTTTAAATGGAGAAAGAATCACACAATCTGACTAAGTGCTTTTGCACTGGACTCTCGACTCAGCTCAGCCTGCAGGACTCTCAACACTGCCAGGCTAGGCTACGGAGTCCATTATTCTTTCCAGTCATCTTATGTCCTGTGCCCACAGGACCCATGTGCTCTCCTGTCTCTGCATCTGACCCTCATTCTGATCCATGGACCTCGCACTCTCCTTCCAAGTGATCCCCACCCCTCTTAATCCAACTTTCATCTTCCGGACATCAAACTGACCATCTCACCTAGGCTGCGTCTCTCTCCTCCCTACAGGGACAGCCAGAGGCCTCCCAGCTGGGCTCTGGAGTCAGCCATCCCGCTCCCTGGGTGTCTCTGGCCTCTTGCACAGTGACAAAAACCCTTCTGTTTTTGGACAATTCCAACCAGCATCCAGCAGTGTTTCCTTGGTCCCCTGGCTTCCAGCCTCTCTGGCACAGAAACCTCTGAGCTCCTCTCTCTTTGCCTTCAGAGTCACAGCTTTCAAAATAATCGGATTTGTTCACATTGTGTCTATTTTCTTAACTCCTTTGCAGTCCTGGGCAGCATGGCGCAGCTCCCAACGCTTTTCCCTGGAGATCTCGGTCAAGGTTGCCAGCCAGCAACCCGTCTGGCTGGCTCTCGGACTTTATCCCGAGTCTGGATACACTCTGAGCATCTGTCAACAGACTCTCCCAGCTCACCTCCTACCTCCCTTTTTCAGACTCCTGAATGTGAGTGCTCCCTGGGCTCCTGGAGCTCTTGTCTTCCTATCCCAGGTGGTTTCCATCAGACTGTGGATGGATTCGAACATCGTTCTCAATGGACCAGTGACTCCAGGTCCATCCTGCTCTTCTTTGAACTTCCTTCCAATGGATCTGTAGAGGCTACAGCCTTACACTGTTTCCTCCACAGAGACCCCCGTCATCCCATAAATGACACAATGGATTCAGTTTTCCCCAGCAGTGTGTTCCCTGCAGCAGTTGTCATCCCAGTAAGCTGACAGGGTGCCCTCCCCAGTTCACTCAAGCCTTTCTCTGGCATCTTCTCACATCATCTGAAATCTATATCCTATGGTGACCTGGAGGGCATGGCCCTTTTGTCCATGCTCTGCTCAAGATATTGTCCCAGAAACTCTTTCAGGTCCTAAAGTCTTCATACTTGAAGATCCTGGGTATGCAGCTTGTCTTGCCCTGAATAGCCTCCCCCATTCTTCACATGAGCTCTTTTTCCTTACTGTCGCCCCATGTTTCAAATGCTATGTCCAAAGCGATCATCATTAACCAGCTTTATCTAAAGTAAGCCCCTTTTATAGTCTTTATCTCAAACCTAGTCTCTTTATTTCTAATTGTACAACTTAAAATTGATTGTTCTTTGTGTTTTAAATCTCTTTGAAATTTGATTTGATTTTTATTCTTGATGAGAACAAATGTACATGTATCTTGAAATAAAATACATATTTTCAAAATAAGTTTATACTGGCTGGCGTCATCTGATTGTCTTCCTCAGTCGCACACCTGTCTCAAATGTTAAAAATCGATTTCTCTGCATGTCTGTTTTGCTCTTTTTGATGTTGCTGTGGACCCAAGAAAGCCTGCATCTTGCTTCATATGATGCTCCTTCGGGATGCAGAGTGGTGCCAAGCATATTCCGTTGGGTACCAGATGGGTGACTGAAGGACAGAAAGCAGGCTTGGAGCCACCTGTGCATCATGATTCTTACAGCTCACACAGCGTCCTGCAGAAGACTGAACACAGTACTGGAGTTATTGAGAGCGAGAGAAAGCTGAAACTGTAGAAGGTCCGGGAAGTCTTCCTGGAGGAAGAGACTCGGGGCTAGACAGCTGAGAGCTAGTCCTGTTTCTGCTGCCTTCCGATGGCAGACCTTGTGAAACTCTGGTCATGAAGGCCTGGCATTGATTTTGAATTCATCTTGTTTCCCTCATGTGTCTGGCCTGTGGATGAAGTTGAGCTCTTCCAGGACCCCTGTAGACACTTTCTTTATAAATAGTTGCTTTTGATCACATTTGTTTCCCATCCTACATCAACCCCATCATCCCCTGCTCTGCCCCCGAAACTCCACCCAGCCTCTTGGCCAGGTCCATTCATCCTCTTCCAAGGGTTCTTACTGTGCACTTCCTGACACTGTCCTTCCTGCTGGTGTCCCTAGGCTTTGTTTTCCTCCTGTTCCCATCCTTGTCCACACTCATCTGAGGGTGAATCAGGTTGACTGTGGTAACAGTCCCCCACTGCCCCAAGGCTCACGGTGACTGGTGCGTGTGAACTGGGAGAGGAACAGAGTCCTGTACTGTTCACCCACCATCGTTTTTCCCATGGTCTCTATTTGAGGACACAGGCTGGTGGAGCCTCGACCATCTGGAGTGTTGCCAAGCACCACGGCGGGAGTGAGAAACAAGGACAGCTCTGAGTCAGCTCTCAGCAGCACTCATCTGGAAATGCTACGACGTGTGTCTCTCCCTCCAGTTCTATGGGTCTGTGGGCTTTGCCGCGTGAGAAGAGGTAGGAGCAGCGAGTAGAATATTATACAGTGCTCGGGAGCAGAAGCATGCCAGCCTTGCAGGGTTTCCACCCAAACGGGGCTGCACGCTCTCAAAGAGAGGGTACTGTCTTGCCCCTCCCGTGCCCAGCTTGTAATTTGTGCAAAGATGCAGTATGAATGTGAACCCCACTTCCGGGCCAGGATGGGTTCTAACACACACAGCGGGAGTGGGTAATTTTGAGGACTTTGGCTCAAGAGAGCTCTGGCAAAGTTTTGGATGAAGTTTCCACTCGTTGACCTCATTTTGCCCTGTGCTTTTTAGCCACAAGCTCTATGTTTTCCCTTTTGGGTGTACAGTCCTCTCTCAACCTCACCCCATCCTTCCACCCAGCAAGAGGTTTCTGAGGAACTGCCCACTCGTGAGGAGTGAGGCCACAGCTGTTCTGTGTTGAGCCCTCCCCAAAGGCCAGCACTGGGGTCAATGTTTAATCACCTTTTCATGACTCCTCGTCACAAGCCAGCTGGTAAGGAGACAATCGTCCTCAAGCCACTTTTCTAGAAACAAGGAAATTGAAGTTCAAAGAGGTTGTTTTTTTTTTTTTTTTTAAACCTCCCAGCTTGTGGGCTGGATCTTTGGGCATTTCCCTAGTCTGTGTGACTGGCACGCCTGCCTCGTGACTGACTGGCTCCTCGGAGGCAGGGGTGAGTCGGTGAAGGTCGACCCTGCAGCCAGCTGCCAGCTCGCCTAGGAACTAAGTGTTCTATGCAGGGGTTGAAGTGCATAGATAATGGTGGAATTCACCTCTCAAGATGGCAGGGCCAAGTGTGACTTTGTTTGATAAGCTTGGATTTTATGTCTTTAGAAGCAAACAAACAAACCATCAAGTGGCAAGTGTTGCTGGCCGACTTCCCAGAAGCCTGACCCAGAGGGAGAGGCATGGACTCCACCCTGGGGAGAGCCAGGGTTCTGGGGTGAGGAGCTTCATGGAGTTTCCCGCCAATACCCAGGTTCCCCTGGCTGTGTTTTCTCCAGCTTCTCCTCATCTCCTCATCTCCTCCATGGCATTCTGGAGTCAGGGAGGAGCACACCCACAGCAGTCCACTTACAGGGCTCACTTGCTGACAGAAAGGACAGTGGCCACAGAGAATGACACTGACAACACACAACAGGCATGGAACTAGAACTTTATTGTTTGCATTGTGTTTTCTTTTTAATTTTTTCATTAATCATAGGGAAACGAGGCAGAGGCTCGTGAGTTTTGTGGCTGGGCTGGGGTATAAAATGATACTCTGTCTCAAAGGTATGATTTTTCTTTTTCTTTTTGTAGGAAGATAGAAACCATTTGTTTTTACACTTGCTAGTAACGATTTTTTCTATTCATTTTATCTTAATTTTTAAAATTGAACATAAAATGTAAAAAATTTTACCTAGGCTTATAGGTAGTAATATTTTTTTTTTTTTTTTTTTTTTACTTTTGAGGGTGTTTTTTTCTTTGCTTTAATTTTTGTTTTGTTGTTGTTGTTGTTTTAGGGATTTTGTTTTGTTTTATTGTTGCCTCCCCTCCCCACAGCCTCCCTGAGAGACAGGACTTTCCTGGAACTCACTTTGTAGACCAGGCTGGCCTTGAACTCCCAGACATCTGCCTGCCTCTGCCTCCCCAGATTAAAGGAGTGTGCCACCACTGCCTGGATAAATGAAATCTTTTTGTTTTATTGAAATGGGGTTTCTCTGTGTAGCCCTGACTGTCTTGTAACTCACTCTGTAGATTCAGAATTCATGCCCCTGCCTCAGGAGTACTAGGATTAAAAGTGTGAGCCATGAACTCTGCCCTTTTTCTTTGTTTGTATTATTTTGTTTTGTTGAGACAGGGTCTCAAAATGTAGACCTGACTGGCCTGGAGTTCAGAGCTCTGCCTGCCTCTGCTTTTGGAGTGCTGTGTTATGTCACCACACCCAGAAGCCATGTGATATTTTATAACATGTATCCATCCATGTTTCCACTGTGAAGAACTAACAGATGATTGAGGACACAGATACATGTAACCTGATCTTAAAATTAATTTATTTTTAATTGACAAGTATGAATTACATAGGTATATATTGATTGTGCACAGCAGAGTGTTTTAAAAAGTGCGTGGCTTGTGGAATGGCTACATCAAACTAGTTATTATATGTATGACCTCATTTAAGTGTTTTTGGGTTTTGATTTGTTTTGTTTTTTTTTTTTAGCTAAAGTCATCATGCTGTGCAATAGATTTCTTGCATTATCCCTTTTGTCTAAAACCTTAACCATTATATCTTTAACTACTCTTTCCTCCTCCACTATATTTTTTGAGTTATTTCATTTTATATATTGTTTTGAGAGATATTTAAATCTTCGGCATTCAATCTGGCTTTTCTTAATCAGCCGCCATGTTCCCAACTAGCCTAGGCCTGCGGTGTATCAATAAAGGCATATCACCACTGCTCAGTTTATGCCATCTGCTCAGATGACCAGAGACACCGGCCCTGCCACCCACAAGACACCAGCATGAGAGATGGCTCTGCCCATCTTCCATGCTGTCTCCACATGGTTGGGCTGAGCCCTGACCATCCCACCATCGACGTGGTACCCGGTATGAATGAAACTCTAAATTAATTAATCTTAAAGATTAATCAAAGGCTTATATTATATGTTTGGTAATGCTCAGTAACAATATGCCCATACAATTAGAGGTGTTTTCCAATTAGCTAACCCAAATGTAAGTTGTTACCCGGGACTGCTGTCCATATCTTCATGGCTCTTCATCCTCCTACCTCTCTGCCCTCTCTAGCTCCTCCTCTTCCTTTTCCTTTTCCTCTTCCTCTCCTTACTCCTCCCACCTTAGCTCCTCCTACAATATATGATGAATATGAGGCTTGCATTAAAATGTCTTCAAGCTCCCTCCCATGGAGTGATGAGCTAAGCTAGCAACCCACAAGCCTTCCTAAGGACCACAGTCCCTCTGCTTTACTGTGAAGAGTAAAATGGGATGCAAGATTGACAGCAGTGATAAAGCTGGGAACGACGATGACAATGCTCGTGGGGATAAGGCCAATGACTGACTGTCCCTCTGCCAGTTGCAGATGCTTTGAACATATCCTCTATAGACTATTGTACTAGAAGGTGAAGCTTTCGTGGGGCAATGCTGATGGTGATGGGCCTTATGGTGGTTTGTATATGCTCGGCCCAGGGAGTGGCACTATTAGAGGGTGTGGTCCTATTAGAGTAGGTATGACACTATGGGTGTGGCTTTAAGACCCTCATCCTAGCTGCCTGGAAGCCAATATTCTCTTAGCAACCATCAGATGAAGATGTAGAACTCTTAGCTTCCTCTGTACCAAGCCTGCCTGGATGCTGTCATGTTCCCATCTTAATGATAATGGACTGAACCTCTAAACTTGTAAGCCATCCCAAATTAAATGCTGTCCTTATACGAGTTGTCTGGTTGTGGTGTCTGTTCACTGCAGTAAAACCCTAACTATCTTAGATAGGCCTTTATGAGGCAGAACTGAGTGAGAGTCAGATAGATTACTGGGGATAATGTTCTTGGATGGGATTAATGTAGTTCTCAGGACTCTGGGTACTTCACACAAAACAAACTGCTACAAAGCAAGCCCCTGAATCAATATCTCTCTCTCTCTCTCTCTCTCTCTCTCTCTCTCTCTCTCTCTCTCTCTCTCTCTCACAAACACACACACACACACACACACACACACACACACACACACACAAATCTTCCACATGCCATCTGTTTTGCTGAGATGCAGCCATACAGCCTTGCCAGAGACAGAATGGATGAAAGCACTCAATCAAGTTTAGACCTTCAAGTTTAGCCTCCAAACCTGTGAACTAAATAAACTTCCTTTCTTTATAGAGTATTTAGCTTCTAGTATCTGGCTTCTGTTGCTATGGCAACAGAGAATTAACTGAGAGGCCACGGAGATAGTTCAATGGTTAAAATGCTTACTGTACAAGCAGCATGCACAAGGACTGAAGTTTGGATCCCGGAATCCATGTGTCTTTGTTAGAGTTTGCTTCTATTGCTGTGATAAAACACTAACTATAAACAACCCAGGCTTTATTTCACCTAACAGATCACAGCCCAGCATCAGGGATGTCAGATCACAGCCCAGCATCAGGGATGTCAGATCACAGCCCAGCATCAGGGAAAGTCAGGGCAGAAACCGAGGCAGGAACCCAGAGGCAGGAACAAAAGCAGAACCAAAGAGGAACTCTGCTTCCTGGCTTGCTCCTCTGTCTCTGTAGGCATAATGTTTTTGTGCACTGTGTAAAGATTATATTTGTGTTATTCAAATGCTGATTTCTCTGCCACCATTTCTTGTTTCAACATTGTCTAGAATCCTGTCTCCGTTTTGTAAAAACGGTTCTTACCATTTATTCTCTGTTTTCTCAATAAATGCTGATCACTCAATGTCTGGGCAGAAGAGAGAACAGAGAGGGGCTTCTGCCAGCAAGGAGGAAGGGAGAGGTGGGAGTTGGAATTGGAGTCACTAGGACAGGATCTGAGAAAACACCATGGAAAGAAACATCTGAAGCCCTAATTGTAAGTATTTGGTATTGTGGCTCAGAGATAGCCAGATTACCATAGAAGGTTAAGATAGATCATTTAACCGCCCAGATATTGAAGTGCAGCTCAAAATAAATCTTGGTTTCTCTATGTAGTTAACTGGGGACTAGCAAAGGTAAAGAAATACAGCAGCCAGATTAATTTACTATTTACATTTATATTTAAAAATAATTCATTTTACATTCCTCATGCTTGGTCAGCTTGTGGGTTTTTTGTTTTGTTTTGTTTTGTTTTGTTTTGTTTTTTAATGTAACCTGAGACCACTGGCCAGGTATGGCACCACCCACAGTGATCTGTGCTCTCCCACAGCAACCTTCTGTCAAGAAAATGTACCACAGGCTTTCCCACATGCCATTCTGAAGGAAGCAATTCCTCAATTGAGCTTCCTTCTTCCTAGAATTGCCTGTTTGTGTCGAGTTGACAAAAACCCACCAACACACTATATAGATGCTAAATGGGCAAAGCTTACTATTCCAGCTTTTAGGAGGTGGAGACAGGATTCCTGGAGCAAGCTGGCCCGCTAGACTAGTCATAGCAACCAGCTCTGAGTTCAAATAAGAGACTCTCACTCAATGAAGAAAATAGAGAGTGATCAAGAAAGATACCTAACATCAACTTTGAATGTCTATACACATCACCACACAAATGCAAGCCCAACACACATGAACACACACATACCTATGCATGCATGCCACACACAGAAAAGAAAATGAACCGTCATGTCCCAAATGGTTATTAATGAGTCACCCAATTCTTAGCTTCTCTCAGAAGTGAAAGCCTCCCTGCTTGCAGGGCCATCATGGAAGACGCTTTCCCTGCATCAGAATGCTCAGTGAGTAGGAGCTGTTCTTCACCAATTCAGTCCCATATCCTCCCACCCCGTACAGCCACAGCCTAGAAGGCCACCCATACACAGGCTTGCTGGTGGGCTCATTCTTCCTTTCATGGATTCATCCATTTGTCTTTTTCAGCCATGTTTGTGAGACACCTGCCATGTGCCAGGTGTGTATGATGTAGGGGAATGAGCCTGGGCTAGGACAGGCATGAGTTCTGTCCTCTCTCCCTCAGTTATGTGATGGGACAAATAACCATTTGTCTGCCTCCAGTTTGCTCTTCTGTAAAATCCAGACCGTCATGGGTGGCACTGTGTGGACTGTGGGACCTGATAGTTCATCACAGTCCCTCTGTAACCCTAACTCCTTGCTTAAGTGCCCCACTCCAACCACTGCTTTGACTGAATCTCTTCCCCAGTGCTCCAACAAAGCAAGTGACCCAGGCGGTCTGGGGCTATGTCAAGGACTCTGGGTGGTTTTGGGTCAAGGAAGGGTTGAGGTAGAGGCCCCAGGATAGCTGCCAGGTTCTCCAGACCATCGTGTATTGCACTGAATACAGGCCTTTCTGGGTGTCTTGTCTGGATGGAAAGAAGAGAAATGGACAGAGCCTTCCTTCAGGCCTGTGGGCTGCTTTGCTGAGCTGTGTAGAGAAGAGAGCACAGCTCTCCCTGGGGCCACACTGGAGCCATGATTGGGGGCAGATTCCTGAGACAGTCCTGGTAAGAATTCCTTCCAAGCAGAGGTGGAGAAAGGGCTAAAGAAGGAAGCAGGGGAAATAACAGGAAGTGAAGGCAAGTGCTGGTGAGAAAGGGAGGAAGAAGACTCTGCACAGAACCCAGAGCCTTCTTATATATACCTTACTGCTCAGTGCTGGGCAATGCTGCTAACTCAGCCTTGTCAGCTAGAGAGGACAGAGGACTTAAAGTCAGCAACCAGGGCGGGAGCAGAACGACCACGGTGAGAATAGTCAGAGGGAGTCTGCTGGCAGAATAGTCTCTTGACATTCCCAGAGCACAGGCCTATAGTAGAGTGCTGTCTAGCACCCACGGGACCACGTGCTCAAGTCCTAACACTGTATAAGCTGGGCACTTGCCTGTAATCCCTGCACTGGAGATGTAAAGTTAGAGGATCAAGGTCATTCTTGCCTCCGTAGCAAGTTTAAGGCCAACCTGGACAACATGAGCCCCTGAAATCTAGTCTCAAAAGTGAACATCAAAAGCACAGCAAAACCCAGGGCCTCAACTGGTCCTGCAGATCCTAATAAGTGTGTGTGTGTGTGTGTTCCTTCTTCATTTATTGAAAGCTTTGACCACTAAAAGTAAATACTATATGAACACGATTACATTCACACACACACTTTTTTTTAAATGTCCTGTGTATTCCATTTTTATTTTAAAAAGATAAAAGAACCTGAACAAGGCTAAAATATATATTTTCTCACTAGTCAGCCTCTCCCTTTTGCTCAGCAAAACAACACAGACCCCACATCTGCTTTTCTTTCTAATCCCATATAGTAGATTGGAAATGGTTACATTCCATAGCTGCTGCGGAGCAGTGGGAAAATGGAGTGAGCTGGTCACCTCAGTTTAGCCTCTAGGTTCCTGTCTTCTGCTAGGCTAAAGTGCACTAGTAATCAAACCCTGCCGTTGTTTAATTAGCTCTCATAGCTAGAAGGGGGCTGTTGTCCTTCAAGAATCTCCAGTGCAGTTACAGTTGGAAGGTGTCTAGTCTATAGTCACCAAATAATTGTCACTAGCAGGATGGTAGCCAGTGCTGGCTTGTAGGACCTAGGATGGGGATGCTGGCTGGCACACTTCCTGGCCTTGAGTGGGAAGGGTCATGTGTGAATGTTGCTGTCAGATTAGAAGGATGTTGTACTTCCTTCATGACCTGGCCTCAGGTGTCATTGAATGTCACTTGTGTCATAGTTGTGCCTGGATTCAAGGGACAAGCAGATCATTAGGAAATCAAGAGAAGCACTTGGGATGGGAAAACTCCCTGTACTCATCCTGGGTAATAACATAGTGTCCAAATATTTGTCGTGTTAATAAGGATAAATTATGGCATTTTTGGTCTTAATAAATTGTCACCAAATATTGTGGCATCAATGTTATGACATCCCAATGGCCTTCAGACTGTTTCTCATCTATGTTTACTCTCCACTTTCACCCTGACATATGGGAGTACTCGTTTTGATCCCTGAGGTCCACTGAGTGGGTAAAGAGAGCCAGGGTTGGCTGAGTTCCTTCATGAAGAGTGATGGTCATGGCTGCTTCTGTGTGAGACAAACCAGGCGTTTTATACAAGAGCAAAGCTGAGGCTTGGCAGGGTCGCCTAACTCGCCGTTATCAATGCCCTGTCAGCAGTGCCATGCATTGGGCAAGACTAAACAGAGATGTATCTCTGGCATGGAGAACTGAGATTCATTTAGTTTGCATGGTCCAGGGAAAGGGCTTCATTTGAGTGTACGCGATAGGAGAGCTGTGTGCTTTGAGAGGAAGATGCCTGGTTGGGGAAATTTTAGAATCTGTCGGCAGCTGCAGACTCTCCTGGTCTCTGCAGTCCAGTTTCTGGATGCAGCTTCTTCTCAGGACAGCTGTGGTGTCCAGAAGGGAGGTTGGGTCAGGCTATACACAAATTCTAATTTGGTTTTCTTTCTTTCTTTCTTTCTTTCTTTCTTTCTTTCTTTCTTTCTTTCTTTCTTTCTTGTTTGTTTGTTTTTTTGTTTTTTTGTTTTTTTGTTTTTTGAGACAGGGTTTCTCTGTGTAGCCCTGGCTGTCCTGGAACTCACTTTGTAGACCAGGCTGGCCTTGAACTCAGAAATCCGCCTGCCTCTGCCTCCCAAGTGCTGGGATTAAAGGCATGTGCCACCACCGCCCGGCTCTAATTTGGTTTTCATCTGAAAGAAGGTGGGTGCTCTACGGTCTTGCCACACTAATTTACCCAGGGAATTAAAATGCAGATCCCTAGGCCTTGATCTTTTCTTCCTATAAGTCAGAAATGTGCGTGTGCTCTTGTGTGGACTTTCTTGGGGACTCTGAATAGAAGTAGCCTGCCAGAGTGATTGTCACTGTGGGCGTTGACACCCACTGTTGGGTTTTAAATCCTCGATCTTGTGCTTTTAATAATGGTCACACCTTAGCTACCCACTGCCTCAGTTTACCTACCTACCAGGTAGCGGCAATGATGACTGTGATCAGATTTGCTCTACCCCCAACTCAAGGCATCTCACAGTCCAGTAGAAAGCTCTTCATTGGGGTAGGGCTGGAGGGTGCAACCCTCCCTGGGATGATGAAAGCCAGAGCCTTTTTCCACCCACCCTCTAGGATCTAGGTCCCTTCTCAATTCAGTGGAGACAACTTCAATACACACACACACACACACACACACACAGAGAGAGAGAGAGAGAGAGAGAGAGAGAGAGAGAGAGAGAGAGAGAGAGAGAATCTTTCCAAATTCAAGTGAGGGCAAAAAGGAATTTCTGCAGTTATTATAAACACTTTTTAAAAATAGAAGAGCCGAGAAGACGGCTCAGTTAGTAAAGTTAGTAAGTGCTTTTCTTATAAGCACTAGGGTCTAAGTGTGATACTCAGACCCCATGTAACAAAGTCAGCTGTAGTGGCACCCACTTGTCACTCCCATCTGGAGAAGGTAGAGACAGATGGAGTCTTTAGGCATACTGGCTAAACTCCGCTACTTGACAAGCCCCATGTCCCAGTGAACTTTGCTTCAAAAGAAAAAAATGAGAGGTGACAGCTCAGGATGACCTCCTAGCATCAAAATGCACACATATGAAAACATATGCATAAAAATACATGCATACATGCAGATGCATACAGATGGGGGGCTTCATTTTTTGATTTTTGCTTTAAAACTTAAGACAGAGTCCAAATACAGCCTAAACATTACACACCATAGACTAGCCATGGGAAAGGCAGGGGAGGCAAAGCTGAGGCCAGGCATGCTGCCCACCACAATCCCTTCAGTGTGGCCTTGACCTGCAGCCACTGCAGAGGCTGAATCAGGAAGTGAGAAGGCTCATCCAGCAGTGGGTTGGCTACATGCGCAGTGCCAAGGGACAAATGCCTTCCAGGCAGAAATCTCAGAAAGTGATAAGACTCTTTTTAATTTTAGTCAACTTTGAAACCTCAGTTCAGCTCCAGCAGGGTGGGAATTTAACATCTGTGTGGCTAGTGACATTTAACATCTGTGTGGCTAGTGACTGTCACACATTTCCTAATGTGTAATATGCTGTTTCTTTGCTTTAGATTCTAAGTAACCAAAGAAGAGCCATTTTCTCTCTCATGTGGAAAGGTGAGTGCTGGAGCCCTGGGGGCAGCCATGGGCTTGCCAGAAGTACAACCAGGCAATCCAAAACCTCAGCTCCTTTGTCAGAGATTCAAGATGAATCGCTATGTGTGTGAGAGTTTGGTACTTCCCTTCCGTTCATGATTCCACTGTGAACACCTGTCTGTGTCCATAACTTGTCCATGTTACAACAATCTGTTGGTGACTGCATAGAGCTCCCTGGAATGGAAAACGGCTGCCTATCCAGCCGGGCCTGTTCCAAGGATTAGCATCAATGGCAGCTTGTCAAAAAGCAGGTCGACTTAAATCAAGAGCTTAAATCATCATCATCTTCTTCTTCTTCTTCTTCTTCTTCTTCTTCTTCTTCTTCTTCTTCTTCTTCTTCTTCTTCTTCTTCTTCTTCTTCTTCATTTTCTTTTTCACAGTGCAAAACCAACAAAATGTTGCTGATAATTTCGGATTAATAAGCTTGTTCTTCAAAGGGTCTACTTTTCTGCAAATTTCTCTCGGAAACACCTAGTGTGCACAGGACTTGCTTGGGTCTCAGGCAGTGGGTGGAGTGCTATGAGCTTATTATGGGAGATCAAGCTGTCACCACAGTGCTCAGCTCATCTTAATTCTTCCTGGGTTACCCAGGGTCCTGGACCCATGTTCTTTCTCCATGAGGAAATAGTCTCTCAGTCATTAAAAAAAAAAAAAAAAACCCTTTCCCCACCCCTAGGCAGGAACCTGATGTGATGTTTTGCCACCTCTACCAGGTGTCCTTATTTTCTTCCACTCGTGCCCCAAATGTAAGCATAGAGTCAACACAATAATTCAGAATGGGAAGCAGAGTTTGGGCTTGTTTTGAAAATACCTTTTAAAAAGAAGAGTTTTAGAACAATAAATGTATTGATAAAAATCACACAGCTGAAGTGAAACCCACTCGTCCACCTTCCTCGGGCTTCCTGTTTTGGTTAACACATTATCGTCAGCCTCGGTGGTATTTCCACCCTCTGCTTCCACCGCACATCTGGACGAAACGTGTGCTCAACGGGAAGGATCTGGAGCCCTTCCCTGTTCTGCTCAGGTCCCAGCATTCCAGTCAGCTGTTACCAAGAAGGGGCCAGTGAAGCTTTGGCCACCCCTAGAGAGAGCAGAACAGCAGCTGAAGTGACCTGGATTGCTGTCACGCTGGACCCCTAGTTTTTGTTTTTGTTTTTTTTTAATAAGCAATTTTCTTTTTTTTTTTAAAGCATTTTTTTGTTATTTCTTAAAGATTTATTTATTTTATGTATACGAGTACACTGTAGCTGTCTTCAGGCACACCAGAAGAGGGCATCAGATCGCATTACAGATGGTTGTGAGCCACCATGTGGTTGCTGGAAATTGAACTCAGGACCTCTGGAAGAGCAGTCGGTGCTCTTAACCCCTGAGCCATCTCTCCAGCCCCTGGACCCCTAGTTTTTAATCCTGGTTGCATCCTTGTCATGGAGGAGGAGTGGTGGTGGTATTCTTCCTTTTTTTCCCCCAGTCCTGGAGCAGAAAAGAACATTCTTTGCATAGTCCATCTGCAGTTGTTTTACAACTAAGGGATTGTTGACTATGCTCCTCAAGTCGCCAAACATAACACCATGAGTCCCAAATAGGACACAATGAAAAGGTGACTGTGATGGTTTGAATAGGTTTCACACACACACTTCCCTAGACTCATGTGTTTGAATGCTTTGCCCATAGGGAAGGGCAACTATTAGGAGGTGTGGCCTCGTCCGAGTTGATATGGCCTTGGAGGAAGTGAGTCATTGTGGGGGTGGGCTTTGAGGTTTCCTATTCTCAGACTCTGCCCAGTGTGGGATGAGAGCCTCCTCCTAGCTGCCTGTTGAAGACAGTCTCTTCCTGCCTGCCTTTGGATCAAGATGTAGACCTCTTAGCTTCTTCTCCAGCAACGTGTCTGCCTGCAGTCTGCCATGCTTCCTGCCGTGATGATATTGGCTGAACCTCTGAAACTGTGAACCATCCCCAGTGAAATGTTTTCCTTCATAAGAGTTGCTTTGGTCTTGGTCATGGTAGCCCTTTACAGCAATAAAACAATAACTAAGACAGTGACCAAGATGCTAACAACAGCAGCCCCTCTCTGGCAATCCTGGCTCCCTTTTCCAGTGGATGCTAAACTACTTTAGCCAAGCTTTGAGAACTGTCTCCCTTACTCCTACCTCTCCAATACTACGTGGATTTCTTTCTTCTCTATTATTTTGCTTTTTGAGGCAGGGACTGAGATGGTTTGAGCTAGTTACGTATCAAGTTTGAACTCCTGATCCTCCTGTCTCTGCTTCTACCAATTGGGATCACAGGCCAGCTCCCACTGCCTGGGATGCTACATCTTTTTATTTTGGTAGAGGCAGTACTATTGGTGTATTACATTTGCTCAAAGCTACTACAGGAGTGAAAGAGAACAAATGACTGATAAACACCTTTATTCCCAAGTAGACATAAATAAATAATGATTTTTAAGTTTCTGTTGGATTTCTCAAGACAGTATTGGGGAAATAGCAAAACTTTGCATACTTGATTTCCCAAAGATGGCCATCATCCATACACTCAACAGTCCCTGACCTTGTCATCTCAGACTGGACTGGTCCCATGGCTGCTCTGACAACAGAAAAGTATGTCCTGGATGTCTAGGTCGTGACCTAAGTGGACTGACAGCTTCTACCTCCTTCCCTACTCTTGGACACTCTCTTCCTGCTGCTGAGAAGTTCAGACCTCATGGAGAAGCCACATGGAGGATAGCCCAAGTGCTCTTTGACAGCACCAGATGGGACCCCTGCCAGCGGGCAGCATTGACAACCAGCCACATGATGGGTGTGGGGGAAGCAAGGCCATCTTATCCACATAGAAGCTCCTGTTGTTCTGTAAGAACCCATCTAAGCAGTCACTAGTCTCATGAAGTTTTCTCTAAATGCCCTCCTCTGCACAAGCCAGAGCAGAAGTGACCCCTTGCCTGTGGGCCTCACACAAAGCTCACAGGAAACAACTGCAGCCGCCTGGTTTCTCTGGACTGCATTCCTCATGCAGCGTGCTGTATTGGAGGCACAACCTAAAGCCCATGGGCAAAGTGCAAAGAAGACTGACTATGTATTGCCTAAGGTGCTGGCATAGTCTGAGTCCCCATCGATTTGGGTTTCCAGAATATAGAGAAAATACACCCCCTGGTTTTTCGTATCCTCTTCTGGTCCTCCAACTTCTGTGACCTTGTAAGTTCTGTTCATTGAAGGGGGAAGACATGCATAGGGCCATGTATGGTGTCTGCATTCTCCATTGATAGAACATGAACCTTCCCTTTCATGTGTGTTCTCCTCCCAATAAGAGCATCCTTTTTGGGCTGGAGAGATGGCTTAGCCATTAAGAGGAGTGATCCAGAGGTCCCAAGTTTAATTCCTAGCAACCAAATGGTGCCTTGTTCTGTCTGATGCCCTCTTCTGTCAAGCAAGCATACAAATAGAACACTTATATACATAAGTAATAAAATAAATCTTCGAAAGAGCATCCTTTCTGCACATGCCCCAAAATGAACATCTACTCTTGTCTTTTAAAAGAACCTAGATCAGTATCATTGTTGTGATGGCTATTCCCAGTTGTCAGCTTGACTGTATCTGGAATGAACTACAATCCAGAAATGAAGGCCACACCTGTGGTCGAGATCTTGATGCTGAAAGACACAGGCTTTTGATACGGATCTTGAGACGTAGTGGCTATGAAAAGCTTATCCCCAGGTAAGGTGATATATACCTTTAATCCTAGGAGACAGAGGCAAGCAGATCTCTGACTTCAAGGCCAACCTGGGACAGACTGCCCCAGTTCCAAGTAAAGAACAGCTTAGGTCCAGGTGTGGTGGTACACACCTTTAACCTGGGCCATACCGTCTGCTGGAGACCTACTAAGCACAATGGAAGAAGGAAGGCTTTCCCCTCTCCATCTGCTTGCGCATACAGTTGCCAGCATGTCTGCCGGAACCTTCTTCAGGATTCCAGCTTATACAGAAGATCAGCTGAGACACTCAGCCTCACGGGACTGATCACGAACTAGATTCTTGAACTTCCCATTCACAGGTGCTCCTTGTTGGGTTAGTTGGACTGCAGACCGTAAGTATAAGACCCTTAATATATAGAGACATCCCATAAGTTCTGTGACTCTAGAAAACCCTGACTAATGCAATTGTTTTTGTAGGAAAAAAAAAACCATAATAAAAAAACAAAAATAAAACTCCACCTGCCATCAGAAGGGAATGTTGTTAAAGAAAGGTGACTGGGAGGGAGTGAGGGATGGGGCAGGGAATTCAGATCAGGACTGTTTGTCTTAAAGGAGAAAGACCACTCTGGCCTTGGTCTGACTCTCTGTGTGAAAGTGGTTCACAGACAGGCTTCCGTGGCTCATCACTTCACATGTCCTGATCTGTCACAAGCAGCTGGTGTGACACTGAAGGTCTTACTACGGTAATAGTAGCTGAGTTTAAGCCCTAGTTGCCTGTCCATGAAATGGGTACATGCAGCGACCATGTATAACTTCTCTCCAGTTGGCTGTCCATGAAATGGGCACATGCAATAACCATGTATAACTTCTCTTCAGGCAGGGCTTAGGTTTGTTTTTATTTAACTTTTATGTGTATGTGTATTTTGCCTGCATGTATGTCTGTCATGTTCATGTCTGTGGCCCTCAGAGTCCAGAAGAAGGCACTAGATCCCATGGAACTGGAGTTACAGATGGTTTGGGAATCAAATTCGGGTTCTCCAGGAGAGCAGTCAGTGCTCTTTACCACTGAGCCATCTCTCCACCCACTTTGGGCTGGTTTTTTTTGTTTGTTTATTTGTTTGTTTTGTTTTGTTTTGTTTTTTTAACCCTGTCTTTTCCCTACTGTTGAAGGTAGAGCTGACAGCCAAGGGTGAGTTACTCTGCCCCATGGCTGATAACTGTCTTTGGGGTGGGTGTGGGAGATAAACTTGGAAGAGGGTCTCATTCTGAAATCAGGAATATCATGTTGAGGCTCAAATTGTGGCCAGGAAAGTAAAGTAGAAGTGGAAAGAGGGACAGAAGGGACAGAGGGGAGAGATGTGGTCCCAGGGGAGAGATGTGGTCCCAGGCCGTGGAGCAGGCTGTGCACTTGGATGCCTGACTTCAGCAGAACATAAAGGCTCAAACCAACTAGGACCAGAGCGCTTGGCCAGATGCCTGGGCCAGAGCTTCCCAGGAAATAAGAATCCTTCCCATCACTGTACCCTTGCCAGCTCTGCTGGGGAAGACTGGAAAGGAATGTTGGTCCTGGGCAGGTACATCACCATAGAAGCCCCACCCTGTGGTGAGTTGCCCAGTGTTTCAGAATGGTACGGAGAGTGCTGTGCAGACCACAATGAGAAGGCAAGGGTAGAGCACCCTCCAGGATTTCTACAGACAGCCCTCCTCTCTTGAAGATCAGCAAGCTGGGGCTAGGATGGCCTACCTTGGAGAACAGAGAGAGGTCGAGCTGCTGCTACTGACAGCAAACTCAGCCAAGCTTCTACTCCAAACTGGCTCCAGGGCCGTGGTAATTAATTCTCTCTGTGATCCTCTAATACAGTTCCTCCTATTACAGTGACCCTTAACCATAAAATTATTTCCATTGCTACTTCATAACTGTAATTTTACTATTGTTATGGGTTGTAATGTAAATATCTGTGTTGTCCATACACAAGGGGGTCGTGACCCACAGGTTGAGAAACTTTCGTCTAGCGCCGTTACTCTTCATCCATGCAGAGAGCAGACAAAGCGTGGCTCCTTGACTTTGCTCTGTAATTTTCAAAATTGAAGCACAATCACCTCCACTGAACAGCACACCTACTGTTTGTCTAAATTTCCTGGGCAACCATTTAGAATCCTTCATCCCTGAACAACACGATTCTTCCTCTCTCCTTCCAGCTGCCTCTTGCTCCTCATCTCCTGGCTTCTGTCAGAAGTTAGTTTTCCCTGTTCTTAAGCTTTATAATAATAAACTGAAGAGCGGAGAACAGTCTTTGTGTGTCTCTCTATATGCTCGGGTTCCTTGTTTCACATTGCACATGTGGCTATCCCTCAGTTTGGACTGTGTCTCACATTGATTACATCCCAGATTTTCTATCACCAATAAAACGTAGGAATACTTTGGTGGATGTTCACAGCCACCTACCCTCAATAATACCTCAGAGTGGAATTGCTGGTGTGAGTTGACAATTGTGACAGTTACAGTTAATTGTCTGGATTGACTGGATACAATCTGGAGTCACCTAGAAAGAGAGTCTCTGGGTTGTTTAAACCAGGTATAGCATTCCTATAAAGGATTTTTTTCAAGCCCATTGACTGAATTGAGGAAACCTACCATGAATAAAGGACAGCATCATTTTCTGGGTTTGGGTCCTGGACTGTTAATAAAGGAGAAAGTGAGCCGAGCCTGTGTTTGTTCCTTTTTGCTTCTAACTGTGGATGCCATGTGAGCCACCTTGACCCCTGCAGGATGGACCCCGAACCTGTGAGCCAAAGTAAACCTCCCCTCTCCTAAGCTGCTTTTTTGTTGTTGTTGTTTCAGGGTGTTTTATCACAGCAATAGAAACCAAGGTTGAATATTTATTTTTATTAGAAAATACCAGACACTTCCCCTGAAGATGCTGAGCTATCTATTGAGTTCTTATGAGCAGTAAGAGATCTACTGGCTTTCTTGTCTTTTCCAACACTTGATGGCCCTCCTAGCCCATCTGGGCAGGTATGTGGATAGGAGCACATCATGGTTTTTCCTTATGTGACTTCAACTCCATGGCATAGGCCCTGACAGGCACCATCATTCATGTGCACCTACTTACACAGAGAAACACACAACTACACATAATTAAAAATAAACAAATCTGTAAAACAACCATCAATTTGTTATAAAAAACAAAAACACCAAATTTCTCCCATTATGATGGAAGAAAGCAGGATATAATTTAAGTGATATCTATCTAATACAAAATTTTTGGATCTTTGATCAGGCAAAATATCAAATGTTAACTTGAATAATTTCAAGTAGAAAACGCCATTTGCTGATTTTTTTTTTTTTTAGGTATATGGTTATGTTTCTAGAAAGACTAACAGAAATTCTGATAGTGTCAAAACTTGATTTTGTGGGTGGGCAGTTCTTTCTTTTTAATAGTTGTTTCGTTTGAGACAAGGTCTCATTATGTCTGGCTGATTGTGAAAATTTTCTCTCTCTCTCTCTCTTTCTCTCTCTCTCTCTCCCTTCTCTTTCTGTCTAATGTGCATTGGTGTTTTTCCTACATGTATGTCTGTGTGAGGGTGTCAGATCTTGGAGTTACAGACAGGCATGAGCTGCCATGTGGGTGCTGGGAATTGAACCCTGAAAGAGCATTTAGTGCTTTTAACTACTGAGCCATCTCTCTAGCACCTGGTTGTGACTTCTTAATCCTACCTCCAGCTCACAGGCCACTCCAACACACCAGGCTGTGGGACTCTTAACATCATTTTTGTGTAATATGAATTACATATGCATAAAGTAAATGGGAAGCACAGTGAGGCACCCTCCTGAAACACCACCAGTGGGCTCTAATGCCAGGCATACAGTATAGAATTGCTTCTTCCTGGATCCAGCCAACCAGCTCTCCCTGAAGACTTTGAACTTGCCAGACTCCATAATCACATGAACAAAATACACTGCTTCACATGAATACATGTTTGGTTTCTCTGGAGATTCCCAAGACACTAAAGCCTGGAATCATAGAACCTACCAAAAATGAATGAATGAATAAATGAATGAATGAATGAATGAGCATCAATGAGCTGCCTTTAAAATTTCAAAATCTCTGAAGCCTCAGTCTCCAAATTCTGTTACAATCAGGATGGCTCAGGAATATCCTTCCAACCATCCGGGCCTGCTCCCACAACTTCTTAGTTACCTTCTCATCAGGGTGACAGAGTCCTGGGGAAACAAGATGGAAGGATTTCTTTGGGCTCACAGCTTTAGACAGTTCTGTCTACGGCTGGTTGGCCCTGTTGCTTTGGGCCTGAGGTGAGACAGAAACAGAGTATCGTATGTGGAAGCTTATGGTAGAAAGGGTTGTTTGTACCACGGTGGCCAAGAAGCAGA
Organism: Arvicanthis niloticus; assembly: GCF_011762505.2. Classification (NCBI taxonomy): domain Eukaryota; kingdom Metazoa; phylum Chordata; class Mammalia; order Rodentia; family Muridae; genus Arvicanthis; species Arvicanthis niloticus. The sequence goes on from NC_047659.1 coordinate 99,087,661, forward strand.
AAAGAAACAGAAAGGGACCAGCAAGCAGGTATGTCTTTCCAAGACACACCCCCCCCCCATGATCTACTTCATGATTCCATCTGCTCCACAAATAACCATCATAACATGACCTTGTGAGAACATTTTATAGGTAAAGCATGATGCCCACCCAAAGCTAGGATGGCTTTGATACTGTACCGGTGTGGCCTCCCAAGAGCTGTGACCTCTGATTTTTTATTTATCTATTTCATCTTGAGAGTTGTGATTACTTTTTAAACATTTTTGTTTTAAGAATTTCACTTACGAATATGTTATATTTGCATAAGAAATGTCCTGGGAGCAATTCGAAGATGGTTTTACAGACATGTGTACACATGAAAACTCATGGGGGGGGCTAATGGCGACTCTGGAAACCACCCTGCTGATGCTCTGCACCTTTGCTCCCTCAGTAACGTGGTTGGTTTATTCTAGAAGAGACTTTTCGGAGGCACAAGAAGATTTGACGGAAATGGACCGCTAGTTCACATGGCTGTGTACAGGTGAAGTCACTTTAGTGGAGCCACCAAGAATATCTGTTTCAGGTCCCTTCTCAGCAGCTGGGGTGGGATGTCTATTCTCAGAGGCAGAAGAGGGAAGGACAGCCATGCAGGGTGTTGATGACATCATAGTCTTTCAGTGTTGGCAAATCCCAAGTTGGTAAAACATGGATAGACCAGTTGGGAATGCACAAAAACAGGGCTTGGTGATGCCGGTCTGTTGTCTGAGCACTTGGGAGGTGAAGTTCAGTTAGCCTGGGCTACATAAGGAGGGGGGGGGGGGGGGCGGGGAACAAAATGTAAAGGTGTTAAATGCTTGCTTGCCACAGGATTTGTTTTTCTTAACAGCCCAGGAGTTGGTGCGGTGGTGCCTGGGGGCCTGTAGCTTGGGTCAGTATGGGGTACTTTCCCTGTATGTGAACCACCACAAACACTTCACTTAACCCAGGCAGAGTCAGATCCTCCAAACCAAAGAAAAAAGCCCCAACTTGGGTTAACTGGCAGCTGTGACAGACAGCCCAGACTAGAGGAGGGTGGGGTGGAAATGAACTTCATCAGGTGGTTTCTACCTAACTATCCTGGACCCTCCCACACTGGGGTTTGCACAAAGTGGCAGAGGTGCCAAGCTCCCACTAAGTATCCGATTGTGTGCACTTGTTCAAAGGCCAGTGTGAGGACTTACGAGTGACAAAGCCTTAGGACCCCCCCCACCCCAACTGCCTCACTTTCATGTTGTTATTTTAACAATTCCAATCCAGTGTACCAGACATAAAAAGAGACCATGAGACAATGAGAGCACATGAAAGTTGGAGGAGGACATGTTGGGGGCAGAGGGAGCAGAGAGTTGTGGGAGGAACGAGATACCCTGCGTATATGTGAGAAATTGTCAAAGAAGAAATAAAATATATGTTTTAAACACCGCACATATTTATAATAGAAAACAACAACAGATTTCACGTGTACATATGTCTGTAAAACCACCTCCACATCACTCCCAGAACAGCTCTCGTGGCATCCCTGCCCCCAGTTCGTTTATACCTATCTTACGTCACTGTAGATTTTCATCTCTGTAGCTTTATATAATGCAAATATTCAACAGCAGTCTTTCCCTGACTTCTTTCACTAGCCAGAATTCCTCTGATGATTCATCCAAATTTTATTTATCAGTCATTTATCTCTCCCTCCTTTTCTCTGGCCGAGTAGTAGGGCTGTACCACATCAGTATCACATGCTGAAAGTTCAGGTGGTTTTCAGTTTGGGGCTACGACAAACAAAGCTCCCGTGATTTGAGTCCAAGATGTTTTGTGAACATTTAGTTCCTTTTCCCTCAGCATGTGATGTCGTCAGGGCATATTTAACCTTTTAAGATACTTTGAGCTGTTTTTGGAAATGTTTGTAGACAGTTCCAGCACCAGTGTGTGAGAATTCTAGTTCCTTTACATCTCCTGTACTTGGTTGTGTACGTCTTTCTCATGGAAGCTATTCAAAAATGTATGTGATGTGGCTGGAGAGATGGCTCAGTGGTTTTAGAGCACTGTCTACTATTCCAGAGGTCCTGAGTTCAATTCCCGGCAACCACATGGGCTCACAACCATTTGCAATGGAATCAGATGCCCTCTTCTGGTATGTTTGAAAACAGCTGTGTACTCGTATACATAAATTTAATAAATAAATAAATCTTTTTTAACAAATGCATGTGATGGTTTTACACAGTGACTGCAGTCTGCATTTCCTTAGTGGATAGTGATACTGCTTCTTGCATAGCTGTGAAACTAGCTCTCCAGACAGCCACCATGTTCTCTCTTAGGCTATTTTTGTCTCATTGAGCTTTTAAGATTTTTAAATTTTTTCTGGATATAAGTCTATTATAAGATATATGTGTATTAGAGATGGAGAGGTCAGAGGTTAAGAGGGTTCTTCCAGAGGACCTGGGTGCATTCCCAGCACCTATATCGCAGCTCACAACTGTAACTCCAGTTCCAGAGGATCTAATGCTCTGCTCTGGCCTCCACAGGCACCAGGCAAACAGATCACACACACACACACACACACACACACACACGTGCGCACACAAAACACCTATATGCATAAAATAAAAGTTAAACAATTTAAAGATGTAAAAATATTTGTATGACATTTATTTCTCCCAGTCTATGAATTGTCTTTTCTACCAATTTAAAACTTCTCAAAGATCAGAAGTTTTACATTTGAAAGGTCTAATTATATTATATATATTTTTAATTATATGTATTTTTAGGTTGTGTGTTTGGGGGTCATATCTTAAAACTCTTTGCCTAATTTAAAATCAAAATGTGTGTGTGTGTCTGTGTGTGTGTGTGTGTGTGTGTGAATGCATGCACATGTACATTGCCTGAGTTTGAGCTTGTGGGCATGTGTGTGCCCATGCACACATATTCGAAGGTCAAAGGAAGACATTGGGTGTCTTTCTCCATTACTTTCTGCCTTCTTGCCTTGAGACAGAGTCTGTCACTGAATGGGAGGCTCACTGTTTCAGCCAGACTGTCCAGGCAACTAGCCTGCAGGTCTATTTGTCACTGCCCTCTGGTGCTGGGACTACAGGCACACACACAGACATGCCTGGCTTTGGGGATATAAAGTCAGCAAACTCGTACCACTGAGCTGTCTCTGCAGGCCTTCCACATTTTTATCTCTCTTATCTTTAAAGATTTATAGTTCCAGACTTCATACTGAAAACGTGAACGAGCACATTCTTAGTATTTTCTTGTGAGTTTTGGAAGTCTCCTCTGCCCCATCCAGGAGGGACTGTTTCTGTGTTGAGGAAACAGCTACCCAACACAGATTTATTCATAAGTACTGCATATGTTGCTGCCACTATGAATAAGTCAGATTTTAATATCTGATATTATTTAGAAATTGTGTCTTGGGGCATTGCTAAATTCACTTCTGAGGTCTTGTATTTTACTTCCACATTCCTAAGGATTTTTAGAGAGAAGGACTGTCCACAGTGAAAAATTTCCATTTCTTTTTCATGACGTATTGTGTGGGCTAGCATTCTTGGCACCAGGCTGATTAGAGGTGGCTCCCCTGGTTTCTGTCTCAACATGAGAAAATTCTGTCTTTTATCATGAAAAATATAAACTGTGGGTATTTTCACAGTTGCTCTTAAATGGGACAAGCACATAGTCTTCTAGACCTGGCTCTCTAATCATTTTAACCAAGAAAGGATATTAGGTTTTGTTAAATGTCTGTTTCATGCACCTATTAAAATGGCCATATGGTTCTTAATTTTGCTATTTATATCATGGCTTATATTGAATGGGTTTTGAAGATTGAACAAACAAAGTAGAAGGAGAGAACTGACTCTTGAGAGTTGTCCTCTGACCTCCACACACATGTAATGGCATGGGCTCACATGCATGCTTCTATGTGCATTGGAGTGTCTCATACACACACACACACACACACACACAAACACACACACACACACAAATAAAAAGATAAACAAATTATAAATGTGTAGAAAGATATTCCCCCCCACACACACACACATTTGCAATAAAGCTCGGTGATTGAGCAGTATGAAAGGTAGGTGGAGTGAGGAGTTAGGAGAGAAGGAGAGGAAGGGAAGGGGGAAGGAGAGAGGGGGCAGCCATTGAGAACCACGGACGGGTCGACAGCTGTCCTGGGTGGCAACTTCTATTAAAAGGTTAGATATTGAGTAAGAACGCTAATTGTGTGGGCATCTTGTTAATTGAGCATTTCTAAATATATAAATCCATTGGATAATCTTTAAGCATTAAGAGTCTTCATTCTACAGGGTACCGCAGGCATAGTGGGAATGGTTTGGGCTCAGCCGAGCATTGTGGACAGCATGGTGGGTTGGCAGAGCCAGTCACCATGCTGGCGTCTCGTGGGTGCCAGGGCCAGTGTTTCTAGATAGCCGGAGCGGAGGTCCAAAGCCAGAGCAGCAGGGAAAACGGCGGCTGCACAGGAACAAGCCGGACAGAGCACCAGATTCTAAGTATCTCCCGCTTCATAAGTGGACCTGTATGTGTGTAGTTCATCGTGCACAGCTGCAGGATCAGAAAGACTGGATCATAAATATCAGGCCCACACATGTCCCACCACAGCACTAAAGACCTGTTTACCGCAGCCCCTTTATTTCAGACCTCGTGCTCTTATCAAGAAGTTACAAGGCACACTAAGGGAAAAAACAGGCAGAATCCAACAGAGAGAGATAGAACAGTGTTACCAGGCATGGAATTTGGAAAGGAAACTTTTTTTTTCCTGTCAGTACTTGGGGAAAGCTGCCCTCCTGGCTTCACCTGTATGAGTTATGTATTGTTTATCTCTACCTAGTCTCAAGAATTTGTCTTTCAATTTTCAGAAGTGTGACTGTGATCTGTCTCAGTGTGGGTTACTCTAGGCTTGTGTCTCTCTGTCTCTCTCTGTCTCTCTCTCTCTCTCTCTCTCTCTCTCTCTCTCTCTCTCTCGGGGATTTCTGTTGCCATTTCTGTTTAGAAATAGTAGCTTTATGCCTGTTGCCAAAAGTTTGCAATGATCAGATGCTTTTCGCTGCTCCTTTCTTTCTCTGCTCCAGCTGGGACTCCGATCTCCAGAACACAGATCTCTCAGTCGAGTCAGTCCCTGGTCTCCAGAGTTCCTAATGATCTAACCTTGCCTCGGGTTTATTTATTTATTTATTTATTTTAGTCTGCAAACTTAGTCCATCTATTGCGTTTTCATTTTAGTTATTATATTTTTTAATTTTCTAATTTTTACATTATGTTCTTATTCCTTCACTTAGACGTTCATGATTTTTGTCTGAATATTTTTTTTTTTTTCAAGAATATATTCAAAGGCCTGGGAGGTAGCTCAGTTGGGTGAAGGTGCTAAATGTGGGTCTGCACTGCTGGGGTGCCAGAACGTTGCGATATGCTGCTCAGAGAGGCTAAATGCCGGTCTGCTGTGCTGCATTTCCTCACCACTGGGGTGCCGTGCTCAAGAGATGCCAACATGCTGCTCAGGAGAGGCAAAACGCAGTTCAAGATACGGGGGTCCCAGCCCGTGTGTTTCTTCCGGTGAGAAACAGCAGGGGGCTGGGACAGAGGTTGTGGTTCTCAAACTTCTGTTCACCCTGAGACCGCTGGGATCTGTGAAGAGTTGAGAATGAGGATTCCCACTCCTGTGACACCACTGGGGACCTTGAGGAGTTGGGAACCGGGCGCTGGCCTCCAATGAGCCCAGGGCAGGGGAATCCAGCTTAGTGTGTTCCAGGAAGGCAGAGGCTAGAAGAGGGCTTTCTATAGGAGAGTTAGGCATGGCTCTGTATGACTAAAGTGTCCCTCTCACTCCCCCAGTGGTCCTTGATGAAGGAGAAGGTCCTTGTTTGTCCAAACTGCTTTATTCATGGCAGATGAGGATAAATATGACTTACTCAGGGTGAACCAGAGATTAAACACCTTTTGCAGGAAGAGATGCCTAGGAAGGAATCTCATTGGCTAAACACTCGGGGCCCTGATACCTCATTAACATGGAAAACTCTAGGCTGTGTGCTACACGACCGACCGACCCGTTGTCAGGGTCCTCTTGTTGGGTTGTCATGGTCACTTGCTTCAGGACAGGAATCTGGTCAGAATCTAGTTCAAACTCCCGCCGTTCACAATTATGAGTTTTATCCGGATTCTGAACGTTGCTACTGCCTTACCAGTTCTTCTGTCTGGTGGCACGGTCCACTGCCCCACAGCTTACTGCCAAGCTTATGACCTGAGTTCGGTCCCATACCGCACATAGTAGAAGGAAAGAACCAACTCAGGCACATTGTGGAATGACCTCTACGTGTGCAGAGTGGCACTTGTGTGCCCACACACATTTATACATGTACTCAGAACAAAGAAATGCAAGAAAAGTTTAATTTAAAATAATATATTCAATGTTACAACAGTCTTCTGCATGTCTCACATTAATGACAGACCATTGTTACCATCTGTTGCTTTTCTAGTTCACTTTTGTCCAGTTTCCTCATATGACAAGTACTTTCTACATAGGTAACCTTTTAGTGTGTATTAATTATATACAACAATGGATTTAATTGTGAGCGTTCAGACATGTATACAATATGTTTTGATCACATTCACCCCAATGCTCTCTCTTGTACCCCCAACTTCACTGATCCCCTCTTCCCAAACAATTTTTCCCTTCTACTTTCATGGTCTCCTTCCTCCTCCTCCTCCTCCTCCTCCTCCTCCTCCTCCTCCTCCTCCTCCTCCTCCTCCTCCTCTTCTTCCTTTTCCTCTTCCTCCTCTACTTCTTCCTCCTTCTCATCTTCTGTGTCCCAGTAAGTTTAATTAGAGTTGCTTACAAAAGCATGAGCAAAAAGTTATTTATAGGAGTAAAACTGTGGTAGTTGCTCAGCCTACAAGGCTGGGTGCTTCAGAAGGTTCCTGGAGAGCTGCTGGTCCCAAGTCTGAAAACTTGGTTCTGCTACAGGCAAAGGAATCACCAGGGGCAGCAGGGGCAGCAGCACAGGGGCAAATGAACTCAGAGGCATGGGGGAGGCCAAGACAGCAGAAGGTGGGATGGTCTTCCCTTCTTTTCTTATCTGGGCTGCTCCCTGAAGGAGCTGCCACCCACAGTGCCTGTGGGGGAGGGGCAGGGTAGTGAGTCTTCCCACATCAAGCAAGGCAGGCTCCCCATCTAGGCTGTAGCTACTGACCAGGGGCAGAATGTGGGGCCCTGGGCAGCAAGTGGACAATTATGGTACTCATGATAAGATGCTATGCTTTCTTGCTGGGTTTTATATTTGGATATTTTCACAGTGGTGTGAAAACATATTCATACTCTTCTCAGCTCAGAGCAGAGGCCCAACAGTTCCCTCATCTACAGAGTGAGCTCAAGACAGGCAGGAAGTGAGAATAAATCGCCGTGAACGAGAGTAGAGCTTAGAGTTAGGGAGATGGTTTATCACTGGAAGAATCTCCCAGTCTTATACTGCCCTGGTGCCTAGTCACCTGTAAAATTTGACGTTTTGATTGCAAAAGTAATATAAACATACAATAAAACGATCGCTCACTAGAGAAAAGAAAAAATAAATAAAAATTAGATTCTTCTGGGAGAGATGGCTGAGTGGCTCAGAGCACTTGCTGCTTTTCCAGATGAGTTGAGTTCTTGACACGTGTCAGGTAACTGACAACACCTGTAACTCCAGCTCTGGGAATCGAGCCTTCTCCTGGCCTCCCAGGCACCTGTACTAACATGCTTATACCCACATGCAGACATGTAAGGAAACATGAAGATAAATCTTCAAAAAAAAAAAAAAAGATTTCTCATATAAGTAGCCTCATAAAGACAGCTCTTGGTGGTTTGTTAGTTACTCAGAGAGGGAGAGAGAGGAGAGAGAGAGAGAGAAAGAGAGAGAGAGAATGCTACCTATTATTCTGTAACTTCCTTTTTTTTCTTGAACATTCTACAAGAAACACTCTATAAAATAGAATAAATAGTTGCTTAGAAGAAGGTGTGGTTAAACCAGACAATTCTATGGTCATGCTAATTTTAATTTTGACATGAAGTTAAATATGAGCATTTGCCCAATACATAATTTTGTATACATATTATGCTTTTAACTTAAGAACAAAACAAATACAGCAGCAGAAACAACCCAAGTAGTGAGAGCTGAGGTTGTGGTTGGGCTCAGCTGGCCCTTGGCGCCTCTGCGGGCAGGTGGCAGCTGGGCCGCTTGAGGGGAACTATTTAGCAGTGACTCAGCAGAGCCAGGCTGACCAAGATGGCAATCTGTCAGGAAGATCATCGTCCTTAGTCACTCAGTTTCTCTTCTAAGATGGCGAAAATGCTCACTTGTCAGCTCCTCTCTACGCTGTCAATTGCACTTTGGATTTCCGTCTTTCCCAGGACTAAGCATTTCTGTTTGGAGCTAACTTTTGGAGGCATCAAAGATGTTTGAGCCTAGTTTGAACCTAGCATCTCCTCAGACGTCCTACAAATAAGTATCCTCCAATGATTCAGCACTCCCATAGCCAGAAATGTTAGCAAAAGATCTAAGAAAGCTGACCTTCAAGCATAGTGCCAAGAAGCTTCTTTCTCCTTGACCAGAAAAGAACATCATCTCCACTGACAGAGGAAGAATGGGTGGAGAACAGAAGTGAAGAACCATGAGGAAGGTTCCAAGTGCCTTTCCCAGGAGAAGAATCCAGACATTACTGTTGGTGCAGAATGACACTGTAGCAAAGATAAACAGATCATATGGATTGGATAGAGGTTTTCAGGGAAACCAGTTTGAAGAAAATAGTGGACCATTCATATATATCTGCTCTTTCTGCCTGTATCATAGATGGATCCTTCTGAGAATGCTACCTTGGGGAGAAAGTAGGACAGCCAATTTAGGCCGAAATTGTACACTGTCCTTTACTGATGATAACACCAATGTAAAAGCTGGGGTTTTTATTTGTTTGTTTGTTTGTTTGTTTGTTTTGAGATGAAACTATACAGCGATCATTTTGAATAATCTATGCAAGGATTTTGTGATTTATTTCAGTTCTTTTGCAATTACTTTGAATTGTCTATGTACAAGTTCTGTGATATATTTTGATTTGTTTGCTGCAATCATTTGACTAATCTATGCCTGAGATCTGTAGTGCGTTTCCATTCTCCCATTTTTCTGATGCTGGGGTACGTCTTCCAAACTTGTCCCCAGTGATCTATACGGGATATGTAAAGTTTGAATGCACGTGAATGACTTCATTAGATCTTTATGTTTTAATTTGTCCCAAAGAAGTATGAGTCAATTTAAATATTCCATGAGCTTCAGAAGCTTAGAGTCTGAGATGAAGTACAGTATGTGAAAGAATATAAACAGAATTTAGGGGTAATCTGGTTAGAAGGTAAATAGTTACATAATCGAATTTCCCAGTTTGTAGGTATTTATCTTAATTTCCAGTAATAAATATACAGAACTGATTAAAGTGGGGATGTGTGATCAAAGTGGTTTAGGTTCCTCTTTGCTTGTTGGCACATAAACCCTGTGTGTGCTCATCCACCCCAGTGCAAATGTAAGCAAACCCCAGGCATGGAGAGGGCTCACTGGTTTCCCCACATTTTCTTTTCCGTACTTAACCTTACATGCTATTTGCTGGTTTACATCCAGAACTGTTTCTCGCATGGTATATTGACTCTTCTCTCTTGGCCCCATGAGCTCAGTACAAACCCGTTGTCCCTGATTTCCTATTGTTGGCCCTAATAGATTACTAAAAGCCCAAGCTGCTTAATTTTATTTTCAAATAGTTTTCTCCTTTCTCAGAGAGCACTTGGCAAGGGCTTGGTCCTGTCATGGTCAGTTAGCCATTCATCTCTCTTGCCAACAAGAGTTGGCCTGTTGGCCTGGACTTGGGCACCAGATGCCACCTCCTGCTTGGCTGCCCTCTTAGTGACATCACCTATACCTGGAGTACCCAGTAGACAATGGGCTACAAAGGAGTACGACCAGCCAGGACCGTGTCTTTGGACACAGATCACTGCTGTTGAAGGAGTGGCTCAGCATGGAGGCTCCTCAAGGCCTGCAGGATTGACCCAACAAGGCTCTAAATCATGTGACCTTTCCAACTGCCACCATGTCACATGCCTAGCTTCTCTGTGCTGTGAAGAGCACCCGAGCCAGCACCAGAGTTTCTACGCTTGAACTGTGATGAGGCAGGAGGAGAAAACTAGGCACCCAAAATGATCCTCCAGCCTGAGGGGGAACTGAACTCAATTTGTACCCATGATCTGCCTACATGTGTGGCACCTTCATTCTGTCCAAACACAGCAAGCAGGTCAGGTTGACTGCACTCTGGAATACAGTCATGGGGAGGCAAAAGAATGAAAGTGAATCTAGCTAAGGGGAAAAGCTGTATGGTTTACCTTAGCCTTCCAACGTTGTCTCCTCCCATTGTGTCTCCCCTGGGTGCTTCCTGTGTGGCTTTCTAGCACTGTTTCCCACTGTTAGGATCAACTATGGGATGCCCTGAGCTCAGGGGTTTCTTTGACAAAAGTTCACCATGTACCAGACTTGGGATCAATAAAGCCAGGTTGGTTTGGCCTATCTTCCAGGAGCTCTCAGATAACCAGTCTGTGGCCACAGTACCATGAGGATCCAGCTAGCTGAGCACAAACTCCTGGGGAAGGAAGCACAGAACTTCCTGCCTGGAAGCTGTGTTGGGAATAGCGTCCTCAGGCTCCAGCAGGAACTACCAGGAAGAAGGATGGAGCATCCTGTAGTAGCTTGCATTTAGTGATCACGGAAAAAGAGGTTTTAAAATGGTTCCTTTGGCTTTGGCAGTGGGCACACATTTAGGAGACAAAGGCAAGTTCAATATTGAACATGCTGAACTCTGGACATCTAGGAGACATCACAGCAAAATTGAGAGGTCCAGAGTCCACGACAAAGAGTCTTTAATTAAGGACAAGAGTCTAGATCCAATAGCCACAGAGTTACAATAGGAAAGAAAGCGGGTAAGCACAGGGGTGGCTGTTTCCACTTGATTGTGATGAGGGCCAGCCCATCTGACTATAGGAGGAAGGAGGTGTGTGCTTAGCAACCCTGGTACCTGTTGTTCCCTAGGGGGAAAGACCCAGGAAACAAGAAAAAGTTAAAGAAACGGTGAGTCTGCCAACTAATTCCCCCTTCACCATTCATTCCACTGAAGCCACTCAGCTTGGAAAAAATTTACTGGAAACCAATTTGCTAAAGGATCAGTTTCCCTGGTGAGGACTCCCTGGAATTTACCCAAAAGTTCTTTGGGTTAATTACTTTAACAAGGATCATCATGTTTGTCCTCTGGTTCCCACAAGCCTTCAGATTTCCCCCTGGGTGGTTTTCTACCTTACAATCAGTTTCATTTCACTCCCCTGTGTTAGGTGTATTTTCACTAGCCACCCTGCTATCAATCTTCCAACCCATGTCAATCTATGAGGGTGTCTTTATTTAGAGAGTGAAGGACTTCCTGAGTGCATGAAATTATTAATATGTGTGTGTGCCTTTGCATGTGTGCACTAGCTGCGGGTTTTCCTCAATTGCATTTACTGTCAATTGTAATTTGAAAGACAGGGCTCCCACTTTGGGATTTTTGTCATTAGGGAAATTGTCATGAATATGTGAAAATTAACACTGCAGAAAAAAAAAAAAAAAGCTGAGTTAGCTGGCTGCCAAACTTCTCAGGGAAACAGATTTGATACAGACTGGTGTTAGATGGCCCTTGGTGGACAAAGCCATCTTTTCTGCAAAGCAGAGGTTAAAGTTGGAAAAGCCTCGTGAATTGTCAAAATCTTTAGATATGACAAAGGAAGAGAAGTCAGCTCTAGAAATGGGAACCACATGCCAAATATCTGTTTAAAAAAAAAAAAAAAAAAAAAAAAAACAGGGTAAAGAATCCCCCAAATGAAATATTTCTACTAGATAAATCCTAAGGCCTAGCCAGAGAAAAGAATCCTGAACAGAAATTTGCTAGATCATTCTATTGTGCATCTTGAGAATAGGCAGGACAGAGAAGTTGGGATTTGGTAGCCTGCGGGATTTGGCTTCAGGAAAGTGATTTTTAGCATCCTGGGTTGCCTTTGTTTTTTAAACATGGTCACTTCCAAACATGGCTTTTGGGAACTTTTCCTGCCTCCGGAGAACCACACCTTTTCTGAGAGGGGCTGACGCACACTGTGGAGGCTTAGGAGGCAGAAGTGATCTAGAATCTAGGTTTTGCAGGAAACCAGGGGAGGTCGGTTATGCAGATTATGTGGAGCCCTGAACAGCGCAGAGGCTGCAGAGAGCACCTTTCTCGCAAAGGAGAGTGAGGTCATCTGAGGACACAGGAGAAAGGAAGGGGAAGTGCCCTCAGGAGCTGGGAAGGTGCTGGGGTCACGGGGGAGTGCAGGGGAGGAGTTGGGGAGTGGGATTCTCTTCAGCGCCACCTCTTCTATAGCCTGGGCTGCAGCAGCTGGAAGACCTACAGAGTGTTCGAACCGCGGACGACATGGGCACACCGTAGGACTGGGATTCCATGGTCAGGGAGCAAGCACTAACTACGGGAAGTGCTGGGAGGCAGAATGTCTAATACCAGGAGTAGGGAAAGTGCCGTTGGCAACGGTGAGACAGGGCTCCTCACGGGCCAGGAAGAGAATCCCAAGAGCCTCTAGGCATGTGAGGTAGCACAATGCTGGATTTCAGGTGTTTGAGCAGGGAGAAGAGCCTGCTCAGTATCATTCTATCCCGGAGGCCATAAATGCCCCATCACATTCTTCTCACGTAGAAAGCCCGGGCTCGAAACCACTCTCCTTCACCTAGTATCCCCATCCCTTGTCCTGTCCTTTCTCATCCCTGCCAGGCTGGCAATTAACACAGTTACACCCCAGGAACCTGCTCTGTTTCTGGGCAGATATGGTTATTCATCCAGGAAGAAGAATGAATTAACCTGTTTTCCCAGCGCCTCGTCTATCTCCCTGCGATTCCTTGGAGGCTATCCGCCTCCTTCCCATACCCGCTTCCAACCCGAGGCAGCAGGAAGCCTCTCTGCAGGGATACTAGCTGGGGATCTCCCGGCTGGAAGCACCTGCTCTGCTGCAGCCTGGGGCACTGTGACCCCTGGGGATGAAGCTCAGAAAGTCCCTATTAAAATGCTAATGGAGCATCTGGAAGGGTGAAGCCTCAAGGCGGCCTCCTACGTCGGTGCCTGAGCTTCCTCCAGTCTGACTAGCCAGGGACAGAACACCCTGTGGGTATGGAGGATGTGCTGAAGTCAGTCTTGACATCAGGTACAAACCCAGCATTCTGCTAAGCTCCTTGTTTGAGTTCCATGACTGTCAGACTTAAATTTGGGGGCCTCTCAGGATGGCAGGTCTAAAGAGTCTGGCACCTCTTTACCCCTGGCCCTGCTAACACCCTATTAGCCCAGTGTCCCACTTTTCTCAAGACATCTCAGCACCACTACAGCTGTCCATGTTAGATATGGTCACCTTCGGCCTGTCACTTCAGAGAAGTGGGGATCACGATGTTAGGCCTCAAACTCAGGACCCCTGACACTAACCGTGTTTATATACAGGCAATTCCACTTGGTCTACTCTCAGGGACCTAGCAGCTGCTTACATTAGCACCTGCCCCTGCCAGGAGCACCAGGTGTGTGCTGCAGATAAAAGGTCCCTCCAGCCACCCCCAGATCTATCTATCTATCTATCTATCTATCTATCTATCTATCTATGTATCTATCTCTACCTATCTCTCTCTCTACCTCTACCCCCCACCTCTATCTCACTATCTTTGCCACCTCCTCCATCTCCCTGGCCTTGTTTTCTGAGACCAGAGAACCTGTCCAAGAACTGCCCCCAAATAAACCTTCTTTTATACATTTAATTTGGCTTGAATTGGCTTATTTCATTGGCAGAGAAAGCCTGTAACAAGTCTGTCTATCCTTCAAGCCTCACATAAATGGTGAGTTTCACCCACTGTCATCCAGAGCCATCCCAAACCATCAGAAATCCGTTCTTGCCGGGCAGTGGTGGTGCATGTCTTTAATCCCAGCACTTAGGAGGCAGAGGCAGGCAGATTTCTGAGTTCGAGGCCAGCCTGATCTACAGAGTGAGTTCCAGGACAGATAGGGCTATACAGAGAAACCCTGTCTCAAAAAACCAACCAAGCAAACAAAAAAAGAAATCTGTTCTTTTCACATATATGTTCCATGGTCCATGGGCACATCATACATTGGGTAATAAAACAAACGTCAGCACAGCAAAAGAATTGATTGAACAAGAAGTTTCCTCTGACCACCATCAAACACTACTGAACATCAGACACTGACATGCAGCAGGGGTATTCTCAAACACTTTGAAACTAAGCAACACACCATAAATAGCACTTGATCCAAAGAGTAAACATTGAAGGAAATAAAACCAAATTAATCAAATGAAAATATAACACGTCAAAATGTGTGGGACACACTAGCACAACATGGAAGGTGACATTGACACTGCTAATGCTTACCCCAGAAATCAGATACTTGTCAAAATAAATAAGCTAAGTTCTTAAAAAACTAGAAAAGGCAGAGTAAAGTAAGCCCAAAGTAACAAGAAGGGGAAAATATTATAGAAACAAATTTAGGACTACAGAGATGGTTCAGACGACATGAACACTGGCTGCTCTGGCAGAGGACCTGGTCCAGCTCCCAAAATCCACATGATACAGTCATCTGTACCTTCAGTTCCAGGGAATCTGACATTCTTTTCTGGTCTCCACGTGCATCAGGCCTTTAATTCCAGCACTGGGGAGGCAGAGGCAGGAAGATCTCCGAATTCAAGTCTAGCCTGGTCTACAGAGCCAGGACAGCCAGGGCTCCACAGAGAAACACTGTCTTGAAAAGAAAGCAAAAAGAAATCGAGATAGAAGTGCTAGAGAGATGGTTCCATGGTTAGAAGCACATACTACTTTTCAAGAGCTCACATCACACAGCTGCCAACTGACTGTCAACTACAGCTTCAAGGGATCCAATTCCTCAGGCCCCTGTGGGTATCTGCATTCATGTGTGTGCATGTACACACACACACACACACATACACACACACACCCTGTATATACATAATTAAAATGAAATGCATGCTTTAAAAAAAGAAATGTATGTTTTGTTATAAATATGTGTTGTAAACTCACAGTGACTATCACACTTAATGGTAAAAAGCTTGATCTCTTCCTCCTATGATCACAAACAAGGCAAGGTTATTCAAAGCCAGTGAAGCCGATCCTGCCTGTGACCCCAGCAGTATGGAGGGCCGAGAAAGGAGGAGGAATGCTGGGGCTTGCTGGTCATCAGCCTAGCCCCAACACAGCCTAGCCCAAACACAACGAAGGACCCTACTCAGGCAGTAAAGCAGTGATGGGGAGGGGAGGAGGAGTTGTGGCATCTTCCTCTGGCCTCTATGTGTATCTGCACAGACATGAACACACAAACCACACACACACAACACACACACAGAGAGAGAGAGAGAGAGAGAGAGAGAGAGAGAGAGAGAAAGAGAGAGAGAGAGGGAGAGAATAGGTGTATCAAAAAGATTCATCAAAACGATCTCTAATTTACAAAGTCAGACAGATTGATATAGCTATAACAAACTAAATCACACACATAGACACATTCTTTTTGAAGAACTCAAAATGGATCACAGGTTGATTTAAGACTATAAAAATATTATTTTAAAAATAACAAAAGAAAATATCTAGGGTTTAGGGATAGACTGGATTTGAGGCCAAACACATGCTCCATAAAACAATAATTGATAAACGGTAGTTTACAAAAATTGAAAATGGTTGCCTTTGACTTTAAGAATATGAGAAATTATAGATTAAGATGAATATCTTTCAAATATCTAATATATCTCATTGGTGAAGAACTAGCAGAGCTTATCAGTGGAAAACTAAACAATCCAATTAAAAATTGTACAAAAGACACAAAGACATCTCATCAAAGGGAATGCATGTACGGAAAAAATGTGAACAGCTGCACCACCTCTCAAGGAGATGGAAATTTAAGGATGTCACTGTATCACCACATGCCTATGAAAGCAGCTCAGATGAAAACTGAAAAACAGACAACATCAAACGCTGGGCTAGAGGCTAAGAACTGAACAAATACAGTCAGTAGGAATGTGGACCTCACAGCACTCCAAAGGACAGCTGGGTAGCTTCTTAAAGACTCAATGTCTGAGATGAACATCATGGGGCTTACCATTGATCCCAGCACTGGGGAGGCAGAGGCAGGTGAATCTCTGAGTTTGAGACCAGCCTGGTCTACAGAGTGAGTTCCAGAACTTAGCATTAGTCTTTCCAGGGTACTGTGACAGGATAGTTCAAGCAGAGTTGATGAAACAAACGACACTCGTTCCCACAGTTCTGAGAGCCAGATCCAATTGCTGGTATTCTGAGCATCTGGCTCTCATATTTGTGGATTTCATGGCTTGTATACAGCACCTTCCCACCATGGCCTCCTGTGGTGCATGAGGCCAGGCGACTTCCGGGCCTTTTAAGTAAGGCTGCAGTCATTCTGCCTCCTGACCATCACTTTCTAAGTCCTTATCTTCTAACTCCATCATACAAAAGATTAGGGTTCAATACAGGAATTTAAGGGCAGGGGGCATGAACATTCAGATTGTCACATTAAAAATATACCTTTCACATGGCCTAGCAATTTTTTCCTTGGACATTTACTCCAGAAAAAAAATGGAAACATAAGCACACATAAGCTTATATAGACATTTTATATGTAATAATTGAAATCTAGAAATACCCAGTGTTCTACCACAGTGAGATGATTAGACAATGCGATGTAGCTATACCATGGAATACTGCTCTGCCTTTATTTCTCTGGTGTAACCAATAATACTGACAAAAGACAACACAATGTAGGGGGCAAAAAGGGTTTCTTTCAGCTTACAATTGTAGCTCACACTCCATCAGTGAAAAAAAGCAAGGCAGAAACTTGAAGAGAAGCCTGCTTATTTTTCCACACAGCAATACCTACAACCAAGCTTACCTACCTCACAGCTGAAAATGTGGTAGGAATCGTGGAAGATGCTGCTTGTTAGCTGGCTAGCAGAATACCTCTGCTAGTTTTCTTACATAGCTCAGGACCACCTGCCCAGGGATTGGTGCCACCCACAGTGGACTAGCCTTCCTACATCAACGAACAATTCAAAATATCTCCCACAGACATACCACACACAGTCTAATTTGATCTAGGCAATTTCTTAATGGAGATTATTTTCCCTGGCCATTTTAGGTTGTGTCAAGTTGACAGTTACAGCTAACCAGAAAAAATACTGTTCAATAATGAAAGGGAACCATGTTCTAATAGATATAAAATGTGTGAGTTTATAGGGCATTCTAGTGAGCAAGGAGAGTCAGTCTCAAAGGATCATATGTCGTGCCATTCCATTTCCCCCACCCCAAAAAAATGTAACATTACAAAAGTATAGAGATAGAAGCAGAATGGTTTGTAAGGGGCTAGAGACTAGAGGGGAAGTGGGCATGACTATAAAGGGGTAACATGAGGGATCCCATGTTGTATGGAACACTTTAGCATCTTGACTGTGGTCGAATTTACATGAATCTGTATTCTCATGGCTACCAACACATGCATAAATATGTGCACACGCAGTCACACACATACACACATACACATGGACTGTGTCAATACTCCATACTCTAATTCTGATGTATATGATAGGCAACTGGGGGAGGGAACTTGAGGTGTTATCTTTACAAGTTGCATATGAATTTATATCTGTCTCAAAATATAATTGATTTTTTAATTTTCTTATTATTTGTGTATGAGTGTTTTATCTTCATGTATAGGCATGGATGTGCATCAGGTATGTATCAGGTACCCAAGGATGCCAGAAGAAGCCATTGGATATCTAATTGGAGTTACAGATGTTTATGAGACACCATGTGGGGTGGTGGGAACTGAACCTGGGTCCTCTTCAGGAGGAGCAGGTGCTTTTAACTGCAGAGTCATGCTCTAGCTTATATATATATGTCGGTTTCATTGTTCCCAGATGCCCTAGCTAATGAGGACATGACTGGTCTTTACATGGTGATTCAGTAAGTCTCAGGTTCTCATCCATTGCTGTTTCTAAGGCAAAGCCTTTGTCTTACATTTTTTGGAAGTTTGATTGTGATATATGTAAATGTTATTCTGAGCTGACTCCCTTTGGGTTTTTCTGGGTGTCTTTCACCACATTTATGACATCTAGAACCACTGATTATTCAAACATATTCCTGTTGCTTACTTTTGTACTTTCTTTCCAGGACTCTGATTCTAGAAACACATTTTCTGCCACCGGGCTCATTCTTTCTTTGAGAAACCTGTGTTTTCCCACAATTCTCAGCTTGGACCAACTCCTGTTCACTCTCTTTCTCTAAATTATCTCTTGGGTCCCCAAACACAACTGGCAAATGATCAAATTGGGATTTCCCAGATAGTTGATTTGTTCTAGAGCTCTCTCACTTTCAGTATTGATCCCTTGTTGAAAAATACTGGCATCTCCAGAAACAACCAATCTAGACAGTTCTTCAAGGTCTTGCATCTTCCCGCAGGAATGACACATCCACCCTGTGCTGCTGCCCCTTGGGATTCAGTCTCTTCAGGAGGACCTTTTCCAGTCTCCAAACCATGCTCCTTTCCCAGCCAAACCCTGCTGTGTTTACCCTGGGAGCTTGAGGTTCCCTCAAGGATGTCCCTGCCCCAAATAATCTTCCCACCATGGAATCAGCATCTCTCTGCGGGATTAAAATGCTCTACCAGCTTCCTCAACCACACCTCTTCTCTCGGAGCCTCAGTTCTCCTCCATTGACTCTTCCTGCCCTTTGTGCATTTTCTAAGGTTTATTTTATTTCATTTTATTTTTTATTAAACTGTATCACTCGCACAGTGTACTGCAGGACTTTCAAAAGCTGGGTGTATTTCCACATGCACACCTATGCCCACATGTGACCCCACCGGGCACAGGAGCTTCAGCTCTTCCATCCATCCTCCTGGGCTCTTTGCTCATCACTGCTGTGACTCCCATTAGTGCAGGTTGTTCTTGCCTATTCTTGAAGTTTGCACAGATGACCATTATGGTTTGAATGCAAACTGTCCCCCACGGCGTGGAACACCTGTCTCCAGCTAGTGGTGCTATCTGGGGAGGTTCTGGAACTAACTGGGGCAGGTTTTTGAAGCTTGTGGCCCAGCAGGCCCTGTGCTGTAGTTAGGGGTTTATAACTGTGATGGACACCATTATCATGGCAAGTTTTATGAAGAAAAACATTTAATTGGGGATGACTATAGTTCAGAGGTTCGGTCCATTATCGTCGTGGGGAGAAGCATGGTGATGTGAAGGCACACATGGTGCATGAGAGGAGCTGAGAGTTCTACATCTGGATCAGGAGGCAGCAGGAAGTGACTGAGACAGACTTTCTTCAGCAAAGCCACACCTCCTAACAATGTCACTCCCTATGAGCCTGTGGGGGCCATTTCTTATAAAACACCACACTCTGGTTTCTTCATTCTCTTCCTCCCTCCTTCAGCTTGTTCTCTCTCCCTCTTTCTCTCTCATTTTCCTCCTTCCTTCTCCACTCCTCTCCTATGCTTTTCCTCCCCCACTCCTCCTCTCTCTTGATCTGCTGCAATATGAACACCTTCTTTGCCACTTGCTCCCATCACCAGAAACTAAACCTTCTCACCATGCCTCATTCATCATGATGGACTGAGACCATCTGAAACTGTGAGCCAAAATTAGTCTTTTCTCACATACATTGTCTGTCTCAGCTATTTCGGTACCAGTACGTAACACAATGCTCACTGTGTCTCTTAGATTTATTTTACCCTTTGTGTGTGTACTCCTGGTAGCTTAGTAGTATCCCCACTGCTAAGCACAGTGTGTTATCTACTCCAGTCCTGATAGATATTGAGGTTTTTCTTCTCCCTTGGGCTTTTTGTTAATTCAATACCCTTTAGTGTTTTACCTTCTTCTGTCTTCAAGGCAGCTCTCTGTTCTTTAACATGACCCAGAGTAATCGGCCTTTAGCCTCTCACCTGCCTTTGTCTGAGGCCAGAGCAAGATTTCTATGTTCTCTGGTGTCAGAGGGTCAAGTCAAGCTGTGTATCAAAACAAATGAGGAGAAGTGGACATCAATATGAGATCAAGCAATTTCAGGCTTGTGGGCCATGAAGGGGGAGCCTCAACCAATCTCAGGGTGAGGTTGTGTGGACTCACTGGATTTTGTGTGAAAGGAACAGGCCACACCAGACAGCCCAGGCTGGAGCTCCCTGGAGAGCTGGAGTCTCTGGGCTGGGTTTGGGTTCCCTGGCTTCCTGCCCAGGGTCGTGAGGCAACCCAAATGAGAGCCCAAGAGAGCCAAGAGCCACAGGGCTGTTTTTCTAAGATTTAAAAAGGATTATGTCATCCACCCAGCCCTTGTTTGCCCAAGGGAAGAACCTCAAGTCTCCTCCCTCAGGACCCTCTGAGAGATCTTTCTATAGGCACTGTGGCAGAAAAAGTGAGGACAGAGCCACAGGCGGCTGGAGCAGCTGGGGATAGCCTCTGGCAGAAGCTTGAGGCTTAACTGACTGCACCTGATGAGCAACTGAGATTGCAGCCTGTGGGCCACCATGCTGACTGTTTACATATGCATAATCAGAGGGAAGAGGGAAAGATCTGGGAGAGAGAAACACCAGAGAAAAACCCAAGAAGCCACAAGACCCAGACAAGAATCAGCGATCTGGTAATAACTGGGTGTGCTGTGAGGCTGGTGTTTATTACAGACAGAGCTGGTGCTTTCCTGAGATCTGGCGACAATTTGGGGCACGTATATTTAGGGGGAAGGGCAAGTCTTGGGAATTGGTTTTGAGTCAGGAGACCTGGGGTTGGAACCTAGCCATGTGGTCCACAGCTTTTCAGATTTGGGGCAACTAGCTACCGACCCTATCAGCCTGCAGAGTCCCTGCCTGGGGTAGCAAGCAGGCAAGTCCTGCTGCACAGGCCTGCCTGGGCATCCGGTTTTGGAAGCCCAGGCTCACTAAGTCTCTGGCTGGATATCACAGTGAGCATATCAGTACATTATCTGATTGCTCCCAACACCTTTGAGATCTCCCACAGTCTAAGGCAAGGTTTGGTTTTGCTTTAAACTCCTGTTGCCAAAGCCTGTTAGAGTCAAATTCTCACCCAGCTTCTCGGGTTACAAGGCACTATTTGCTCAATGTGTCTGAACAACTTATTTTGAACCACAAAGTTCTATCTTGGGAAGAACCACTGGCTTCAATATCCTAAAACAGCGCTTTTTTTTTTTTTTTATGCTGATAGGGTCACCCATAGGAGACAAAGAAACAGTAACACATAGGCAATTTCAAGGTTGATCATGATCATCTGGCTTCTAGAAGATTCTTTACAAGATACAGTGAGGGTAACACATTCACACCATAGAGACCACTGTAAAATGTGGATATCAAGTGCTCTGCCAGTAGCTGTGTGTGGCCTGCCTTTTCTGGGCTATGTCCCCCAGGCAGGGTTCCTGCATCTTAAAGTATTCATCCAGAGCCACCTTGGGGTATTTGTGAATAAACTGTAACAAATATCCAAAGGAACATTATGGTAACAAAGACACTGAGCTTTCAAAGAACATGCATGACAAGATTCATGACTTACAAACAAGAGGTTTTTTTTTTTTTTAACTTTTTAAAAATTGGATATTATATTTACATTTCAGATTTTATCCCCTTACCCCCATTTCCCCCAACACCCAGGAACCTCCTATCCCATCCCCCCTCCTCATGCTTCTATGAGGATGTGGCCCCACCTACCCCCCCACTCCCACCTCCGCATCCTCAAATCCCCCCCCCCCCACACACACACACACTGTGTTCAGCCTTCATGGGACCGAGGAACGAGGTTTATTTTTATTTTATTCTGTGTCTACGTGTGCATTCAGGTGCACATTTGTGTATGAGTATACACGCCACCTGTACACGTATACCTATAAAGGTAAGAGAAAACCTTTGGGTGTTACTACCCAGTACTATCCACCTTGTGTGTTTTTGTTTTGTTTGTGCTTTCATATATGTGTGCTGTATTTGTATCATTCCACCCCATCCTCTCCTCCCTTCAACCCCTCCTGAACTTCTCTCCACTCCCTGTTGAATCCCTAGCCTCTTTTTCTTTATTATTATAACACACACACACACACTCACCCACATACACACACATACACACACAGAGACAGACACACACACAGACACACAGACACATAGACACACATAGACACATAGACACACACATACACACACAGAGACACACACACATACACACACAGAGACACACACAGACACACACATATACACACATACACATATACACACATACACACACACACACACACACACACACACACACACACACACACACACAAATAAAATCTGCCAAATCCAATTAGTGTTACTCATCTGTATGTTTTTAGGGCTGACCATTGGACTACCAGGAGGCTGGTCCTTGAGGAAGATTGTTTCCCTCTCTCTGCATTCATTAACTGCTTGTGTCTCTTCAGCACGGATAATATAGGATCTTTTACTGGCCTGGAGCCTGCCCAGTAGGAGAAGCTGGTGGGCTAGCCAACAAGTCCTAGGAATACACTAGTCTCTATCTCCCCAGTGTTGAGATGATGGGCATGTACCACCATGTCTGGTTATTTTATCTGTGGGGGGTGGGAGGGTTAAAATGGGTCCCCATAGCTTTCCAGCAGGCAGGTCTAACTAACATAGCTATCGCCTTAGCCCCACAAATTTACACAGTATTTAAAATCTGTAAATCTCCAGTATGAACTAAATAAATATTTAATTTTTCTCTCTATATTCCTAATACTTGCCAAACTTCTACTTATATATTTTCTCATGAAGAAAGTCATGTATACAATTATCTTAAAATCAGCGCATATGACACCTCTGATCTAGAAATACAAAGCTCCCAAGATATCTAAGTAGACCCATCCCATGCTCTCTGGAACCCCCAAGAAGCTATTGACACCCTGTGAGAAGACCATTAGATACAAAGTGAACTGAGCCAACTGTTGGCAGAAGCTTCAATGTACCAGGCTTCAATATAAACACTTCCCTTGTCATCAGCTGCCTAGAAGTGACTCTGTAATCACATCCTGTGGCAGATATTGTACCCTGGGGTGGGTATTGGGCAGGTTGTGGGACAAAATGTAAAGGTGACTTGCTGACAGGTTTGTGACTACCTGGCTTTGAGATGAGATGTGAGACAAGTACCAGAAAGAAGCTATGGGACCAGGATGCAGAGTCTGGGGAGAGGGTAGGATGACTGAGTAGTTATGCCCACAGTACCAGGCAGCACAGATTGGCAAACCTATATATTTTTCCCTTTTCTCTCTGCTTGCTCCCCATGAGTTCAAAGACTTGTAGCTGGTAAAAATGCAGCCTCCTCTCTATCCTTGTCACCACAACTCCCCCTGAAAAGTGGCTTTCTCTGCTCTCTCAGTTCTAGAGTCCCACTGGAAGGGGAAATGGGACTCTGGATGAGGGAGAAATGCACTGCTTTCTTATTTTCAAAATAAAGAACTTCAGCCAAATTGGCTTCCCCAATGAGGACATCACTATTGTGACTTCTGGTCAGGGAAGACAGTAAAAGTCACCTCAAATCATATCTCATAGTTCCCCAAGATCCAGCTTCCCTCGGATGTGGGCAGGTTTGTATGCCCAGGAGCCCGAGGGAGAAGCAACACCTTACTGAACACATCTCAGGCAATATTTCTGATTCCTTCTTCTGAGGTTGACTGTCACCTGCAGTTACTGGAGCTGGACTGGCTGTGAACCGTAGACAGAGTCGAGCATTCAGTGAACAGTGTCAGAGCTGTAGGGTAGAATATTGACATGACATGATGCAGTGTTGACCCAAGAAGGCAACAGGGATGGACCTGGTAACATCTGGACATCTATCCTCTGGTTGCACCTGCAGCTCAGAGCTCACTACAATAGTCCCAGCACCTACAACTTCTGTGTTGAGCACCAGTCTGGGGCTGAGCATCCATCCTAAACCTTGAGTTCTTGGTGTATAGCTATTTGAAGTACAGAAACGGGGAAAAGTAGCTTCAGAAGCCGTGGTCAGTTTTCTGGAAGCTTCTAATGAGTGACACTTCCCTCCTGAAGCAGGGCTCCCGTGAGGGAATTCCAGACTGATTAAGGTGGGTCCTGTCTTTCCATCCACACCGGGGACTAGAGTCTGTGCTAACTGTGAGGCTGCAGCCCTGCTGGAGGAGAGCATCCTTCTGAGGCTAAAACTGAAACAACAACAGAGACAGTGTGAAAGCCCCTTGTTGAACCACAGCCCTGGCCTGGTGTCATTTTTGAGAATATACTTCTCTATTCTGCGAATGGTTTACTGTTTTCTTTATGGTCCAGCTATTTGTGTGCCCTGAGAAATCTCTAGCAACCGTTTTTACCAAGAAATGAGCTAGCTCTTTGGGGACTGGGTTTGTTGTGGTCTTCTTGTCTGGAGGGAACTAGACTTTGAAGCTTCCAGAAAAATCAGCATTCCTGATGGGCTTTGTGAACCAGCGTGTCTTGTGATAACAAGTGGCTGAACACTCCAAGCAAACATACTAACTGTAAATCCTTACTCTTGGAGCACAGCTTAAACCCAATCCTTAGAGAGCTTCTCTTTCTCATCTCTCCCCGTGGACCACAGCTGGGCTCTGAGGATGGAGACCCCACCCTGCATCTAAGATCTAGACATCTAGTAGGTAGGGAAGTAGAGCAATATTCTCCCTGGAAGGCCTTTAGCTAATATACTTACCTTTCAGGCCTGCATTGGCACTGGAACATGGGACCTCGGGTATAGAACATTCTCTTCTCCACTTCTGATGTTTAAAACAATTCAAAGAGATCCATATGCATATATCATATCATGTTATGTTATGTTGTATATGAAGTGACATCATCAGCTCACCCACATATTCTTTCCAGGTCTATTTGATGAAAGGGCTTCCATGTAATTGAGGACCAGTGTTTAGAATAGTAGAACAAAGAAAAAAAGCTCTTGGGCCACTCAGAAGGAACCCTGGCTCCATTAGCTGTGAGAGGTCCCCATGTGCTCACTTCCTCGGTTTCTTCATCTGTTAAATGGGCTGTTAAGGACACAGGTAACATGAAGGCATGCTATGCACCAATGATGATGGCCTTATTGCCATTTCCACTACGCTCCTTACTACCATCCCCAGTAAATATTAAAGATCTTTAGGAAATAGCCTCTGGGCTAGAAATCTATTTTCAGCAATCCTTTCAAGCCCAAAGTCATGCCATATCTAGATTTCTCTGATTCTAACTTTGTTATCTAGAGAATTATGCAGTACACATTGTCAGCAAACACTGCAAATGATTCCTTGTGTGTGAATGCACTTATGTGCGTGCACCAGGCCTCCCGCAGAAAATAAAATCAAGTCTTTCCTGCATCCCCAAAGATTAAAGAAGACAGGATAAAAGTTCTGGTCTCTTTTAATGCTCCATCTCAGAGTAGACACATCGTGACTCCCAAGACATTTCAGAGTTTGGAAAACATGCCAAGGGGCTAGAGAGATGGCACAGCTCCTGCAGAGGACCTGGGTTTTGTTCTCAGAAGTGTTATCACCAACTGGAAGAAAAATTGGTGAAGAGAATCCCAAATAGATGACACGAACTTTGATGACACCAGAGGCCAGACAACACAGTGAAGAATGCAAAACACATGCAGGCAAAACACTCTTAAACATAAAAATAATTTTTAAAATATCAAGAAATTTTTTTAAGTTGAAGGGAACTGGTGCCATCAAAAATAGCGAGTTTCTAGAGAAACTTGAAGACTTTCTAAATTTAAATATATGTTATTGAAGAAAAATAATATTATGAGGTATATGTGTAATTCATATGAAAATTTTAACATAAAATAATTAGGGTAAATGGATCTATTGATTCTGAGGGGTTTTTTTGTAATTTGTATAAAACAACACAATTATAACTTAGTGAAGTGTAAGACACACATTGTAATCTCTATGTAATCAATAATGAGCACAAAGAAGTTGGCTAAAAGGCTAACGGATAAGTTAAAAAGTGATTTTAAAATATACTAAGATATTTTTAAAAGCGAGCAGAAAAGAAGGAGCAGGGGAACAAACACCATAGGCTAAGAACTCAGGTGAACGGGAAGCAGCTGCCTTAGTAGAGCAGGCTACTTACCAGGCTAGGGAAGGGAAATACCAATACAGCAAAACTGCAGTCAAAAAAGGAGATTGTCCAGGTGGAGAAAGAACAGTCTCTGTAAGATGTGTGACACAGATGTGTGTGTGTGTGTGTGTGTCTCTGTGTGTGTGTGTGTGTGAGAGAGAGAGAGACAGAGACAGAGACAGAGAGAGACAGACAGAGAGAGAGAGACAGAATAAAGAGAAGGGTTGGGAAAACAGTGAGGATGCTGGTGAGGCAGTGGCGCTCTCAGAGGGAGGTGAATTCCAGATGGAGTAGGGGTGGACATGTCATAATCATCAGTTCATCCAGGAGAAGTGACCATCACTGACTCGTAGGCACCAAAAATAAAGCTTCAACATACAGAAAGCAAAAAATGACACAATTCAAAAAGCAGGGAATCCTGCTTTAAAATGTTCATACTGGTATTCACCATGGACAGAAGATCTAGGTCTCAAGTCAGTGGTGGCATCTGTAGTTGCATAAAGCCACCAATGTCTTGACCCTGTTGGTCTTCAGAGAGCATCATGCCCCATGGGGTTTTTGTCAAAAAGGTACTGTGTTAAGTGAAGTAGGTCAGAAAGACAAATGCCGGGGCCTATGAGCTGGCTCGGGAAATAGAGGTGCTTGCCACCAAGTCTGATGACCTGAGTTAGATCTCTAGAATCCACATGGTAGAAGAAAACGACTAACTCCTGACAGCTGACTTCTGACCTCCACATGCACACCGCGACACATGCATGTGCACAAATACAAATAGGTAAATGTAAAATGAAAACAGACCACTAGTACGTGTTCTCACTTATGTAAAGTCTGAAACTGTTGATCTCACAAAAGCAGAAGACAGACTAGAGAAGGCTGTGGGGAAGGGTGTTGATTAAGGGGGCACAGTTGCTCATGGGTGCTAACTCCTAGTGTTCTACATCATAGGAGGCTACGTTCAGCTGCATATTAAAAAGAGCTCATAGAGAGGCTTCTGAGTGATCATAACAAAGAAAGAGAGGGAATGTTAGAGATAATAAATACGCCAAATATCCTCATGTGAGTATTAAACATTTACATGGATTGAAATATTACTCTGCACGCCAAAATATGAGCAATTATTATGCATAAATCAAAAACAAAACCATATATTGCCAGTTAAAAGATAAATTACATGTGAGCCCATAAAATAAGTCCCATTAAGTTGAAAAGGTAGTCCTGGTATATTGAATTTTTGTTAGGTACAAGGGAACTAAACCAGAAGTCACTGGTGGTGAGACGTTTACAGGCAGACAGGACTTCTAAGTAATCCTGAGCTAAAGCAGGAGCCCCAAGGAAAACGGACCTTTGAACAGAGTAATCAAGGAAACAAAACATCAAGATGTTGAACTGTGGTAAAAAACAGTATTAGGAAGGAGATCCATAATTTCACATACATAAGAAGGTAGGTTTCCAGGCAGTGCTTCAGTGGCCCTCTTTAGGAGTCAGAACGAAAAGAAGGAAGGAAGGGAGGAAAAGAAAGAGGGAGGGAGGGAGGGAGGGAGGGAGGGAGGGAGGGAGGGAGGGAGAGAGGGAAAGAGGAGGGATAAAGGAGGAAGGAAACACTAAGTAGAAGAGAAAGAAATAATAAGAGTGAAACTGGATGACATCAAAACAGAGAATATAGAAAATTAACAAACAAAAGTGATTACGTATGAAGTAGCCAGATTAACGCACAAATGGCAGCGTGGTGGTGACTAGCCAAGGACTGACAGATAACCGACAGAAATGATCAAAGACAGATAACCGACAGAAATGATCAAAGAGCCAGGGACGACTTCACACTTACAGGGGGCATCTGGGTTTGTCCAAGAAGTCAAAACAATTTGTGAGGAAAGAAAATTCTTTTCAAAGAAATGGTGCTGCCTTCATTAGGTGTTTATTTGGATACAGACAAGACATCTTACCTTTTTTTCCCCTCTCTTCCTCATTTGCCAAACTTAACTTGAAATGAACCACAGACCCAGAGATAAAAAAGCCATAAAATATTTATAGAAAAGCATAAGGGAATATTTTCATAGTTTGGGTATAAGCAAATGTTGGGTATGTCGAGAAAGAGCTGATCACCAAAAATAGCAGAGACATCTGTCTCTAACAAAGCTGAAAACTTCTGCTGGTACAGAATATCACCAAGAGAGCTGGAGAGACAGTTCAGCCATTAACAGCACTGGCTGCTTTCCCACAGGATTCAAGTTTGGTTTCCAGAATTCACATGGCGGCTTACAACAATCTATCACTCCATTTCTAGGGCACCCAATGCCCTCTTCTGGCCACCTCAGGTTCTAGGTACAAACATGATATATGGACATACACACAGGGCAACACTCATAGACCTTAAAAATAAATAACTACATCTTAAAAAGACATCACTAAGCAAATAAACGAGCAAGCCACCTATTGGGAGAAAATATTCACAAATCTAAAAATGGACAGATGTTCTGGGTATATAAAGAACTCTTTCAACTCACCAATGAAAGATAATCAATTCAGTTAAAAATGGATGAAAGAGCCTGATCAGGTAGAGCACAGTTATGAGCCAGGAGAGGAGTGAGTTCAAGGTTGGCTTAAGACATGTGAGATTATATAAGGGAAAAAAACAGAGGACTATGGATACAATTCAGTGGTTATAGCACCTGCCTGGCTTGTGCAAGGCCAAGGGTTCAACTTCATCCTTGTGCAAATAAGTGGGCAATTACATAAGTAAATAGCTGGATAAGAGACTTCCCATATTACACACAACAACAATGAGACAACCATGCAAATGGCCACCAGGGACTTCAAAGACACTCATCAGTACTCACCAGGAAATAAAAATTAAAGCCACAAATGACATACCACAATACTCCTACCAAAAATTAAAATCACTGGCATGACTAAATATCAGTAAGGACGTGTCAACTCCTAAGACAATACATAAACACTACCCTGTGACCCATAGTGGTCCTCCTAGGGATTTTCCCACATGAAATGAAAACATATGTTCACCAAAAGGCTCACCCAGGACGGTCATGCCAGCTCAACAACAGGAAGGGTCGGAGTATTCATAGAGGCAACAATAGGCTCGAGTTCACCAGCGTTCCACTACTGTAACCAGTGCCTTAGATGGTCAACTTATAAAGAGAGAAGGTTTGTTTTGACTCATGGTTTAGTGGCTGCAATCAAGAGTCAGGCAGACGAATTGCCTGACTTTAGGCCTCTGGTAGGAGGGGCAGACGCATCGATGGGCAGCAGGTGGCATAACCAAGTTTCACCTAGTGGCCAGAAGGTAAAAGATAGCAAGAGGGGTGGACTGAGGTCACATCGCCTCCTTCAAGAGCACACCTCCAGTGACACTGAGACTAGTAGGAAGTAAAACCCTGCCACTGGAAGTTGCCACCATCTCCCAACAGTACCACGATGGGACTCAACCCCTCATCCCCTACCGCTAGTCTCCCACCCCTGCCCCTCACCCCTTGACCCCCATACAACCCCCTTCCTCCCACCCTAGCTCCCCACTCTTGACTCCTACCCCTCAACCCTCCACCCCAACCATCTCACCCCTACACTCCTGCCTAACCTTTGCGGGAGTGTACTTAAGATGGAAGGATCCAAGCATGGCTTCTCAATGTTTTTGAGACATCTCTATGAGCATGCTGGGAGATTTTGGAAAGCCAGTGTCTATGAACAAGGATTCAAGTTTCAGCACAGCTGCTGTTTTTCCCGACCCTGTCAGTAGCTGCTGTGGAAGAATGGCTCTGTCAAGGAAGGCAGTCTTTGTCATAGGTGTGTCTTTCCCTAGCTACTCTGCTCCTGAGGCCATGCTCCAAGGCTTGTATCCTCTGCTCTCTCCCTGAGCTGTGAAGAACTCCTCAAGATGCTTTTCACAGTGTTCTTCCAACTCTTTGTGGGAGGAAACCAACTTCCCACAAGGCCTGAAGGGGCTCAGGAACCCCAGGGGAGATCCCTCCCAAGCGCCTGTGGTTGGGGCACGGGAAGAGGCTTCATGAGGGGCCATGAGGGATCAGCACAGGAAGGATGAGGAATCCCAGCAGGTGCTCGCCACAAAACTTCACCTGTTTCACCCTAACTCCTTTCATGATGTCATCTGGACCAGCTCAGATAACACAGCGGAGGAGGCAGGGTTTGATAGGCTGAGAGTAAGTTTCCTAGTAACATCATGTTCTGTTATACACCAATATGACAGAGGCACACACACTAAAATTTACATCAGAACAGCAGAACAGGACCAATAGAGGCACAAGATAACAAACAAGGAGGGCTGTGGTGATGGCTCAGCCAGCTGAAGAGGCAAAAGGACTTGAGTTCAGATACTTAGCATGCATATAAAGCTAAGGTTGTTTCAAGGCAGACTCAAGAACTTCATGGACCCTATCTCGTCTCTGACCTCTAGGTCCTGTCATATGCTCCGTTCAAGACAACCAAAAAGAGTCTATTTCTCTAAAACCGTTAAGAGAAGCATAGACTTAACAGATGGCATGTGGAGACCAAAAACAGTTGTCACATACTCCAAAGGGGTGGGTAGGAATCTCTCACTAAATATTTTTCTTCTTTTTAAGTGCATTTTTCCTTTGAGAATCTTTCCACATTTCCTCTGGATTCTACATTCCCAATAGGATCACTGGATTTCTGTTCAGTGTTATACAGAACTGCTTCTCTGTCTACATACAGCCTGGGTGTCTAGCTCTAGCTTCTACTTGAATTGAGCTGTGTCACTGAAAACACTGGCCCAGTGAAGCAGGGTTGGTGGTCCTACAGGAGTCTCATAAAGTCTTCACTGAAACTTCATCTCCATCATCATCATCATCACCATTTTCAGCATCATCACAGCTGCATGCTATTGTTACCACCCCCCACCTCTCCCATCAGCATCATCCTCATCACTGCCACCAGCTGCATCAATTCTACCACCACCATAATCATCATCACCGCCATCAGCATTGCTGCCACTACCATCCTTATCAATTCCACCACCAGCACTATTCACGTTATTGGGGGTTCATCATATATAAGAAAAAGTACTCAGAACTTACTATTGCAATCTCTCATGAGACAGAAGTAGACCTACTTGCATTTCATGGGAGAGGATATTAGAAATCTGAGAATCACTCCTCCTCTGGAGGAGTTCAGTCCACTGGGATTCTCTGGCCTCAGCCAAGCCCTTGCTACAGCTGCCAGGCTGTTGGTTTCTTTCCTTGCCTATTGTTGTCCAAGATCTCATCAGGCTCTCATCCAAGGCCAGATGGCCTCTGTGCTTTCTACACAACAGTCTGTAGGCCTCTGTTTCAAGCATTCATTCTGCTTCACCGTTTTTGAGCAGCAACCATTCCAAGGATGCTTTGGTACATGACTGTATCACTTCACTCCGACCATTCCTCATACTGGTGAAGTCTATCCCTGTGGCCTTAAAAACCCCCATAGCTCTCTGATTCTGTTCCTTTCCACAACTCCTACCCAGGCTGTGAGAAGTGCTTGGGTGTTTTCTTGTGGGAAGAGCAGCCTGCCTGCCATGCCTGTATGGTACTAGCAACACATAACGTCTAAGTTTAGAGGTACTGCCATTGGAAATGGCTAGAAACTCCACTGAGAACTGCTCAGGATGCATGTCCTGCTAACTTCATAATTAAAGGACATGACATCTGGGAACCCTTCATGTGGTGTACCAACAGCAGAAAAAGCATCAAGAGTTTGAAGAAGAGAGGCAGATCCACTAAGGCTACCTTGTCAGGGTTTTTGTAATGTGGGCTTTCCTAGAAGACAAACAAAGCAAAGGCTGAGACTGTTCTGTGAGGTTTTAGGATGAGCAAGGTGACAGGGAACACCACACTGCAGGCTTATTCCAAAGTGTGCACCAGGCAACCCTGGTACTTGAACTTGACTAACTTCCATGGGCTGTGCCCACCCTGTGCTAGACTAATAACACACATTCAAGGCTCCACAAAACCCACAGAGGGTGTTGCTGAACACAGTCACTAGGTGTGTGTTCTGTCTCCAAGGCAGGCCAGTAGATCTCTTTATCTGATTAATTAAATAATGATGCTATACACATCTGTGCACACATTTTTGTGTGGAAGTGTTTTGAATTCTCTTTGGTATCCCAACAGGAATGGAATGCTGGGTGCCTTGGCATGGTGACTCCAACATGTAACGCACAGAGGAACTGTCTGATGATTTTCCAAAGTAAACTAAGTCGACATTCCTCCTAGCAGTGTGCTAAGAGATATTATTTCTACACGTCTTCACCAACACTTGCTATTATTGTCTGTCTTTTTATTTTAATCATCCTTGTGGGCGTGAGGCAGCACTTCGTTTGTGGTTTTGATGAACATTTATCTGATGAGTAAGAATGTGGTATTGACTATTTGAATATCTTCTGTAGAGGAACGTCTATCTGGGTGTCTCATTCATTTTTGAAGTTTCAGAGTTATTGAGTTGTAATACTGTTTTCTTTTTTCTTTTTTTTTAAGTATTCTAGATAGCTAGCCTGTGAGTATTTTTCTATGCAAAGATTACATGGAATTGGTGCATAATTCTTTTTATTCCTGGATTCAATGATTTTTTTTTCTCCTCAGGATGATACTAGCCTCCTAGAATGACTAACAAGTGTTCCCACGTAAGTTACATTTTGAAAGAATGTCTTAAGGGTTTGTGTTAATTATTCTTTTAAAACCTTTGTATAATTTACCACTGAAATCATCTAGTTTGGGGTTTTTTCTCGTGGTGATATTTTTTCAGGGGTAAGGCGGGGTCTTGTATAACCCAAGCTCACCTCAAGTTCACCAAACACCTGACGATGGCCTTGAACTCCTGATCCTCCTGCCTCAAGCTCCCCGTTGCTCAGATAGCAGGCATGGAAATCTGAGCCCTACTTGGAACCTTTTGTTAACAAAAATTCTAATTTAATCTCTTCTTCTTTTCTGCACAATCGTATTTTCTGGAGTTAGTTTTGTTACTCTATGTCTTTCTAGAAACAATTCCATTTCCTCCATGTTGGCAGCGTGTTAGCAGGGACGTGGTTGTAGTGTTTCTTCACAGCTGTTTCCATTTGAAAGCTTGAGATTGCTCTCTCTTTCATCACATCAGTAAAGGGATCGATGCTCTTTTTCTCCCAAGTTAGTACAGCAAAGGATTGTCAGCTTGCATGCTTGCCTAAGAAGGAAGTTTTTGTTAGTTTTCAGGGTTTTTTTTCTCTCCTCTGTTTTATTCATTTCTACTCTGATCTTTATCATTTTTTCCTCCTGCTTGCTTTAGTTAGATTTTTTTTCTCTTTTTCAGTTTTTTAGGATAGAAGATGAATTATTGATTTGAGTTTTTTTTTTTTTTCTCTATGTTCATGGCCATTGATCTACAAGCAATGCCTTTGCTGAGCCTTGTAGTTTTGGCTTGTGGAACTTTCATTTATGATATGCCCCTCTCAAACTTTCCTGCCTGATCTTTCAGAAAGCTTTACTCACACCACTGTGGCCAGTGATGTCAGCCCCTTTCGTCCTCCTGAGGACCGTTTTCATAGCCTCACATATGCCTATCCAGGAGCCTCTTGTGCAAAGATGACTTTGCCGTGCAGTGGAACTTTCTAGCGTGTCTGCTAGGCCATTTGGTTGAGCGTGTTGTCTATGTGTTGTCTCAGTATTCCATTTCACCAATGTTCTGCATGCAATCTGTTCTGTTGTCAAAAATTGGGATATCACAGACTCCAGTTACTGTTTTCGGATGATTGATTTCTGTTTCTGGTGGCTTTCACCTTAGTGTTTTGGGGCTTTGTGTGAGGTGCACAGTTTCACAATTGGTTTAGTTTCTTTGTGGACTGACCCACGTTGGCTCTTGTTCTGAATTGTTCTCTGTTTTGTCTTTGATAACACTTTTGTCTAATATTAGTGTAGCCACCTACCTCTTTTTGTTTCTGTTTTCATGACAGACCTGACATTTTCTACTTTATTTTCAACCTAATTGCCTAAACCAGGATGCACCTCTGTGGCTGCAATCATAGTTTTCATATATTTTTCTTTTTAACTCTTTTTAATTAAAAATTTAAGACATTTAAATTTAATGTAATTATTCACAGGGTAGAATTTACATCTGCTATTTTGACATTTCTTTTTATACATCTTAGATTTTTTTGTTCTTCTATTCCTCCCTTGTTGCGTGTTTTGTATTAAATAGTCATCTTTAATATATCATTCTGAATGTTTAGTATTCATTTTGCTCTTTTTCAAATTATTATCTTAGCAGTTTCCTTGAAGAATTTCAATTAATATCTGTGATAGTTAGTATTAAGTGCCAACTGTCCAAATTAAAGGATATCTACATACCTGGCCAGGCACTATTTCTGACTGTGTCTATGAAGCTGTCTACAGAGAAGACTGGCATTGTATCAGTGAGCTGCGTCAAAGAGTCACCTTCAGTCCATGTGGGAAAATGCACCATCCAACTAGCAGAGGAATCAGACAGAATTGAAGATGCCCTTCTTTCTCTGTCCCCGAGAGCTCAGGCCTTTGGACTCTGGGACTTGCACTAGGTGCCTCTCCCATTTCCTGGCACTTAGCCTTAGGTTGAGTGATGTGCCCTCAGCTCTCACAGTTCTGAGGCCTTCAGATTTGAAGCTGCCGCTTTGCCCCTCTTCTCCAGCCTGTAACAGGCTAATCGAGACTGCTCAGCCTCCCTGACCTCCCGGCCCAGCTCCCCTGATAAAGCTCCCACTGAATTCCCACTTGAGTCCATGTAGTGGCCATCTAATAATTAGAGATTTTCTTAAGGTTCTAGAGTAGATGTACTGGCTTGCTGAGTTGCTCTCTGTGAACTGAGGCATGTGAGGAGCTCTGGGGTCTTGTTTGAGCATGCACGCTGCTCTGTTGATACCCAGGGCTTCCCTTCCTTGTTCTCACAGATTTCTATATTCCCCAGACTATATATGCCAGAGTTCTCAGGGCTTCGTGGCCTTTAGATCCTGCCTGCTAGCCTTTAGCTTAAGCATATACTTAGTTTATTATTGCTCCAACTGTCATCCTCCGCCTCCACTATGTATGACGTCCGACAATTCCCACTGAGTGTTTTTAACAAATGCCCTACAGGAAACAGCTTTTAGCCCTGAGGAAATTTTGTTAGATTAAATAAAGACAGGCTTGCAAGTGGGGCTTTTGGAGAGCTGTCAGGCCTAGTTTCTCTTGGGGGCTTTTGACTTTGCAAGCCTCAGACAGAATGAGAGAAAGAGAGAGAGAGAGAGAGAGAGAGAGAGAGAGAGAGAGAGAGAGAGAGAGAGAGAGAGATCAACAAAGCAAGTTGTGTAAGTTGTGTGCTTGAAAGCTCACTAATTTTGGTGACAAAAGCTCACTAATTTTGGTGAAATTCTGTCATTCCATCAAGTAAATTATTGCTGAATGGATGGAAGGCTTTGGCCAATATCTAGGGTTCTGGAAAGGTTGAAACTAGTTGTTTTTGTTATTTTTCTCATCATTTTTGTAGAAAAGAGGATTTTCAAAATCCAAACCACACCATTTTTGCAAACGCCACTGGATTTCCTCCTCTTTTCCAAATGCCATATATAAAACTAAACCTTGACACCAGGAAGGAACATATCACAATCCTCTCAACAAGACGGTCCATGCAAACAGGTAGGTTTAACTAGTCAGTCAAATGCCACTGCCTTTCCTGACTGCCTTCCTTGGCCACTTTCACCATGCATTTGCTGCAGCCCTCCTACACTCATGGACGCCCACCAAAACCTGCAAGCTGTTAGTTATCAAACCTGAACAAGTAGTAAATTGCTCTGAGAATCTAATGTGGGAGAATTCAGCAGACACTCAACAAGCTTATGGATGGGCACTCATTAGAGAGACTGGCTCCTGGCCCTGAGACGTCGTGGAATTTTCTGCAGACTGAGACTGGCAGTAGTGTTGATGCCTCAGGGGTGGAGATGGGATACAGCCTGACACTCTGTGCTGAGGAGGACTACGGGGGTTCACCTTTAACTCCCTGCTCACATGTCACAATTACTCTGCTACTTTGATGCCCATATGCTTTGCGGATCTACAAAGCATGGCTCCAGGGCAGCCCCAGGGCCCATCTCCTCTTCTCCTACTGAAGGTCTCTTTCCCGGCCCCTGCCATGAGTCCCTTCTTTGAGAAAAATCTAGCCTGCCAGAAGGCTTGCATTGATAAATTATTAACGGATTCTGCTGCATATCAACTTTTACCAATTCTTGTGGTCTCTAACTCCAGGAAGCATTTTTATAGAACTAAATCAAAGCTTACAAGGTGACCAAGGTAACCAGGCCTCTCATCTTATCTCCAAAGGAAGAAACATAGCAGTTGTGGGTACCAGATACTTAGGGTTAAAGACACATTTTCTGCTGGTGTCATCTTTTTGTTTTGTTTGAGGCATGTGTGTACACGTGTTTGTGTGTGCATGTACATGTATATGTGTTACATCTACTTTGTTTTACTTTTGAGCCCGTGCAGCTCAGACGACCTTAAACTTGCTGCAAAGCACAAACTGGTCAAACACTGTCCAACTTCCTGTCTTAGCCTCCAGAGTGCTAGGTTATCAGGTGTGCACTACAGTGTCCAGTCATGCTGACATTCTCAAATATAGCATTTCAAGCACATGCCAGCTTCTGCATAGCACATCTTCTTTATCTGTATAACAACCACATCCACCCAGCACTGCATTATCCTGAAACAAATTCCATTTTTTGGATAGTTAAGACAAAGGCCTGTCTTCTGATAACTCAATCAAAGAATAATTGGAACATCAGAAGTTGTACAGAACTGAAGTCTGTATTTGAGAAGTTTGACATATTTTGACATATTTATAAATCTCAAAATATTGTCACAATTAAAAAAAAAAAAAAAAAACAGGCTGGATGTGGTGGTGTATGCCTTTAATTCCAGCAGTGGCAGGTAGGTGGATCTCTGTGAATTCAAGGCCAGCCTGGGCTACATAGTGAGTTCCAGGACAGCTAAAGCTACATGGTAAGACCCTGCCACAAAAATCAGGTAAAATAAGATAAATGTACCAATCCCTACAAGTGTCCTTGTGCCCCTTTGTGGTTACTACAGCCTGTTCTATGACTGTAGGCTAACTACACTTTGTACAATTGTCTGCAACTAAAGACAGAACACATGTACTCCACTTTAACTCGTCCTAATTAGCTTTGAGATTTAGTCACGCCACCCTGCTTTCCATAATGACTTCTGTGTGACCAAGTGGCAATTTGCTAATCCATCCGTTGGCTGGGGTGCATTAGGGTGGTTTTCAGCTCTTGACAATACAACCTAAGAGATTATGGGCACTGGAGTACAATTCCGTGTATATGTGATTTCATTTCTGTGACAGGGAGGAAATAGCCAAGCATAGAATGACAAAGGCACTTGCTAGATATCTTTTACGCTTTTAAAATTCACTCTTATTTATTTAGTGTGTGTAGAAGGTGCCACACATGCATTTGGAAGCTGAGAGGATAACTTCTTGTATTGAGTCTGTCTTTCCACCACGTGGGGCCTGGAGATGGATTTCAAGTTGACAGGCCTGGTAGCAGGCACCTTCACCTACAGAACCATTTAGCTGGCCTTCTTTTTAATTTCTTAAAGGTGGCAAAATGCTCTTTAAAGTGCTCATACCAATTTCCATCCCCAGCATCAGGGAATGAAAGTCCTTGCAGCTCCCAGATCTTTGTAGATGCCCCCCATTCAGGTGCAATGGACCTGTGTCGTGGTTGTTACAGCAGTTGCCTAGTGCCTAACAACATTAGGTCTTCTTCCATACACTTGTTCTCTTCCATACACATTCTCCAGTGAGATGTCTATTCAGATCTCTTGCCGCTTAAAAAGAATGACGTTGTTTGTTTTCTTTAAATTACTTCTAGGTACAAGTCCTCAGTTATAGATAATGCTTTGTAAATAATTTCTCTCATTTCTGTGGCTTTCTCTTCTATTCTCCTAGGCACCTTTTGTTGTTGTTGTAATGAAGCCCACCAGCCCAGGGTTATTGCTTGCATGGGTGTGCGTTTTTATATGTGTGCAGGCTCATGTGTGGGTAGGTGCATGTGTTTGTACCAGTGCATGTACATGTGTGTGCTCATGCATATAGAGGCCAGAGGTCAACCTTGAGTGGTGTTCCTCAGACATGATTTACCTTGATTTTTTTTGGAGAGAGTATGTTGTACTGGGACCTGAGGCTTACTGACAGGAAGCTTCTTACTAGCCAGTGAAAATCTTACTAGCTAGTGAAGGCCAGGGATCCACCTGTGACAAGTTTCTTAGTCCTGGGACTATCAGCACATGCTTCCATTCACAGATTTCTTTTTTTTAAATTCAAGTGCTGGGACTTGAACTCACATTCTCATGCTTGTACAGCAAACAGGTTACTGACCAAGTCATCTCCCCACAGCAGGAGCATCTCTTTAACTATTTAAGCCTTAGTTGTTTAAAAAAAAAAAAATAACAATACAGTACCAAATATAATTCTCTTATATTTTCTTCTAGGAATTTTAGATTTTGGCTCTTTTTCATTTATCATTTATACTCACAATCTGTTTTGATTTCATTTTCCCTCACAGTATAAGGCAGGGACCTAGGGCTTGCCCGTTTGCTGACTGTAGCTGACCGGCTTCCTCCAGCATCAGTTGTTGAAGACTATTTTCTAGATGGGATCTTTTTTGTTGTTGTTGTTTTGGTTTGGTTTTGGTTTTGTTCGAGACAGGGTTTCTCTGTGTAGCCCTGGCTGTCCTGGAACTCACTCTGTAGACCAGGTTGGCCTCGAACTCAGAAATCTGCCTGCCTCTGCCTCCCAAGTGCTGGGATTGAAGGCGTGTGCCACCACTGTCTGGTTCTACATGGGATCTTAAAAGCTTTGTCAAAAAGAAATTAACCATGAGAATGTATGGCTGTAATTTCCAGTCCTTCATTGATCTCTATCTATCTATCTATCTATCTATCTATCTATCTATATCTAATCTATTGACATCAATATTGTTTAATAATTAAAGAAAACAACAGAGCTTTTTAATTAGCTTTAGATAAGCCTTTAAAAGTTCCCAGCCTGCCTCCAAGTCTCTCGGCCTCATCCTAGGAGACCTTGCTCCCACTTAGGCGGTGGGAGGATTGAGACCTTCTCTCACCTTGACAAGGATGAAAAGGCATTCTGTGAATGTGGCTCAAGGAATGAGTCAGAAAGTGCAGCTTGAGTCACCTAGCAGGCCCAGCTACTCCAGGCCTATGCTAATTCCTTGGAGAGACCTAGAGATACTAAAAAGGGCACTGAGATGCATAGAGAAGCTCAAATCTTTGATTCCAGACAAAGAGTAAGAATGGAGTGGACAGTGACTTATGTAAACCAGGTCGTACGAGCTCAGTTAAGGCTGTGGTCTAAAACATCCAAGTCCTGAATGATTCCCTTTCATCCCCATCTCTCCATTGAAACATAGTCCTGTATCATGACTTGGGATAGAGGAGGAGGGGACATATTGATTGGGCTGAAGACAAATTTTGAAAGGCTTCTGACAGAGTTCAACTGAAAGGCCATGATTGGCTTGTGGGGCTGGTAACCAGTGGAATGGGGGTGGGGTGCTGGATCTAAAGACTCAGCTTCAGGAAGACCACTGGGGACCAGTAGCATACAGCAGAGTGAGCAAAAACACCCAAGAGGTCAGAGAATGGTCCAGTCTACCAGGGCTTGGTTCAGGGAGGTCCTGGCAAGCTCAGTAGAGGCCAGCCTCAATGTCCTGTTGGAAAATGTCCACAGAGGGAGGATGCTGCAGAGGAGTCACTAGAGCAATGAGTGAGGTTACAGATGGATATGTTTAGCTGACACTTTGGGAGATTCTGGTATGTGGTCTGGTATTTGGCTTATGTATTAATCAAGGTCTCTAGAGGAACAGAACCAGTAGAACACATGCACATGGGGGAGGGATCTATCAGTTTATCAGATGGGCTCACACAATTCAGTGTGGAAAGTCCAACAATGGCCGTCTGCATGCTAGAATCCCATAGCTGCACTGTCCATGAAGCTGGGTGCCTTAGCAGTCCCAATCTGGCACTGACAGCCCAGAGGATTCCTGGAGAGCTGTGGGTTTTCAGTTCAAAGAACTTGGACTCCAGTGTTCCAATGTCAGCAGCGGGTGGAGCCGGGAAGATGCATTTGCCAACAGAGAGTGAAGGTAGACAGGCAGAAGAAACAACTTTGAGATCAGACCTCTGGTCTGCTGCTGGAAGGAAGGGGCTGTTCACTGTGTGTGTGTGTGGGGGGGGGGGGATTGGGGGTCTTTCCCCTTCTGTTAATCCTTCCAGGAAACATCCCAGCAAACCCACCCAGAGGTGTATCTCTTAGTTGATCCCAGATCCAATCAAGTTGACAACCGAGATCGACTTACAAAGCCCAGTTCCCTAAAGCCCTCATTCATATATGGGGTGGAAAAACGCTGGGGCTGGAGTGTTGCCTCAGCCCCACTCCCACCACCATGCAATCACTTCTATGAGCCCAGAGTGCTCTGTCAAGCTGAGAGAACTGAGCATAACCAAGAGTCCTGGTGCCATGTCTCAGCTGTGACTAAATCAGATCAGAGACAGCAGGCAGTAATGTGACCCTCTAACACTTGGCCACCGTGCCCAGGTTCCTTGTGTCTTCCTCTAAAACAGAATTTTTGTAATTTAAGGAGGTTAATTTTTCTCTCGTTTTCTGTTTTGCCTCAGATCACTCATAATAAAGTTTCATGGGAAGCAGTGGAGATTGAGATTTCCTTATTTACAGCAGAATTGGCAAAAATAATTCTCTAAAAATGTTCACCAAACTTAACTTTGCACGGCAGAGCAGGCTTTGGCGAGTGCTTCTTGGCTTTGAGGGACCAGCTTGTACTTCATGAACTACCCTCTGCATGGGTAATTCCAGGAAGTATGCTTAGGGCCTATGACTCGGTCTCCTTGTGGATACAAAGTAACAAGCCTTTGAAAGACTCCAAAGCTCATGAAAAGATATTCAATATCATTAGCCACTAGGGAGATGCAAGTAAAAACAGTGATGCACCACTGCACATAAATACTGCTATGACAAAAAAATGGATAATAATAAGAGTTGACAAAAATGTAGAGGAATTGTTATCTTTGTCCATAATTGGAATGTAACAAAGTGCGGTTGCCTTGCATGGAAATCTAATGATCTGAGATCATAGAAATCAAAGATCTGAACTGTAGAGTTGTTACATGACCCTATCATTCTCCTCCTAGGTATCGGTTGACCCAAGGCAACTGAAAATATACATACTACTGGAACTCTGATGACAACATTCTTGTCAAAACTACCAAGTGGAAGCAACCCAAATGTCCCTTAAACATGCCTGCAACCGCATGGATGAACTTCAAAGATACCAGGTGAAAGAAATCCAGAACTAATGGTCTCATGTACAGGATTCCAGCCTCAGCGGGGCACATTCCTTTACATATCATTTGTGTATGGCTTCACTTTTCTATGTATTGTCCTTTTGGTGGATTTATAGGCATTTTGGAGAGGGAAATGATTTTGTTTCATTGAAACCCTATTCCTCACCATCCATGGGCCCATAATAAGACAGTACACACAATAGATAGTCCATAAACATCCAGTTGAGATTTTGTATCTCAAGTGAGTTAAACCATTCAGAAAGGTAAAATAATAATAATAGCCCACCAAAAAAATTGTTAGTGCAGTCCTTGCTCACTTCATAGTGGCTGGGAAATAAAGAGAAAGACAGTGAAGGATCAGGGGCAAGAGTTATCTTTCCAGAACATGCCTACTGTGACATATTTCCTGAACTCCACCCCACACCCATTTGTACTACCTCCAAATAACAATATCTTGGAGCTGTGTATAAGTTGGTGGGTTACTTTATGGGCTATATCAGAACTTTTGTGATCCAGTGACTTTCAGTGATAGGCTTTATCAGGGGACCATCCCCTCAAACATGAGCTTCTGGATGTCTACATCACATCCAAGCCATAATTCTCCTGGTCTACCTTCTGATCCCGGACCAAGTCCTCCATATTGGAGGCATCTTTCCTAATGGCTAAGGGCTAAAGTCACACCTAAGTTTTTTTGTTGTTGTTGTTTTGTTTTTGGTTTTTGTTTGTTTGTTTGTTTGTTTTGGTGGGGGTTTTTGTTTGTTATCTGAACGTCTGAATACCCTTAAGGAGGGCGGTATCATCTTTGAGTCTGACTCCCTGGCTACAGTTTCTACTCAGGTGTTTGTAAAGGTGAAGACTTCCAATCAGGTGAGCTCTCCTAGTACAAACCAACTCCTATTGTGGTAAATGCCAGCGCTTCATTCAGCCTTTCAGAGTTTGGACAGAACAAGACACAGACACTCGACCTCCACTTCTCAGGCAAATCATACTGGTGCACAGGACGAATGGGACAGCCTAAATAAACTTTTCTTTATTAAAAAAAAAAAAAAAATCGGTTGAGTTTGCCCAAGCTGGTGGTAGGCTTCCAAGTATAAGTCTCTTTGAAGGAATAAATTGAGCCTGGAGGCACCAAGGACAATTGGCTCTTCCGCAAGGCAGCCGGGGTACCTACAGAGCACAGCAGGACAAGGAGGGGGCGTGGGAGGACACGGCGCTGGGGCGGGGCGCAAGACTACGACGGGGCCAGGACAACAGAAGCAGCTCTCCCTGGATAGCACACAAACAGGTTGAAAGGTGCCTGGAGGGAGGGTGGGCACTGAGCATGGGGGTCTCCGAAAGGCGAGAGGGCGGTAGGCAGCAGGAAGTCCCCAGGAGGAAAAGCTGCCGCAGGGTAAGGTTACCAGCCTCCACTGCGCCCTGGAAACCGGTCTTTCCGGCTTTTCAAGGGTCAGAGGGCAAGCTTCCCAGCAGGCTGTAGACTTTCTAGACTTGGCTCCTTTCCCTCTCTCTCCCCAGGGAAGGGCAGGGCAGGAAGTTTGAGATGACTGAGTTCCTGGGTCACCCAGAGAATCCCCTTTCTACATCTAAAATGAATCTGATGGGAGGAAATGGAAGCCACTGCCAGGTGCTAACTTTTCTCCCGGGCTGAAAGTGCTTGTATCTCATACTATTATCTCATACTTGTATCTA
Source organism: Arvicanthis niloticus (assembly GCF_011762505.2). NCBI lineage: Eukaryota > Metazoa > Chordata > Mammalia > Rodentia > Muridae > Arvicanthis > Arvicanthis niloticus. The sequence continues at coordinate 99,131,014 of NC_047659.1, forward strand.
CAAAATTTACATGTAATTAAAGACCCTGGTACAGACCAAGTTCCCAAACCTTGGAATTGCCTAATTAGACACAGGAAGCCTCCCCATGAGATGGTATGAGCAGGAAGGACTTGCTCAGGGCAAAGCCTTCTGTGCAGCCAATAGGGTGGGCATGGAAGTCCCAGGGCAGAGGCTAGACAGAGCTGAACTATTCTGATCCGGAAAGGATGGAGAAACAGAGGAAGCTGTTACTACGAAAAGACAGGCTATAGAGAAGAAATTACATCAAAATCCCAGTGGATCACTGACAATGGACACCAAGCCACAGGATGTTAACAGAGATCGTTAATGTTTAATTTTGATTTCTTGTGTCCACACAAGACCCTGGTAGATGGTTATCTAACCGTTACTCCTTAGCACAGAACTGTGCAGATCTTCCTTGCAAGTGAATTTTGTTACAGATAAAACAGAAGGGAAGAGTTGGGAGGGCAGGAAGGAGGGGAGGTGATGCTTCTTCTCAGGCTTAAACACTGTGTCTGTCTGTCAAGGGCTTGTCCTAAATGACATCATCTAAGGGCCTGCTGTGCACCTCTAAGACAGACAGCCTAGACAAAAGAACCTGGTGAGACAGAAACCTCTGGGCCTCCAGCAGGCTGACAAAGAGCAAAGCTTCTGATGTCCTCATCTGAGACGTGGAATATGCTGGGTGCTCCCTACAAGAACCAGCGATGCTAGTTGGACTTTAGGGAGATGTGGAGGTGCTAAAAGGGAGCCCTGGGTTTCCTGATGCAGGGTTGGGGCAACAAATGAAGGAACAAGAAGACTGTTTAGGAAGCCTGGCCAAAAGGTTGTCCAGACAGTCCTGGCTGGTCTTCAGAAATAGGGTTCTGGATACACAGAGTCTTCTCTATGGTCTTCCTGGTTTACGTACTGTAACTGCTGCCACAGACCAGGGTGGAGGCCACTCTGTCCAACTCTCTGTGTTGTGGAGGTCCCTGCAAGAGTCACAGCCAGCAGTAAAATGATCCTTGGAGAGACAAGAATGAAACTCTCTTTAGCACAGCTTACTTAGCCAGGCTGGTTCAAACTTCTGGCGTCTGACCCTGAACAGTTTCTTTTTTACATACTTAAACAGCAAAACTTTGGAAGAAATCTTCCTCCTGACAATTATCACAAGGAAACGTACAGCCTGGCTACACTGAAACTCCCTCACCTGTGAACTCTTCCACAAGAATGGGCTCTGTTGACTGTGAAACGATGCTCAGGGTAAGGCCCTAGGGAGGAAGGGTTTGCAATAAGTATAAGGATGGGCTCTACTCAGAGAGAACAATGCTCACATTAAAGGTTTGGAATAAGCATAGTGGCAAACTCTTTTGTACAGTACAGGGGCCTCTTTCATGAAGATGGCTTTTATTGACTAAGAAACAACTCAGGAATCTAGGGGATTCAGGTGAGGCACCCTAGAGTAGCAAAAGATCACCAGTGGTTGTTCTTAAATAACATCCACTCCAGCCTTCAGGGTGAACAGGTGTCAATTTCTTACATTGAAGAAAAAGCCTGTAACAATTCTGGTTTTTCTAGTGTTATTTGTAAGACATGGACCCATGTCCTTCTACACTGTGTTCCAATTCATAGAGACCCTTCAAAATACTTACTGCAGGGGTGTCTTAATTAGGGTTTTACTGCTGTGAACAGAAACCATGACCAAGGCAAGTCTTATAAAGGACAACCTTTAATTGGGGCTGGCTTACAGGTTCAGAGGTTCAGTCCATTATCATCAAGGCGGGGAGCATGGCAGTATCCAGGCAGGCGTGGTGCAGGCAGAGCTGAGGGCTCTACATCTTCATCTGAAGGCTACTAGTGGAAGACTGACTTCCAGCAAGCTAGGATGAGAGTCTTAAAGCCCACACCCACAGTGACACACCTACTTCAATAAGGCCACACCTCCTCCAACAGGATCACACCTTCTAATAGTGCCATTCCCTGGGCCTAGCATATACAAACCATCACAAGAGGCTTTGAGACAGTAGAGTGGATCAAGTGCATGCTGTGGAGGCATGAGGACCAGGGTTTGGATTCCCTGAACCCACACAAATGTCATGGTGATCTGTAATTACTGCATTCAGAAGGCAAAGACAAGAGGTCCCTGGAGCAAGCCAGCTAGCTAGGCAAACTCCTATCTGGGAGCTTTGGGCTCACATGAACGACTCTTTCTTAATGAATAAGGTAGAAAGTGAGGAAGACCTCTCTGATGTCAACCTGGAGCTCCCAACGCACCCATGCACACACATATTCCCAACCCACCTATGCACACACATATACTCAAGTGTCTTAGTTAGGGTTTCATTGCTGTGAAGAGACACAGCAGCCTTAACGTGATGTTTTTATGTTAGTGTTTCCAAGTTGACTCAGTGAAGGCCATTGCTTTTCCAATCCCTCCTATTTTGCAAGTTGAACCTTGAACCTGCCCTTTCAACTTGACGTAGCCTGGAATCATCTGAGGGGAAAGCCTCCATTGAGGAACTGCTCGAATCACATCAGTCTGTGGGTGTAACTATAGGAGCTCTCTTGACTGTTAATTGGTGTGGGAGGGGCCAGCTCCCAGTGAGTGGTATCCTTCCCCCAACCCCCAAGGTGACTGAGAACAATATAAGAAGGCTACCTAAGAATGAGCTCCGGCCAGCAAGTAGCATTCCTCCACAGTTTTTGCTTCAAATTCCTGGCTGAGTTCCTGCCCTGACTTCCCTCATGAGTGACCCAGAAGTAGTTCTTTCCTCCCTTAAGCTGCTCTATCAGAGTACCGCAACAGAGCTGAAACTGGGACAGACTCCATGATGTTCGCATTTTTGAGGAAGAAACTTCTGTTAACCCTCAGGGTGTGTCCCTGGCACCTAACAGAACAAATGCCAACCCCATTTTCACTCTGTCTGTCTACACAGGTTTGAACACAGTAGTCTTCACTAAAACTCACACCACCATGCAAGTCCTCTGTTTGTAGTGCTAGGGGACAAGTACTTGTGGTGGGCAGCACCTTCTGAAAGCACTGCTGGTTTTCTCATGGGAGTGAACTCTTTTCATCACAGGACTGGGGTCGTTATTGCAGGAGGAGGCTGTCATTAGATGAGGTTGCCCCTTTGTGTACTCTTGTGCCTGTGCCTGCTTACCCTTCGGAGTCCTCCTGTGAGTTGAAGTAGCACAAAAACCATAAGGGAAGCCAAACAGACTCTGGTGTCATGCATCTGACAACAGATGAAACACTGAGAAAACGCAGCCTGCCTTGTAGACCAGTTTTTTCTTGCTTCCACCCATCTCCTCCTCCTTCTGGAAAGGTAGAGGCACTACTGTGATTTGGGAGGTATAGAGGGGCTTTGAAGTCAGGTAGCTGCTGTCCAACAGCAGCACCTTAGGAAAGGTTTCTGACTCCTTGAAGCCTCAGTTCCTTCGTGTATAAAACTGAACCTAGAAGTTACTTGCATAGGGTAGCACTGGGCTGAGACTATCACTCAAAATCCAGAATCTGTAGTAAGAAAATCATTTCGTGCACTTACATGAGAACTGTTTTGTTTCTCATCTTAAATCCATACATATTGTGCCTTGTATTATTGCTTGTATCCCATTTTTATGGTTATTTTATTGTACTTCATTTTATTTTAATTTGTGCTATACCTGGAAATCTACCTGAACTTTAAGTGATCCATGAATGCCAAGGATTGACATTTCTAGAAATTTCTCAAAAAATTACCCAGAAGACTTCAGGGAGTCAGGGACATCCAACTAGATGTAGACTCTACTTGGAAGCACTTTTCTGGGCATAGTGAGTCGATAAGACAGGCAAAGCATAAGTAAGACCAGTTTTCTATTCTCAAAGGAAAATGAGTAACCATTAACCCTAAGTCCATGGGAACTATGCATGAGGCACATTCAGGATGATGTAGAGAACATGAAGAGCCCTCCGAAAAAGAACACTGAACACGGGGTGACCAACGAGGAGCCAGGAGTGCCAAGCAGATAT